>NC_052625.1:38380229-38687173 GCF_016161935.1 Mauremys reevesii
AGACTTCAGGTGCTCAGTACATCTGAAAACCAGGCTAATTTTAATTTAGTGCCTAACTTATGGCATTGAAATTTTAAAGTTTTAGATGACAAACTGCCAAAAATTTAAACTAAACATGATTAGGCTTTAATATAAGGATTTGTTCCAGTAAAACAGCAAACATACGGGAAAATATATGGAAAGACAGAAGAATTGCATTTGTCACTCTACTGTAATTGTGTAAAATTGCAGTTATACAGTGACTATTGTATGATAAGATATGCAACAATAGCGACACCTAGTGGTGTTTATAATTACAAAAATGATGCAATTGCTGAAGAAGAATAGTTTTAAACATTAAGTGAAATTAGCTTCATTCATTACTGTATATGACAAACATTAGAAATAAGCTAGCAAAACAAACCATTTTCCTATAAACTAATTGCCATGAAGTTGAAACCAAGTCAACTTAAAGAAAAAAAAACTTGAAAGCAGGTTCAAGTCACACACACCTTCTTGAGGACCTGTCAATTTTCATGGTTCTACACTCATTTTGCTCTTCTATTAAAAAGCTTTTTTCTGTCTCGCCCTGTTTGTGTGAGATTAGCTCACTGACTATACAAGGGAAAGAACGGTTACTCACCTTCTTTTAACTGTTGTTCTTCGAGATGTGTTGTTCATGTCCATTCCAATCAGGTATGTGCCTGTGCACATGCACAGTAGCCAGAAGATTTTTCCCTTAGCAGCAGCCGTAGGGTCGGCCTGGGCGCCCCCTGGAGTCGTGCCTTCATGGCGCCCAATATAGTGCCCTGCCGACCCGCCACCCCTTCAGTTCCTTCTTGCCAGCTACTCCGACAGAGGGGAAAGAGGATGGGTATTGGAATGAACATGCACCAGGAACATGTTGTCTAAGCCTGCGCCATGGTGGAATGCACAGCGATCAGGAGCGTAGGAACCCCCGCCAGGTTGTAGCACTCGCGGATGCAGGATGCGATCCATGACGAAATACGTTGTGACGACACAGTCAGACCTTTCATTCTGTCCCCCACTGCCACGAATAACTGGACCAATTTTCTGAACAGCTTCATTCTCTCGATGTAAAAGGCTAGCGCCCTGCAGACATTCAGAGAGTGGAGTCTCTGCTCCCTGCAGCTGGAATGAGGCTTAGGGTAGAACACCAGGAGAAAGATGTCTTGGTTGATGTGAAACTGCGACCATCATCTTCGGGAGGAAACCAGGGTGAGGTCTGAGCTGCACCTTGTCCTTATAGAACACAGTATATGGGGGATCTCAGGTTAGGGCCCTGAGTTCAGACACCTTCGTGGTCAAGGTTATCGTCACCAGAAATGCCACCTTGTAAGAGAGAAAGAGGAGGGAGCCATTGCCAAGGGCTCAAAGAGTGGTCCCATTAGTCTAGAAAGGACCAGATTGAGGTCCCAGGTAGGACAGGCTGTTGGACGTGAGCATATAGCCTGTCGAACCCTTTTAAAAACCGGCTGACCATAGGGATAGCAAACACCAAGCGGCCCTCCTCGCCCAGGTGAAAGACCGAGATGGCAGCTACATGAACCCTTATCAATGACAACGAAAGCCTCTGCTGCTTCAGATGGAGGAGGTAGTCCAGAATAAGTGGCACTGGGGCCGGCATCGGGGACAAATGGCACTGCGCCGACCATATTGAAAATCTTTTCCACTTGGCAAGGTAGGTGGCTCTCCAAGAGAGTTTTCTACAGCCGAGGGCTTCTCTAACCTGTTCTGAACAGGAAAGCTCCATCGGGTTCAACCATGGAGCTTCCACGCCGTGAGGTGAAGAGACACAAGGTTTAGATGTTGAAGACGACCATGATCTTGAGTCAGAAGGTCTGGGAAGAGCGGCAGGGCAACTGGAGCATCCACAGACATGTGTATCAGTGCTGTCGGGACCATGCTGGAGCTATCAATATAACCTGAGCTCATTCCCTCCAGATCTTGAGGATCACCTTGTGAATGAGTAGTATGGGTGGAAAGGTGAATTGGAGACAACCTCCCCACAGGAGGAGGGAACGCATCTGCTCTGGAGCTGTGATTCTGGAAGGAGCAGAACTGCTGGCACTTCCTGTTGTGTTGCATGGTGAATAGGTCTATCTGGGGAACGCCCCACCTCTGGAAGACTGAAATCATGATGTCGGGGTGAAGGGACTACTCACGGCCATGAAACGACCTGCTGAGGAGGTCTGCCTGCTCATTCTGTACCCTGGGGAGGTACGACACTTGCAGGTGTACTGAATGTTCTCCACAGAAGTCCCATAGCACAAGGGCTTCCTGGCACAGGGGAGAGGAGTGTGTACCTGTCTGTTGATATAGAACATTGCAGTGGTGTTGTCCATCATGACTGATACACATTGCCCCGTTAAATATGCCCGGAAGGCCTGCCATGCCAGGCAAACCGCTCTCAGCTCTCTGTCGTTGATGTGGAGAGCCAGATCTGCCTGAGACCAAAGACCTTGAGTCCTGAGGTCTCCTAGATGTGTTCCCCAGCCCACGTCTGATGCATCTGTCACTAGAGACCTGGACAGCTGCGGACTGGTGAAGGGGACCACTGAGTATACCTCCTGAGCATCGAGCCACCATAGGAGGGAGTCAAGGACCGGGTGAGGTAGGGTCACTATCCTGTCCAGGCTGTCTCTGGCCAGGCAGTACACTGATGTCAGCCACGACTAACGAGGTTGTAGTCTGAGCCTGGCATGCTGCACCACATAGGTACAAGCCGCCATGTGTCCCAGAAGCTTCAGGCAGTTTCTTGCTGTGTTGCTGGGAAACTGTCTTGAGGCCTCGAATGGCAGGGCCCAAAACCTCGCTTGCGTTAGGTATGCCCTGGCCTGATCGAGTCCTATACTACCCCTATAAACTCTGTCCTCTGAATGGGGGACAGAATGGACTTTGCTTCATTTAAAAGGAGACCCAGGTTGACAAAGGTGGCTTTGATAAACTTGACCTAAGCCTTCACTTGGGTCTTGGAGCGGCCCTTGATCAGCCAATCGTCGAGGTAAAGAAATACCTGAACCTGGTGCCTGCACAGAAATGCAGCAATGACTGCCATGCACTTGGTGAAAACCCAAGTTGTTGCTGACAGGAACGGGAGGACTGTGAAATTGGTAGTGAATGTTCACCACGAACCTGAGGTACTTCCTGTGGGGCTGAGTGATCGCAATATGAAAGTACACGTCCTTCAAGTCGAGGGTGGCATACCAGTCTGCTGGATCCAATAAGGGAATGACGGAGGTCAGAGAGACCGTGAGGAACTTGAGTTTCTTTGTAGAGTTGACATGGCCACCCCTTGCGTCTCAAAGCCGTGGCCCAACTGGGTCTAGGTATTGGGAATCGACTGCTTTCGACTCTCTTCTTCTTCTGCACCGGTGACTGGGACCAGTCCCGAAGGCTGGAGTGTCCTCGAGACGCTACATCACAGGGCCGAGGCTCCTTGAGCGCGTCTTTTTTTGGCGCCTGGTACCTCAAAGAGGGTGCCGGCAAGCTCCGCACCAAAGACGATGTGCTGGTGGTAGGATCCCCAGCACCGGGGTCTGACTGTGGTTGAAGAGCTGCCTCCATGAGGAGGATTTTATACCGCTGCTCTCTCTCTTTCAGGGTTCTTGGTTGGAATTCCAGACAGATTTTACAGCTGTCTTTTTGGTGACCTTCGCCCAGACACCATAAACAAGAGGTGTGGGGGTCACTCTTTGGCATGCACTTCACGCAGTCCTTGAAACCTACAGATCGCAGCATGCCCTGGGGACAGCAAGGAAGGGGAACAGCCCCTGCAATGGAACTTACAACTACTTAACTAGGTAACAACCTATACTAACTGACTAAACAAGAAGAATACAACGAGAGTCGAGCTGCTAAGCAACTTGCTAGAGCAAGAGCCAGGGAAGTTCCACCTACCATCACTGGTGGTAAGAAGGAACAGAGGGGGTGGCAGGTCGGCAGGGCACTATATTGGGTGCCATGAAGGTGCGACTCCAGGGGGCGCCCATGCCGACCCTATGGCTACTGTTAAGGGAAACATCTTCTGGCTACTGTGTATGTGTGTGCAGGCACACACGATTGGAATCAACATGAACAAGTACTCAAAGAAGAAACAATAAAACTGACTACACCCAAAGTCCTGTCCAATGTACAAAGTAAACAATCTGAAAAGACAGTAAAAATATTTTCTACTCTAATCTTTCAGTTATAGTAATCACTGGGTATTACTTTAACAGTGAACAAAGACATTTCAGAGAGAAGTACAATTTAAGTTGACAGCATCCATTTAACATATATATTTTTAAAACCCTACATTAAAAGAACACTGAGGTTGCAGCGTCAAGCACTCAAAAGTAGGGATATGACAGAATTAAGGTTGCCTGTGCAAGCTACCTCCAACAGATACCGACATGCAACTTCATGAAAGCTGCACTCTGTTGCAAAACATGAGCAGACCTCAGACACTCTCGTAACAACAGATCAGCACATCTGTCACATACTGATTCCATACATCTGGGGAACTAGGCTGCCTTAATACTGCTGAGATCACAGTTAAGGTTTTCCATTACAATACGAGTATGAAGAAGCTGAGGTTCATATTGCCTTTTGGTATCAGTCAGATGAGGAAGTGAAAGCCTTATGGAGCACTGAAGTGTTATCAACAGCATTGTAGGCATTGCATGGATAGGGTCTATACTGATGTAGTCTTAACTGTCACTTAATAAAGTTTTTTATATTTATTTCCTAGTCTTTTATACAGGGTTTGTACCTCAATGGATAGGTTCACACTGTTAGATATGGGAGAAGGGGAAAATGACAAAGTAACGGAATCTGAAACACCTATAGTTTGGTGTGCCCTATAATTTACAAATATAAAATAAGTGTGTGTGGCACGATGTTCTCTTTGTGTGAATTAAATAAACCACTTGTTTTTAATAAAGAAAATTTGTCCACATCTTTCATAAAGTATGGTGCCCAGAATGAGTATTCCAGCTGAGGCCTCACTAGTGCAAAGTAGAAAAGGACAATTGCCTCCCATGTCTTACACACAACCCAGAATTAGCCTTTTTTGCAACTGCATCACATTGTTGACTCATATTCAATTTGGGATGCACTGAAACTCCCAAATTCTTTTCAGTAGTATTGCCACGTAACCCGTTATTCCCTATTTTATAATAGTGCATTTGATTTTTCCTTCCTAGGTGAAAATTTGCACTTGTCTTTATTGAATTTCATCTTATTAAATTCAGATAAATTCTCCAATTTGTCAAGGTCCTTTGAATTCTAAACCTGTCCTCCAAAGTGCTTGCAACCTCTCCCAGCTTCGTGTGATCTACAAATTTTATAAGCATGCTGTCCACTCTACTATCCATGTCATTAATGAAAGTATTGAATAGTACCAGACCCAGGACTGACCCCTATGGGACCCCACTAGAGGCATCCTCCCAGTTTGATAGCATACCATTGATAACTACTCTGAGAACAGTCTTTCAACCAGATGTGCACCCACCTCATAGTAATTTCATTTAGACAGTATTTCCCTAGTTTGTTTATGAGAATATCCCGCGGGACTGCGTCAAAAGCCTAACTAAAATCAAGATCTCTCACACCAACTGCTTCCCTCCCCAATCCATTAGGCCAGTAACCATGTTTCCACTTTTTGCAGGACTTCTTTTTGATTTTCATGTCACTAAAGAGCTCCTGATGGAGCCATATTGGCCTGTTATTAGTCTTCCTATCTTTTCTTCACATCAGGATAATTTGCAGTTGTGCCTTTAATAGTCTCTCTTCGAGAAACTGCCAGCTCTTCTGAACTCCTCTAACTTTAGATTTTCTTCCTGTGGACCTTACCTATCAGTTCTCAGAGTCTGTCAGAGTCTGGTTTTTTGAAGTCTGTTGTCATTCTGTTGCTCACTCTTTCCCTTCCTTAGGATCATGAAATACATAATTTCATGATCATTTTTACCCAAATTGCCTTCCACCTTCAGATTCAATACCAATTCCTCCCTCTTGCACGTCTAAAATGTCAGTCCCCCCTGATTACGTCCTCCACTTTCTGAAACAAAAAGTTGTCCCCAATACATTCCAAGAACTTATGGGAAATTTTGGGTTTGGCTGTATTACTTTTGCAACAGGGGTCTGGGTATTTAAAGTCCCCCATTACCACCAGGTCTTGTGTCTTGGATATTTGTTCTAGAAATGCCTCATCCACCTCCTCTTCCTGATTTGGTGGTCAATAGTAGACCTCCAACAGTGACATCACCCCTCCCTTTTTAACCCCCTTTTATATTTAGCCAGAGACTTTGAACTGGTCTGCATCTCTCCTCTTTTCAGACAACAGAACAAGCATATATATAGTCTATGACTATTTATACCTCCTCTCTTTTTATCTTGTCTGCCCTTCCCGAACAAACTATATCTCTCATACCTAAATTCCAATCATGAGACCTATCCCATAAAGTCTCGGTGATGCCAATTAAGTCACAGTCAGCAGAGGTGAGATTTGAACATATGATTTCCTCTTTCCCACTCTCCAACATGAATACAATCATAGTAACTAATTTGGGGGTATGGTACTGCTCTCATTTTTGGGTAGTAATTACGATGTTTCATCTATTTGTCATGGAATTCCTGTAATTACAGAGCAGCAAGAAGTGTCAACAACAGCAATACAGCTGTCTGCCATCAGCAAACATTTCAGAACTCCCTATCAGCCACCATATTGACTACCACTAGAGCCAAAACATCCACAGTTAATTATATTATACACAAAAATAAAATTGTTTCCTAAGACCCGCAAGATGAGTCACTGTATAGTAAAAATAGCAGACATTTAAAAAATGAATAAATTGCAGTTCCCTGGGAGTCCTGATGCTCTGAAAATCATGGACCAGTTACTCAGCTTCTGGAGGATCATTTTGGGGTCTGATCCCAAGATGTGATGACCATTGTAATTCCTATTGAAGTGTTTGGGAACTGTAGATGCTCAGCATCCTTCAGGATCAGGCTCTTTCTGTAAAATTACACTTTAAATTAAAATTAATGTTCACTGCGTTAGGGGAGATATTTTTTACTCAAGAGCTTAATCTTGGAAACACAGTTTAAATGAATTGAGATGTTTTTGTAACATTATTCTTCAGATAAATCCATAAAAGCATGCAACATTTTCAAATTATTCTTGGCTGAGTCAATGCTTTGCAAAAGTAAAGTTAGCATCAGATGGAGCTTACCTATTTTTTTTGGAATTTTCATCCTTCCCTCTTTTAACTCCAAAAATTCTTGTAATCAGGGTACTAAACAGAAGAGTGGAGGAATTTCTCACCTAATGTATAAAGAAACATGGAATAGATATTAATCAGTTTTCAAACCGCACTGTAAACTGGATTTCAAATTTAGATGCAATTTAATTTAGAATTTTTTAAAACCCCAGCAGAACATTTTGCATGCTAGACTAGACAAACAGTCCCTAATCTAGCATCCTTCTTAGCGGCACAGGAGGGTGAAAGTAGTTTGCTATACAATATTTAACATCAGAGGGGTAGCTGTGTTAGTCTGGATCTGTAAAAAGCAACAAAGAGTCCTGTGGCACCTTATAGACTAACAGATGTATTGGAGCATATGCTTTCGTGGGTGAATACCCACTTCATCAGACACATGTAACATGAGTGGACATGCAGGTGAATGAACGTCCACCAATGTTATATACGCCATCATGTGCCAGCAATGCCCCTCTACTATGTACATCGGCCAAACTGGATTAGTCCCTACGTAAAAGGATAAATGGACACAAGTCAGATATTAGGAATGGCAATATACAAAAACCTGTAGGAGAACACTTCAACCTCCCTGGACGCACAATAGCAGATTTAAAGGAGAAGTAAGAGGGATAGGTGACCATGGGGATCGAGCTGCACAGTGAGCCTGTTTCTGACTCCACTGCAGTCCTGCCAGTCCCACCTGTCAGGCACAGGTGAGCAAAAACACTTCAGGACCAGACTTCAAAGAGAAACCGCTGAGCTTCAGTTCATTTGCAAATTTGACACCATCAGCTCAGGATTAAACAGACTGTGAATGGCTAGCCAACTACAAAAGCAGTTTCTCCTCCCTTGGTGTTCACACCTCAACTGCTAGAAGAGGGCCTCATCCTCCCTGATTGAACTAACCTCGTTATCGCTAGACTGATTCTTGTCTGCATATTTATACCTGCCTCTGGAAATTTCCATTACGTGCATCTGACGAAGTGGGTATTCACCCACGAAAGCTTATGCACCAATACATCTGTTAGTCTATAAGATGCCACAGGACTCTCTGTTAATATTTAACATGTGAGTGGAACAGACAAATAGTTTAATGAACTTCAATGACCTAAAACAGTTTAATGGAGGAGATTGTGTGGCTTAATGGTTAAAAGATCAGGGCTGGGAAGCAAGCAATCTGGTATCCATCCCTGACTCTGCCACAAACTTCCTGTGTAACCTTGGGTAAATCACTAACCTCTGCCCCATTTCCCAATCTTTAAAATAAGGAAAAGAACATCTACCAGTGGCTCCAACTTCTTTAGCCCAGGGACCATCTCACAAACATCTCCAGAAAGTATGAATTCTCACTCCACAACATGCATATTCTTCAGTGTTGCTAGTGTCACTGTAGGGGCCTAGACTATAGTGTTTTTGTTTTGTTTTTTTCTGGAATGGATTTTCAATGGTTGGCATCAGACAAAGAATACATGCTAATATAGCAGGCAATTGGAGAGTCTGGTAGTAGGCAAATTTTCATTTCTTTGTCCTTGCACAGGAATTTTTTCTTCAGCACTTGCTGGGTTGTTCTGCTTTCCCCTCTGCAGGGCAATGCCTGCTCCCTGTTTTAGGAGCCATATGCTTAGCCTCATAAGTTCTGCCTTTTCCCAGTCCTCCCTGAAAGGAGGTCATTATCTGTCTCATGGAACAGGTAGGGATCAGTAGCCAGATAAAACTATATTCCATTTTGTAATGAGCACAGCTATGGAAGCATAGAAATGATGGCACTGAAGACTCAGGAGTTTCAGCTTACATCAGAATTTTCTGATTTTCTTACATTTTTCTACTTTCTCCTATTTAGTTTCCCCAACATACACTTATCTAAATTTTAACAGACTGCTTTTTATGTAGTACAACAAATGTAATAACATTTACCAAGGTATTTACAATGCACCATGGTATCTAAACAACAAAAAACAATTATGTTAATTAGCCAAAAACTACGTGTGTGTTTTTTGTAATATCTAATTTAAGAGTTTCTCAGATAAATATTACCAAGACACTAAGAAGTACCCCTTCTCAGTCGCATTATCTAAAAAGGAATATTAACTCTATTTTTCATGGGATTAAGAAAAGAGTGGATCTCTGCATGTCTAAGGATGGTGAGTAGCTTCCCATTGCAAAGTGCAACATTGATGATACCTGTCAATAATAGTACCAGAGTTGATGGCCAGGACAGAAATAGTGGAACTCAGGGAACTGAAGGCCAGTGAAACACTCAGCAGAAACCAAATCAAATTCAACTAGCACATTATAGTTCAATGGGAATCACAGCTTTCATAAATCAAAAAACACTGAGACCACGGTCCAGAGCTCATCTCCCTTACCTGCAAAGAACATCACAAAATCATCATCAATCAGATGAAAGTACTATTAAGAAAGTGAGGCTTTCCGGAATAATCAGTCTGAGAACTACTGCAAAGTTCAGACATATCTTTGGGCTACATTAAGGGCAAGGAACAAACATAAGCCCAGGTTTCCAGTAGTCTAAAGCATTTATTTTTAGCCATGGCAGGTCATGAGATATTGGACTTTAAAAATAACATACTGATAACCATCTTGCACTGAGACCCAATCCAATGATTAGGGAAAAAAAAAAAAAAAAAAACTTGACTCTTGCTAACATGACGCACCGACTCACTATTTATCAGCCAATCAGATTTTTTTTAATGGTAAGATAATTTACTTTTGTCACTCTTGAAATTAGAAAGAAGTACACTCTGCATTACATCAAACCAACACAAAAAATACATTGATATAACAATACTGAGACACAAACTGCAGCTTTCCTGTGATTTTCCTCCAGTATCGTGCCATGATACATCACATTCTGTAATACATATGAACGTTCAGTTCATAAAAATTCCATCAGCAGTGGTACAATTATTGACAAACATTACAAACGCTTTAATTAGCACCATCACCACATGCTTCTCCAATCTAATATAATGTATTAAGGATTAACTTACTGCCCAGACAGGGGATGTAAAACCTAGAATTGCTGCTTGTATTCCATCTGCTATGTAAGGTATGATGTTTTCACCAAAGCGGGTATCCCTAAACAAGGCCCTCAGGATATTTAAAGCATGAACCTGGAGGAAAAAATCATAATTTGTTTTGTAACATATGCTACTTTGTTGGAAAAGTCCTCAAACTACATACTTCAACCATAGCCATGGAGATGAACAAATCCACGCATTTACTCATTTATGCCACTTAATTTCCACTTTAAATTCCATTCAACCTATCACTATTAACAATTAAATCAATACAATGGCACTGTGCAAAGTGCTTTGAAAAGCATAGTCATAGTTAAAAAAAGAAACAGTGAATAAATGATTCACTTTTCTAGCTACCCCCACATTTATGAAACACAGATTCTTGGATGAAAGAAACTAAAAAATATAAATACATTTATATCCTTTAACAGCAGCAAACATATGAAGAAATGAGTGTCAAATTCGTTACTACAGCTAGTAAAACTGTAATGCTTAGCAATCTATCTCGGACAAATAAATCCTGAACCTTCTGTATTACAAGTAAAATCAAGCCATAAAAGTTGCACTTTTTCTCTTCAGTTACCATGAGGAGACAATTTTCAAAATTTCTCAGGATTATCTGAAGCATCAAACCTTGTAAGTAAAGTCAATTTGATCACCCTTTTCTGAGCTTCAGGTACATTATACTTAAATTTGACAACCAAGATGGGGGAAAAAAATGATACTTTTTGATTCAGGCCTGGTCCATACTACCAAGATAGGTAGCTTACATTGACCTAATTGTGCATGTGTCTACACTCAAATTTGTCTCCCACAGCTATAAGCGCCTCGTTACACCAACATAGTAACACCATCTCCCCGAGCAGCATAGAGTCACTGCTGATGTACTTCAGTTAATGGAGTGCAAATGCAGACACTGCGGTACTTATGTCAACCCTAACTGTCTTCCAGCAACTGTCCCACAATGCCCCAGAGTGACCACTCTGGTCAGGCATTGTGAACTCCACTGCCAAGAGGTCACGGAGACCGGAAGCCCACACACGCCCATTCAAAGCCCCAAGAATTTTTGAAATTCCTTTTCCTGATTTCCTGGCTTGGCAAGCACACATAGCAGCTCTCCATTGTTGTGTGCAACTTCCCTGCTGATCACGTCAGCTACATGCTCCAGATACACTCCTGCCTGGTGCAAACAGGAGATATTGGATCTCCTGGGCCTGTGGGGAGAAGAGCTCAGCTCTGAAGCAGCCACAGAAACGTCGACATCTACAGATTGCTCATGGGACACAGGAGAAGGGATTTGACAGGGACCAGCGCCAATGCTGCATGAAAGCCAAGGAGCTGTAGCAGGCATACCAGAAGGGTGCAGGGAAGCCAACAATCAATCCAGTGCCAAGCTGCAGACCTGCCACTTTTACATAAAGCTACATGCCATACTCAGCAAAGACTCCACCACCACTATCCACAGCATCGTTTATATCTCTGAGGAGGTTGAGTGACAGACCCCTGCCAGGTACAGCCAGGAGAAGTATGGGTGACCAAGCTGCACAGTGAGCCTGTTTTTGATTCCACTGCAGTCCTGCCAGTTGAGCACAGGTGAGCCCAATGCAGGGGAAGGAACCTTGGGCAAGCATGCAGATAAATTTTCAATTACAGAGATGGCGCTCCCAAAGTAGCAGGACACATCTTTTGACTTTTCATTAATTTACTCATGCTAGAAGAGGTAGTGGTAATGACCAAGAGCAGTAGAGTTGCTATCTGCTTTACATTCGCCTATAGAGTCAGGCAGGGGGAGCAAATTGGAGCTTTTTTTTTTGCCTATTTTTTTTTTTTTTTATGTACACAGGGATGTCCCTTGAATTCTCTTGAGAGATCTTAATGAAAATTTTCATGGAGGTACTCTGCAATCCTCTGCCGAAGGTTTCTAGGGAGGACTGCCCTTTTCTTCCTCCGTGGTAGAATGCTTTCCCATGCCACTCAGTGGTAACTTTGGCAGGCACCATTGCAGTACACAAGCTAGCAGCATATGGGCCCATGCAGCTTAAGGACACCAGAAGCAGCTGAGCTGTCTCTCTGCCGTTGTTATCCTCAGGAGTGAGATAAAAGCTAAAATGGAAAATGGTGGAAAAAAGTGCCAGTATTCAGTGCCACTGCCCTATACTACTAGAATCATGCAACACCAACCCCCAGCAGGCCATGCTCACCCTGGCTGGCGCTGTGACTGACGCCATGCACAAGCAATCCCAAGAAGAAATGACAATGTTGTACTTAAAACTTTAGAGGAGCAAGGCGAGTGAGTTCAGCACCTCAAGTTTCGCTTTCCATAGTGAATACACTGACAATGGTACCTCTGTGGGTTTTATCTTCAGCTGCTGCCGTTGCAGCCTTCAGGGTCTCTCTCTCCACACTCACGGAATGCCTGAACCAGATGAGGAGGAAGAGCACTCAGGATGATATGTTCAATGAGATCCTGCAAGCCAGTGCTGTATCAGACCATGAACACGGGGGCCTGGCGGATGAACATTGCAGATACCATGGACAAGGAAAGAATGGAGAGGACAAAGGCCCAGGAGTCCCAACAGGAAAAGGAGAGGGAGATGCACCAGGACATAATGGGGCTTCTCAGGCAGACTCTGCAGCAGACTCTGGTAGACCTGCAGGTTCAACAATCCCAGGCTCACATTCCTCTGAAGCTCAACATTGGGACCTCCCTAAACCTTCCCCTTCCCCACAACATTCCAAATGGCATCAAAGGTTGCTACACTACCCCTACCACTCCACCTCGGGGAACATTAAAGACAGTCACATCTTCACATACACTGACCTGTGAAAGCCACAGTTGGAGTATGTGTAGTTTAAACGAACATGAATGATCCTTCCCCTTAATAAGTTCTGTTCTTTTAATTTATTACGCTTTTAAATATATTTGTTGTAAAACTACACTGGGTTTTTCATTCTTCCAATGATTGTTACAGAATAAAACTCTATTATTTGTAAAATAATTCATATTTATTAACTCACAGCACATGCTGCCGAGCACTATGCAGTTCTGAAAGCAACCAATTACACAGTGTCACACAACTCATAAAATCATTCACAAACAACATTAATAGGTGCATTGACAATGTTATATTCCTACAGCATTCACCATACAATTCCTACCAGGCCACAAAAGAGCAGGGCCAGACAGACCACACTACAACACCACCACACACTTACTCTGGCTCACTGTTAAAATGGTCTTTCAAAGCCTCCCTGAACCATACTGCTCTGCGTTGCACCCTTCTAACATCCCTTGCACCTGTCTGTTCAAACTCAGCAGACAGCCTCTCCACCTACGTCCTCCACCCTTGTGGAAACTTTGCGCCCTTTGCTTCACAGATATTATTCAGGACACAGCAGTCAGCTATAACAATTGGGATATTTTTCTTATCAAGGTCCAATCTCATGAGTAAACAATGCCAGCAACCTTTCAAATGACCAAACACACATTCAACTGTTATTCTGCACCTGCTGAGCTGGTAATTGAACTGTTCCTTGGTGCTGTTGAGATGGCTGGCATACGGTTTCATGAGCCAGGGAGCAAGCGGTAGGCTGGGTAGCCCAGGATCACTATTGACATTCCAACATCCCCAATGCTAATCCTCCAGTCAGGAGAGAAAGTTCTCGAAGATACTAGCATCATGCACCTTCGCTGACCAGTCCATACTGCTGTTAGCAAAGCATCCCCAGTGATCCACCGACAGTTGCATAACCATAGAAAAGTAGCCCATTCTGTCAATATACTCTGTGGCAAGGTGATTTGGTGCTAAAATAGGGACATATGTGCTGTCTATCGCACCACCACAGTTCGGAAACCCAACTGCTACAAATGAATCCACTATGTCCTGCACATTGCTGAGTCACAGTTCTGCAAAGCAAGAGGTGATTAATGGGCCTGCACACTTGCATCACAACGGCCCCTGTGGGGGACTTCAAATTTATTCCCAGCTGACCTGTAGCAATCTGGCATTACAAGTTTCCACAGTGCGATCACTAATTGCTTCTCCACTGTCAGTGCAGCTCTCACTTTGGCATCACTGTGCTTGAGGGCTGGGGCACACTTAGCGCACAGGTCCAGGAATGTGGCCTTGCGCATCCAAAAGTTCTGCAGTTACTGCTTGTGATCCCATACTTGCATAACGATGGAATCCCACTAGTCAGGGCTTGTTTCTCAGGCCCAGAAGCGCCGCTCCACCATCTGCAGCTGTTCCATGAACATCACCAAAATCCTTGAATTGGTTCCCATTATGTCCCACAGCAATCAGTCTTCCAAGGAATGACCATGCCTCTCACTCATTTGGTTCTTCTTACGGCTCTGCAAATACCCCAGGATTGTGCACCCTGTGCTTGCCAACACTCATGACAATAGTACAGAGGCATACAGCCACCATGCTTCTCTCAGAGATGTTAGATAATGAGGAAGGCCACGTGGGTTTGTGGGATTTTGAAAAAAAGCGAGAAAATTACAGGATATAGATAACATTATGGGATAGAGACAGTTACATACTGGGAAATTCACCCCATGCGCCCAGTCATCTCTGCACGATTCATTTTCGCCCCATCATGCAATGCCAAAACTTCCCAAAAGACAACATGCTGAATGGTGGCGAGTTGCATGGTTGGATACCTACCCATGGTGCACTGCTCTCTGCACTGATACAAGCACTCCTGGTGAGTATGCACACCAGCAACACAAGGAGCCAAGTATGCACGCACACAAGCAATGTAATAACTGTGGCAGCTGTATGCCAAAGTACCTTGAGTCAACATAAATTTATAATGTAGACGTGGCCTCAAAAATTAGACAAAACACACACAAAAACCCAACCTGGACCAGGTGTTTATGAAAAACTTGCCAATTTTAAACTAAGATTAATACATGGGCTATCTCAATAGACACTGTATTCTTCTTGTACTTCCCTACACATACTGGGCTAGATCTTCAGCTGATGGTAATCACTGAAGTTGACTTTGATGGAGCTACATAAATTTGCACCAGCTAACAAGCTGGCATAGTAACTAAATACTACAAACACTAGCTAACCACAAACCATGCTCAGCTATCCAGTTTTTAAAGTACTGCTACGGTAATGTTGAAAAATAAAGATGTTCGACATTAAATTGGACCAATTAGTTTTAAGATTTACAAATATAAGTTGCTGATCACATATTTAAGCATGAAGAGCAGTTGAGTATGTACAAGAGTCATTTTTCAGTGTGTGTTCTCATTACTGTTCCATACTATGAATGGAACACAAACTATTTGTTTATTTACTCAAAATGGAACATTGCTTAATACTAAAATTTACTCATCATTTGTTCAGAAATATTACAGGGCAATAATCTGATTATGTAAATTCTAATAAAAAGGAATTAGTATACTTTCACCACATGAAGAGGTCAATACACCAAAAGAGTCAATATAGAATGTTCAGGATTGTTGTTCAGAACATATCATTCACTTGCATGAAGAGTCCAATAACTCCACAACCTCTGAATGCTTCAAGAAACTAAACTTTAGCATGTTTGTGGATCAAAAAAATGAATTACATCTACTTTTAAAAAACACAATGACTGGTTGACAAAGGACTGTTTTGGGAACTTTTTTTCCTAATATCATGATGTGTTTTACTTCTCACCTGAGGGATTATGTTGGGTGACTCATTCACAGGTACAGCCAAAGATATTAACTCATTCATTGTCATTTTCAGTAAGTTTGTTTTACTCTTCTTTGGTTCTGAAGCCAACAAAGCCTAAGGGAGGGTAAAAAGTCGTAAGTAATTAGTTATTTCTAGTTATCTACGATCAGTATTGCCCAATTACCATCTCTCTCACACATATAAAAGATATTAAAGCAGAGCACCTTAGGGAAACTGGCACAACAGTTTCGATTTTAAACCTGTTTTTCTTTGATTGGTTTGAAAAAAATATATAGTTTTGATACGACATGGGTTGGTTGGAAAACAATACCATTCTGCAAAAACAAAGTTTTTGAAAACTGTTTCATTCTAACGTGGAATGAAAATGAGACCTTTTTGAAATTTTTCATGAAAAAAGTTTCAAAAAAGGTCTCATTTTCAGTCACTCGCCCTCACAAATAAAAAAAACAAACAATAAAAACAGAACCAAAAAAAGTCAGAAAAGTCATCAGTTAAGATTATAATAGCAACATTAACCACCAGGCCATACAGTCAGCATCTCCTGCTGGAGCTGTTCCACTTTGTATAAATAATTAAGTATTCATTGGCCAGAGACTTGCATAGAATGTAGGAAATCCATGTTCAACTCACTGCTCTGATCCCCACCATCCTACATGAGTGCCCTATCCACCAAGCTACTAGCAATTCTATGGTGGGGTGCCCTGGCTGATCAGTCTCTCAGTCTTAGTCTCCTCTCACCCCCAGGCTCCATCCCCCCACGTCCCAATTTCCTGGATCTCAGAAACCTCCCCCAATGAATTTTCTGTCAAAATGGAATTTTTCAACAGAAAAAAGTTTGGTTGAAAATTTTTCAACCAGCTCTGGATACAACCGTTTGAGTGTGAACTAAAGAATATTTCTTCAATCATACTGAGGTTCATTTAAGCAAACGTGTGCATGCCATTAGTTTTGTTGATTCAAAGTGCTTACAACAACTGTAAGACTGGCAAAGAATATGAATTCAGCAAGCCAGACAGTTGCATGAAGTGTATGTAGCTTGTAAGCTCCAGCTAGACACATGCACACAAATGCTCTGCCACAACTAGTAAGTTACATGCAAGAAATAAATTATGACATTAAAATTGAGTCATTAATTTTTTCATTTTAGATATACTTAATATATTTCTCTTTATACCATAAAAGGGCCGTCCAGAGGATTCAGGGAGCCTGGGGCAAAGCGGGACAGCTGCGGCACTTGTACTCACCCGGGGGCGGTCCGGGTCTTTGGCGGCATTTCGGCGGTGGGGGGCCCTTCAGTCGCTCCGCATCTTCGGCAGCACTGAAGGGCCCCCCCCCCACCGAAATGCCGCCAAAGACCCGGACTGCCACCAGGCCAGGACTTGCGGGGCCTCTGCAGGACCCAGGGCAAATTGCCCCACTTGCCCCCCCCGGGCGGCTCTGTACTATAAAATTCATACTGTAAAACAGAGCATGTGTAATGTAGATGAATTAACACTGCTTATATTATCTTAACTGTTGCATTTCCGGAATTTTGTATTTTAACAATGTAATCTTTATCCAGAGGGTATTGTTAACAGTTGTATATGCACCCATAACTCTCACTTTGGATGTTCACCTGGTGTATTTTATCTATTCAAAATAATGGTGGAGACTAAGGAGAATGCAGCTATTTCATATGTAGATGAAAGGAGGAAACACTGTGTTAGTATAATTACTAGGGCTGTTGATTAATTTGGAGTTAATTGCAGCTAACTCATGTAATTAACTCCAAAAAAATAATAGCAATTAAAAAAATTAATTGTGATGAATCACAGTTTTAAATGCACTGTTAAACAGAATATCAATTTAAATGTATTAAATAGTTTGGATGTTTTTCTACATTTTCAAATATATAGATTTCAGTTACAACACAGAATACAAAGTGTACAGTACTCACTTTATATTATTTTTATTACAAATATTTGCACTGTAAAAATGATTAAATAAATAGTATTTTTCAATTAATCTCATACAAGTACCATAGTGCAATCATTTTATTGTGAAAGCACAACTTACAAATGTACTTTTTTGTTACATAACTGCACTCAAAACCAAAACAATGTAAAACTTCAGAACCTACAAGTCCACTCAGTCCTACTTCTTGTTCAGCCAATCACTAAGACAAACAAGTTTGTTTACATTTATGGGAGATAATGCTGCCCACTTCTTATTTACAATGTCACCTGAAAGAGAGAACAGACGTTTGCATGGCACTCTTGTAGCCAGCATTGCAAGGTATTTACGTGCCAGATACGCTAAACATTCATATGCCCCTTTATGCTTTGGCCACCATTCCAGGGGACATGCTTCCATGCTGATGACACTAATTTAAAAAAAAAAAAGTGTTAATTAAATTTGTGACTGAATTCCTTGGGGGAGAAGTGTATGTTTCCTGCTCCGTGTTTTACCCGCATTCTGCCATATATTTTATGTTATAGCAATCTCGGATGATGACCCAGCACATGTTGTTTGTTTTAAGAATACTTTCTCCGCAGATTTGACAAAATAGAAGGAAGGTACCAATGTGAGATTTCTACAGATAGCTACAGAACTAGAGCCAAGATTTAAGAATCTGAAGTGCCGTCCAAAATTTCAGAGGGACTGGGTGTGGAGCATGCTTTCAGAAGTCTTAAAGGAGCAACACTCTGATGCGGAAACTACAGAACCTGAACCATCAAAAAAGAAAATCAACATTCTGCTGGTGGTATCTGACTCAGGATGAAAATGAACATGAGTTGGTCTGCATTGTGTTGGATCGTTATCAAGCAGAACCCAGCATCAGCATGGACGCATGTCCTCTGGAATGGTGGTTGAAGCATGAAGGGACATATGAATCTTTAGCGCATCTGGCACACAAATATCTTGTGACACCGGCTACAACAGTGCCATGCCAACGCCTGTTCTCACTTTCAGGTGACATTGTAAACAAGAAGCGAGCAGCATTATCTCCTGCAAATGTAAACAAACTTGTCTGTCTGAGCAATTGGCAGAACAAGATATAGGACTGCGTGGATTTCTAGGCTCTAAAGTTTTACATTGTTTTATTTTTTAATGCAGTTATTTTTTTTACATAACTCTACATTTGTAAATTCAACTTTCATGATAAAGAGATTGCACTACACTACTTGTATTAAGTGAACTGAAAAATACTATTTCTTTTATTTTTACAGTGCAAAGATTTATAATAAAACCAAATATAAAGTGAGCACTGTACACTTTGTATTCTGTATTGTAACTGAAATCAATATATTTGAAAATGTGGAAAACATGCACAAATATTTATATAAATGGTATTCTATTATTAACATCACAATTAATCGCGCAATTAATCACGATAAAATTTTTTAATCACGATTAATATTTTTAATCGCTTGACAGCCCTAATAATTATTATGACAATCAAAATGGACAATAAAATGTGTACTGCTGTAACATCCTCATTAACTAAACATTATTTTGTTACAAACTAGTACTAAAGTGCACGGTTTCTATAAATGAAAGTAGTCACTAATTCTACTAACTCTTTGAGCACAATCCTTTCAACCTGTGGAGTACACTTCAGACACCATAAAAATACTCGCTGGAGACACTTCACTGAAACATCAAGTCCAGAGCACAACATGTGCACCCTGATTTTGGAAGAGGACCAACTTAGTGATTTTAGTTTAACTATATATTTATTACAAGAACAATAAAATAGTCAAGATGCTTATGAATGCAGGTGCTCAGAAGTGATGCAATATTGAGGAAGGGGGCAGGAGAGAGGGATACTAGATAATCAAATAAATAAATAAATAAAAATCACACAGCAAGAATAGATTACATTCGGGGGAAAAGAATCAATGTCTTTAACTCTGTTTTTACAGGGAAGAACCTCATATAGAATCCACTTCAATAACCAATATTAAGGCATTTAATACCATATCACATTGCAAAAAATAAATGTGAAAGCAAAACCTCTGAGCTATTCAGCCAATGGAAGCACTGATGAGTACAGAAACTGGGAGCATGCACAAAGGCAGTAACTGGCACTTTTAGCAGTGTCTTTGAGGGAAAACATGGAGCATGGAGAGAAGAGAGAGGAAGTATTGAGGCAGTATGGAGACTAACATTCAGCAAAAACATAAGAAGGCTAAAAATGTAATGTTATCATAACATAGTACAAAAATGAAATAAAGCCCCTTTCCAACTACTTCCTCTTATTCTTCCCAAAGGAATCACTCTCTGCAGTTTAAAGATTTATTTTAGGTAGCAATATTTTTAATCTGAAAGGGTAATTTTAGAAATGCATGTAACCTTACAGAACATATTATAAAAGCATTAAAACACAACAGAGCAAGTTTACTGAGCCAGTAAAACATGTCTCAGGAGACTGATGGCAAAAAGCCACATTGAGTCTTGCATTTATGACCAATAAAACAAGATATTTTATGTATTAATGCCATCTTTTTAGGATACTTTATAATACATACTACAATCTATATTTTGGATTATTTAAATGCAACAGTCCGTTTCAGGGTTCATTAATTTTACTGAGAATCACAAGTGTGCCTGGAGTTATCCATCAAAGAAAAACAAAATGGAAAACCAGAAAGAAAATTGTACATATTTTATCTTTGTTTTATCCGTCTCATTTCTTCAACCAAATGGTTTCAGTTCAATTCCAAAGCTAGTTCCAAATCTCCATTTATAGGTATTTTAATGGTCAGAATATGAATTTAGTACTCCCTCTGGGATTGACAAAGCAGCACCTTCCAGACTAGTTTATCCAAACAGGTATGGCAGGGACAGTGGCAGTGTAAACTTCCCCACCAATGTATGTCAACCTCGGCCTACAAAGACCAGTTTTAGATAAAAAAAAGGATAATGTTATCCTCATTTAGTGCTTATCCATCTTGTTTACAGATGCCAATTCATAACCTGGCTTCTCAGAATGCTATTAATGGTGCCAATTAGTGCTAACTGTGCTAAATTTTGTGATATGAATGGGACACTTGTCCCCAGCAATAGGGCTGAAGCCACCAAATTAATTTCATGTATACCACTTGCAAATATTAGAGGGTAAGAATTTTTTATCTTTATCAATCGGAGCAGGATTTGAAAGAAAAACTTAAAAAGAGAAAGAGCTTACAATTTCCAACACCACCCAGTCTCCCCAAAATACTCCTTTTATACAGAAAATCTGCATTGATAGTAAAGGATTTTCTCAATCATAAATCAGTTACCATCACTGCACAATCTGTAATATTTTACAAAAAGAAAAGAGAAAGGGAAAGGGAAGAAAAGAAAAGGACAAGAAAAAGAAAAAACATTTTCCCTCCTGTCTCCGAACTTCAACAATGTTGAATTTTTGGCTTTCAAAGAGGGGTAGAATTGCTCAACCATATTTTATTTGAAACAAAAAAATCCAGACATCATAAAATGTATAGTGTAAATTACAAACATAAGAATGAAGGTTCTTGACTCATGTCCCAATTACAAATATAATCTATCAAATACAGAAGAATTTCCATTTGTTTCAGTATTAGTGTCACTAAAATGGAGTTCAGCTCCATAATGGAGCACTCAAATGAAAACAGGCATATTCTTCACAATGCAATATCCACATTTTTATTTATCAAATAAAATAAGCAGCTATATTTACAATCTCTGAACATACATTTGACAGATACCACACTGAAACCACAAATCTCATGTGCGCTCATCCTCCAGAAACCCCAGTCAATGGATCCACATCTCACGGCGAATTATACTCCCATTTTGTAATCCCAATTGCATGAATGTAAACTGGGACAAAATGTGGACTCCTGCCCGCATCTATGTTCACAAAGTATCTAGAAGGGGCATAATTTGACCCAAAATGAGTGAAATCGGTAAACTCTCGCCAATCTCACAATGTACTCACTGATACTTCTCAGGGATTTATATGCCTCACAATGATGTGGCAATAAAATGAATGCAGTCATATGAAGTTACAGGTGCAACATTAGTAGGTACCTGTATGTAGAATGGAATTCCAGCACTGCGTCTAGTTGCACATAGTTTAGAAGAAGGATCACAAGATTTAATTTCTTCTAAAACATTGTACAACCATTGCTGTGGCAATGTACGTAGACTCTCGTTAGTACATCTAAAGAGACACAAATAAGCATGCATAAGTATTTAGGATAAACAAGTTCAAAACAAAATTGAAAGATAATAAACTGTGACCTATTGCTGTTGCAGAGAGTGCTATTTACCTTTATTAACTAAGACCATTTTTTCTTAATGTGTAGGATTGATATGCACTTAATGTGCAGGATTGATTTGACTTGACCAAAGTTGGGAGAAATATACAACCCATTTTGAAAAATGGGAATACTCATATGCCTTACATATTTGGGGATACTAAGCATGGGAGTTGTATCCAGGCAAATAAAAAGAAAATTAGAGACACTGAAATAGATCTAGTATTACATGCCTGGTATGCTGTATTAAATGGTAATTACAGTATTTTAAAATCTTGAAGAGATTATTATTTTAAGCCACCGGACACTTTTTTGCAGGGCAGAAACAGAGGTGCTGCATAGAAGTAGAAACCACCAGAGGGATCCCATCTGACTCAGCAAGTTTCCTCAGGGAATGCTATGAGGAGCAAAGACTGGATCAGGAGCTCCCACCAGCATTTCAAAGGGTGCAGTATGCAGTCGTCTGTTCTGGCTCAAGTCCATGGCCATGCCCTCTCCCACTTTGATGTGGCTAACCCTACTAGCATCTCTACCTATCAGGAATGTAGCCAACCCTTGTGCAAAGCCATGAGGTGGAAGGGAATGACGTTTTCCCCACATCTTCACCCTGTAACCTGTACAGATGTGTGAGGAAGGGAGCAGGAGAGAAGAGGCAGGGAGAATGTGGGTGCATGTGTGTTTCACTTACTCATGGATTTTTCCATATCTCAAAAACTGGACATAAGAAAGTTTCATCTAAAAAACATTAGGTGAGCTGGTTCCTAGCTACTTAAGAGACCAACTTTTTCCTAATAGCTGGGAACAGCCAAGATGCTTCTGTTAACAGTCCCCAGATTTGAACTTTAGGCAGCCCCTAGTCCAGGGGTTCTCGCAACAAATTTTTTGGTGGCCTCAGACTGCGGCCACCAACTCTTGCTCGTGGCCACACTACCACTTTTTCCTAAAATTATTTATTTTTCCTAACGTTAATAAAAGTAATATGCACATATATACATCCAAATCATTATAATTTATTTATGTAATGTTTTGGGTTTTTTTTTGCAGACTCAATAATAAAAATCATGCACAGTTAACTCTATTCTTTACCAGCCTAACAGAGTAGAAATGCAAACAAGGTGCTTTGCACGTTCTTGTCTTTTTTATTAGTGTTTCTTTTGCTTTTTTGGTAAAAGTGGTTGTCTGTATAGCAATTCTGAAGTAAATTTAAAAATGCTTTTACATAATAGAAATCCAAATAATAATGAAAAACATATCTGGATGGCTTGGGTCTGGAGAGGGGAGGAGAAGGAAGGCACGGCTGTGGCTGGCCTGGGGCTTCTCCGGGCAGGTAGGGGGACTCGGGGTTTTGGCCAGCCCAGAGCTCCTCTGGACAAGGGGGCGGGGACGCTATGGGCAGGTGTCGGGGGTGAGTCTCAGGGCTTTGGCCAGCCCAGGGCTCCTCCAGCCGTTGGAGGAAGGGTGCTCGGGGCTTCTCTGGGCAGGGGGCTTGTGGCTCCAGGTGCAGGAGGTCTCAAGAGATCCAGCTGCCAGGGGTGGGAGCACAGGCAGAAGGGGTGCAGTCGGGGGCTAGCCTTCCCAAGGGGGGCTCCACCTGCTGCCCATGTGCCCGCCTCTCATCTCCTCACCCCTATTCACCTGCTGTCTCTCTCCTCGCTCCCTCACCACTGCTCGACTCCTCACTTCCCTGCCACAGACACTCCCCTGCCCACCACGAGAATTCCTGCTCAGTGGGTGGCTCACCGCTCACCTCCTTACTCCCCTGCCTGCAGCCAGACCTCCCTGCTCACAGCTCACTGCTCGCCTCCTTACTCCCCCACCAGAGCCCTCTGCCACTCACCTTGCCGCTCACCTCCTCCCCCCTGCCCACTGCTTGCCTTCTCATCCCCTCCTCACCTTGCTCCTTAAGCATTGTGTTCCCCACTTGTATCTCCAGAGAGGCAACATGTGCAGGAGCAACAGGGAGGAAGCGGAGGGGCTGATGCTGAACAGGAAACTGCCGTGGCCGCAGGGAAACCCCCTGGTGGCTGCATGCGGCCACAGTGGCTGCATTTGAGAAAAAGTGCCCTAGTCAGAGTGTTCTTAATGGAGGATACTGCCCTCTGAAACTTTACTTCTCTAATCTATTCATCACAGCCTGACTTTACTGACCTTCAGAGTGCTACGTAAGGCCCATGTGTGTACTCATCCCTCTGCCTGAGGCAGGCCATTTATGAAGGAGTCTAATGTTTAAAGGAATTGGTTAGGTAAGTAGCTGGTTTGTCTTCATTATAGTGCCTTTGTGCAATATAAAATCACCTTGGGGACTGGATGTAGAATGAAGGTGGTACTATCTGGCTAAGGCTGACTAACTATGGCCTAGTCATACACAATGCACCTGAAAGCTTATGAAATGAGTGTATGTTCAGTACAAATGAATTAAATAAAATGCTTCTGCAAACCTGAGCAGCAGTATTGCAAAGCTTTTATAATGCTAGGTCTCTTAAAAGAGTTTAAAATAAAATACGTTCAAATAATTCTAAATGTAAAATACACAAAAAAAACCATGCAGCTAGTGAAGACAGCAAAAAACAAAGGTACAATTCATTACCAGTACTCTGACTTATTTGTCAAGTGTCTAAACTGCACTTTTGCCATGAAGTATTTTTCCTCTGCAGTTATACAATCTGGCATTCCCTATGAAACACTCTCACAGGGCAAATAGCCCTAAAAATAAATACTTCATCAAAATTACAGGAACAGCCTCAAGCAAAAGACTTTTGGGCAGGAGCAGAACTTCAAGCCTACTTCAGTCCCAGGCGCTGCCCAAAGTTCAACAAAATATAATTTAGTCGGCCAGAATAAAACCTACTCCTTAACCATTATATAGCCATTCCAAATGTAGCTTTTGCAGTTAAAATTAGTTTTTCCATTAATGCCATTTTATATCATTATTAAAAGCACTAAAACATTTGCCTTGACACAGCCTGTAACAAATAATGATCAGTTATGGTTAATACAACTGCAATTATATTAACCCTGTAGGATTTGCTGCTGCCAAAACACAAGTCCTAATTACTCTCCCATTTTAGTGGCCTCCTGCTAGCCCCATTTGACAACCTGGGTGGTTGAAATAAGAAGTCTAAAGTTAAGAGAGAAGACAGGAAAGGGCGGGGGGGCGGGGAGAAGAAAGTTAAGGCTGAAGAGAGCCTTCCACTTTTATCTTACTTCTTTCCCATCCCCAACATCATATTCCCTCAGTTTAAGTGTTAAAAAGACATCAAATTTCTACCACCACTGCTGTCCCCCACTCCATTTCCAACTCGCTAGGTTCTTATCGACCCCATCACTGTAGTATCTGACCACCACCTAAATATTTAAAAACACAATCTGTCTGTCTTATTCCCTCCCTACCCAGCAAAAAGGAAAAGGAAAAGAAAAGAACCAGCATGCCATGTAGCTAGGCAACAGTCACAGTAGGTCCTCTACCTTTTGTAAGGGCCAGTTAAAGGAAGGACTCCTGGATACCCAATCCCTCCCTAGGACTGGGCACCACCATGGTTTCCCTACATTGCTTCTCTTCCTTCTCCCCTTTTCACAGCTCCATTTCAAGCAGGTAGTGCACCTCTAAACTACCATCCTGACAGCCACCTCAAAAGTGTCAGAGAAACATGGCTTCAAAGAAAGTGAGTCACACAACATTACAAGATCCACAACCAAGGCAACCAGTTGCGACATCTTCCTCTGGACCTTTTACAACATAATGGTCACGTCTGTCCTATCTTTGTTTTACATAGCCTACTGTTGGCCTTCCTCAGATGATTTAAGACATGGGCTGGCTTTCTATCCTTTTGTACACATGGATGTGACAACTTTCCAGGGTTTTGACCAACCAGTAATTCTGGTGGTTACCTCAGACTCCGTGACTCCATTTCAACTATAGTATACTACTACTACTGCAGATATTACTGTTTTAATTGTAAATACCAGCATTACTGGTCCTATTTCCTTAATTCAAACATGGTTTAAACTTCTTATTTTAGCTATCCAAAGAATAGTGCTTAAGTCTTCAGTATGTTATCTCAGCATTAAAACAAACATCCTATGCTAACATTTATGGTGGTACAAAAGAGAACAAGGCAAAATATTAGGGAATATTTAAAAGCTACTATGCTGCAGATTGCAAGGGGTTGCATTATATTATTATTATCTTACTGCATATTTTATTTTTAAATAGATTTTACCTTAAGAGCTAGCAGAAAGAGAAAAATATACTGAAATACAATCTAAGACATTTCAAACGCTGAAGTTGCCACAAGTAATTCTATCTTGTTCAATCACTCACCCAAACCCAAGTTTTTTTGTGAAAGCTAAGTGTTACTGCTCTAAAGTAAAAGACATTAGAGACTATTGACTTTTAAATGGAGGAGACTACTCCCTTATGCTTGGCAACAGCATCTCTTATGGCCTGGCAGGCAGATTATTGTCATAATAAGCAGGTGGCCTTGAAATTTAAGAATAATGAAGCTTTCCAAGGTAAAAATTGTGTTCAGAAATGTGTTAAGACCACTAATCTGTATCAGCCTGAAGTATTAATTATTTTTGCCAGACGAGTAATTGAAGTATATAATTAAAACACCACACAGTAACTTGATATGCAAATGACTTCAATTGCAGTTCAGTGAGTGGTTTTTCTGATTTATCTATCTTTCTTCTAGTTAAAACAATTTCATGCCTGGCCAGAACAGCTATTCTGATCAGTTTCACTGAATCCAATAAACCTGAGACACAAACTGCCAAAAACCAGGTAATTCAAAGCTAAGGTTGAGCCTCTCTCCATAACTCATAAGGCTGTACTCTCCTCCCCACACAAAAATTATTGTGTATTAAGGATGAAGGGTCAACCTTGGATCTAGATATCCTGAATTTTTGAGGCTTGTAGCTTAAACTTCATATAACTAGAAGTGGTGTCTATGTTAGTATATCTAAATTCAAAGTTTAAATCAGTTTAATCCTACTTGCCCTGGGGAAACTCATGTCATCACTTTGCTCTCCAGTAGTCCTACTGTAGTTTTCTTTTTGTCCCGGATGCTATTATTATTTGTAAACTAACATCCATAGCGTGTTTGGTGCTTTACAAACCAATAAGAAGGCCTGCCCTTAGAAGTTTATTACAATCTAAGGTGAAGTTGCCCCAGAAAATGTGCTTCATAAGAGGGGTTCCCTATTAATTAAGAGCAGGTACAATAACTTTACATTGCCATCCTTGCCCCACTCTTTGTAGCCTCGGCATAGAAGACGTGGATTTCTCAAGCAATGTAACAGCTCACAGGCAGCAGTTACAAGTTGTTATAAATCAGAGCAGTTCTGGAGACATCCTTAAATTTCACTGAAGACTTGATAGAACTCTGTAATAGGGAGGTGCAAAAAAAGATATAGAGCCACCATTACCCCTACTCTTTCCCTGCACCCAGAGAGTAGGGGAACTGAAATGGAGAATCTAGCGCACAGTGAAAGTTTCACAGGTGAATAATGTATTTAGACATTTGTAGGGGTTCCAGTGTTCTTTTTAAACTGAGTACTTTTATAGTTATCTACACTACAGTGTCTGAATATATAAGTGTTTGGCATGCTCTAGAAATCACGGGTAGGGTTTTTTTCTAAATGGTGGGCACAGACATGGTGATTTTGAATAAGAAATCAGTTTCAAAGCCCAGAAAGATTGAAGTTACCCATTTTAAAAGTACAGAAAGTCATCCACGCAACTACCATTTATAGGTGAGGATTTCACTTTACACTGAAAAATTTTACAAGTTATGGTAAAAAGGTCAGTGCATGACTTGAAGGTTTATAAAATGGTAATTTACTTCAGTGATCTGCCTGTTAATGAATTTTAAATTACATAATACCAGCTAACCAGATTTTAGGGGTTTGAGAAGACACGGGAAAGTTATATGACTTCTCAAGGGTCACAACAGTCAACAGCAGAGAGGACTGTCTACTCCCAATCCCCTACTGGAACTCTCCATATAGCTTCATATACTGCACTTGCAGATGTTCAGCATACCACTAGAGTGATAGATGGATAATTTCCAAGGAGTTTGGATTAAATGTATTAGTCCAGCTGACTCCAAAATGACTCCTTTAAGTATTTTTATTTGAGACCAAATGCCATAGCTTCCTGGTGACAATGTGTGATATTAACTGAATTCAGTACACAATGTATAAAATAATTATTACGTCATTTCCTCAAAGTGCTCCAAATACGTTTTTCTTAAATAAAAGAAATCTACTAAGCCCTAAATATTTTATACCATAGTTCTCTGCTTCATTCTTCCCCGGGGGGGGGGGGGGGGGGGGGGAGGAATAAAATTTATTTTTTTAATTGATTTTTATTTAAAATCAGATTTTATTTAAATTACATACATTTTTAAACAAACATTAACAATTAAATTTTAAATTCTGACATCCTATGTGAAGGCCTAACTTACTATAATCTATTAAATAAAAAAAATTATTAAACAGTGCATGCTTGTCACCAAAGCTTTAAAGAAAGTCAAGCCACTCTACTAAAGCCTGGTCTACACTAGGCGTTTAAATCGGTTTTAGGAGCGTAAAACCGATTTAACGCCAAAACCGTCCACACTAGGAGGCACCTTATATCAATTTTAATGGCTCTTTAAACCGGTTTCTGTACTCCTCCCTAACGAGAGGAGTAACGCTAGTATCGGTATTAACATATCGGATTAGGGTTAGTGTGGACGCTGATCGACGGTATTGGCCTCCGGGAGCTATCCCACAGTGCACCAGTGACCGCTCTGGACCGCAATCTGAACTCGGATGCAGTGGTCAGGTAAACAGGAAAAGCCCCGCGAACTTTTGAATATTTCCTGTTTGCCCAGCGTGGAGCTCCGATCAGCACGGGTGGCGATGCAGTCCGAAATCAAAATAAAAAAAGAGCTCCTGCATGGACCATGCGGATGTGATCGCTGTAAGGGCAGGCAAATCCGTTCTATCAGTGCTCCGTTACAGAAGATGAAATTCAGAATCCTTTTTTTAAAATCTCCAGACAGACGCCATAGCAGGGACTCAGCGCACTGCAGCGTGACAAGCGTAACGGAAAGCCAAAGAATCAAATGGACGCTCATGGACTGGAGGACTGAAGCTATCCCACAGTTCCTGCAGCCTCCGAAAAGTATTTGCATTCTTGGCTGAGCTCCAAATGCTTCTAGGGTCAAACACAGTGTCCGCGGGTCAGGGCATAGCTTGGCAATCTACTCACCCACCCCCCACCCACCCCCAGAAGTGAAAGGTAAAACAATCCTCTGACTTTTTTACATGTCACCCTATCTTTACTGAATGCTGCAGATAGACACGATGCTGCAGCCGTCAACACCAACATCCTTGCTCCCCCCCCCCGCCATGGGCGGCTGATGGTACAATACGATGGCAATCCATCCTCGTCATCAGCATCAGCTGATCGTACAAAAAGATGGAAATCCATCCTCATCATCAGCCTCAGCTGATGGTACAAAAGGACTGGTAACCGTCCTTGTCATCAGCCTATTGGCCCTAATTTTTTCTGGTGGATGGATGGTGCAATATGGCTGGTAACCATCCTCATCATAGCAACAGGGGGCTGAGCTCCATCAGCCCCCACCCTTCATGTGTAAAGAAAAGATTCAGTTGCCCCTGGACTAGCAGTGGGATGCTGGGCTTCTCTCCTACACACTGCTTTATGTCCTGTCTGGACTATCATAGCAGCTGGAGGCTGCCTTCCACTCATTTCTCACTAACAAGTCAGTGTGTCTTATTCCTGCATTCTTTATTAATTCATCACACAAGTGGGGACAATGCTACGGTAGCCAAGAAAGGCTGGGGGAAGAACGGAATCAACAGATGGGGTTGTTACAGGAGCACCCCCTGTGAATAGCATACAGATAATAATTTCTGCAGGCTCTGACACAGAGCAGCTGTGCTCTCTGGTTCTATGATACGGTGGTTCTCTAGCACACTTGCCTATATTAGGCAGCACTGATTCTATTTTTAGATACCAAAAGGAGGGATTGACTCAGGGAGTCATTCCCAATTTTTGCTTTTGCCCCTGGCTGATCGGCCAGGGGCACTTATGACAGCAGCTAATGGTACAAAAGCGATGGAAGGTGCAATATGGCTAGTAACCAATCTTGGCTTTGCGCCTGGCTGATTGGCCAGGGCACTAGCAGCAAATGGTACAAAAGGACTGGTAGCCATGATCATCCTCAGTTCCAATTTATGGAAGGGTTTGGATGGTGCAATATGGCTAGTAACCATCTCTGCTGTCATGCAAAAGCAAAAGCATGCTTCTGTGTAGCGCTGCTGAATCGCCTCTGTGAGCGGCATCTAGTACACATACGGTGAGAGTCACAAACGGCAAAACAAGCTCCATGATTGCCATGCTATGGCATCTGCCAGGGCAATCCAGGGGAAAAAGTCGCGAAATGCTTGTCTGCCGTTGCTTTCCCAGACGAAGGAGTGACTGATGACATTTACCCAGAACCACCCGCGACAATGATTTTTGCCCCATCAGGCACTGGGATCTCAACCCGGAAGTTCCAAGGGGCGGGGGAGGCTGCGGGAACTATGGGATAGCTAGGGAATAGCTACCCACAGTGCAACGCTCCGGAAATCGACGCTAGCCACGGACCATGGACGCACACCACCGATTTAATGTGTTTAGTGTGGCCGCGCGCACTCGATTTTATAAAATCTGTTTTACAAAACCGGTTTATGCAAATTCGGAATAGTCCCGTAGTGTAGACGTACCCTGAGAGAAGTCATTGGCTAACAACATGGAATCAGTTTATTGAAGAGTTAAACCAGCTTTTGACTGCAGTAGCTTTTTCTGCTCATACAAGGAAAATATTCTCTTCATTTCAGTTTATTCAACTATTTCAGTTCAATGACTAATTCATTCAAAGTTGTGAAACCAATTTGGAGACGAAAATGCAAGAAAGCTTGTTTTTCTCTTCCATCTATGGATAAAAACTAGGTGTGAGGATGAGCTCCACTGGTTCTAAAATTTGAACGTGGTCACCTGAAACAATCAGTTCAATTCGCTAACTACTTATTAAAGAAGGAAAATATAACTCAATTTTAAATGAAAACCATGTTTAGATTAACATTTTTCTTATTTATCCAGCACATTTAAAGGCTGTTTTATTTAACTAATAAAAAATTTAAATGCTGCTTAACATTGGACATTTGTCATTGAATGCCAGTTCCCATCCAAATAGTGTGTGACACATCACAAGAATAAATAAATAAATACATCATTTTGTAAACGCATCATTCACCATTTTCTAACATGTTAAAAAATGTAAAAATTAAGAATCTGAATAAATGTATGGTAAGCTGCATAACTGCTAAAAACATGTATAGCAAAAATTAATACCCAATTTAGTGTAAAAACTATATTTAGTTGCAAATAAATATGTTTTATTGGTTACCAACCAATTAGAATCACCTTTACTTCAGGAAAGTAACTAAAAAATACAAATGCAAAAAAAATCAGTCACGTTGATTTAAATTGGTGATTTTCAAACTCGGGTACTCATACCTGTAAGGGTACATGAGCTCTCATCAGGGGGTACACGAAAAATCCTGTAATGGCGGAGAATGCATTTTATTTAGTAAGACTTGGCAATCTGACCATGGATATATTATGATCTTGTCTCAGATGGGGTAGGCAGTAGATTACATTATTTGGAAAGGGGTCTGCAGCCTAAGATGGTTTGAAAACCACTAATTTAAATCAATCCACCCTGTTCCTCCCAAATGAATGAAGCCCTATAAATGTAACTGTGGAAGGACATTCCATTATGTTCTGAAACATTAATGTTTCCATTAATGAAACAGAGAGGGTTACAGAGCTCCCAGTATATTGAACGGTAACTGTATAACATACAACAGGCAGATTTTGGACTGAGTGAAGAAAGTGAGAAGAGAAAGGCAGAAATTCAGTAGCCTAAGCAACAACCTGGTGATAATGAACATGCTATTTCAATAAAGAAAGCCGCACAGGAAGTGGACAGAGATACCTGATGGGCAAAGAAAGAAAGAGCCAGATATCCAGAATGAACATAAAGAAGTCGCGCAGAAGAAACTTCGTATCTCTGGTGAAAGAAGAAATGAATGCTGAAGAGATACAGAACACTACAAAAAAAAGAGGGGGGAGGCGGAATTACAAGAGCAGCTGAACAAGTGTTGTGCTACAGGGCCAAAACGAAGAAACCTAGGTGGATAACAGATAAAGTGCTGCCGCTGAGTGACAAGCATAGCAAGCCGAAAAGAACAAGAAGGAGAGCGAAAGTCTAAGAGCAAAGTACAAGTCTGACCAGACAGATAAAACAGAAAACAAAGAAAATAACCAGATAAGTAAACAACATAAAGAAGAATGTGCGAAGAGAAATGTGACATGGGTTGTATCACAAAGTCAGAGAAATTAATGGAATAAAAAATCTGAAAAGGTCAGCAGCGAAAGGCAAACGCGGACAAAAAACTGACGGCAAACAAGTAAAGACTAAACAATGGAAAAAATATTTTGAAGAACTGTGCAATGTGCAGAACACAGTAGATTAAATAGTTCTGGACAAGCTTCCCAGCAGAAACAAGGGCGAACAGAGGCCAGAATTCTTAGAAGAAATAATAAAGATCTTAACAGAAGTTTGAAAAAAAAAAGACACCAGGAAGTGACAACATAACTGCAGAGCTGCTGCAGGCAGACGAGGACACACAGCAAAGGTAATAGACCAGCTCTTCAAGATTTACAAAAGATAGCAACTGCCAAGCGAATGAGGGAAAGTGGTAATAGTACCAATCCATATAAAAATGCAGTAAGAGCGAGTACAAGAGCTACCGAGTAATCAGCTTATTAAGTGTACCAGGAAAACCAATCACCAAGACGTTGCTGAGTAGAACGAAGAGGTATGTGGAAGCAGCACCTGCAGAGGAACAGGCTGGATTTTGACTAAGGCTGTCAATTAATTGCAATTAACTCACACGATTAACTCAAAAAAATAAATCACGATTTAAAAAATCAATGGCGATTAATCACAGTTTTAAATCGCACTGTTAAATAATAAAATACTGAAATTTATTAAATATATTTGGATGTTTTTCTACATTTTAAAATAAATATATAGATTTCAATTACAACACAGCATGCAAAGTGTACAGTGCTCTCTTTATATTATTTTTTATTACAAATATTTGGACTGTAAAAATTATAAAAGAAATAGTAATTTTCAGTTCACCTCATACAAGTACTGTAATGCAATCTCTTTATCGTTAAAGTGCAACTCACAAATGTAGATATGTTTTTGTTACATAACTACACTCAAAAATAAAACAATGTAAAACTTCAGAGCCTACAAGTCCCCTCAGTCCTACTTTTTCAGCCAATCATTAAGACAAAGAAGTTTTATTTACATTTACGGGAGATAATGCTACCTGCTTCTTATTTACAATGTCATCTGAAAGTGAAAACAGGCATTGCCATGGCACTTTGGTTGCCGGCATTGCAAGGTATTTACGTGCCACATAAGCTAAACATTCGTATGCCCCTTCATGCTTCAGCCACCATTCCAGAGGACATGCTTCCATGGTGATCACGCTTGTTAACAAATTAATGCATTAATTAAATTTGCGACTGATCTCTGAGGAGGGAAGCATGCTTTCAGAAGTCTTAAAAGAGCAACACTCTGATGCGGAAACTACAGAACCTGAACCATCAAAAAAGAAAATCAACATTCTGCTGGTGGCATCTGACTCAGATGATGAAAATGAACATGCATCGGTCTGCATGCTTTGGATCATTATCAAACAGAACCCATCATCAGCATGGACACATCCTCTGGAATTGTGGTTGAAGCATGAAGGGACATATGAATCTTTAGCGCATCTGGCACACAAATATCTTGGACACCGGCTACAACAGTGCCATGCCAACGCCTATTCTCACTTTCAAGTGACATTGTAAACAAGAAGCGAGCAGCATTATCTCCTGCAAATATAAACAAACTCGTTCATCTGAGCAATTGGCTGAACAAGAAATAGGACTGAGTAGACTTGTAGGCTCTCAAGTTTTACGTTGTTTTATTTTTGAATGCAATTATTTTTTGTATATAGTTCTACATTTGTACGTTCAACTTTCATGATAAAGAGATTGCACTACAGTACTGTATTAGCTGAATTGAAAAATACTATTTTTTAAATCATTTTACAGTCCAAATATTTGTAATAAAAAAGAATATAAAGAGAGCACTGTACACTTTGTATTCTGTGTTGTAATTGAAATAATACATTTGAAAAATGTAGAAAACACCCAAAATATTTAAATAAATGGTATTCTATTATTAACAAGGAAATTAATCATGATTCATTTTTTTAAATTGCTTGACAGCCCTAATTTTGATCAGGATGAAGCACAGTAGATCAGTTATTTGTAATAAGACAGATACCGTAAAAGTACACAGAACACAACCAAACCTATTACAACTTTATAGGCTTCAAATAAATTTTTGATAGCATTGAGCAGAAAGAATTATGAAAAGTTATGAGAATGTATGGCATCTCCAAAAAGTTGATCAAGCTGATAGAAAGCATCCACAGCAAGTTGATGAGTGCAGTGACAGTTGACATAAAGCTGACTGAATGGTTCAGAATGACTGTAGGAGTGAGACAAAGATGCATGCTATCACCAGATTTGTTTAACTTGGTACTGGAAGCAGTAATGACTGTAGCCCTGAGAGATGAAATTGGAGGAGTGTCATTATATGGTGGGACTGTGCATAACCTCAGATTAGCAGACCATACTGACTTCACAGCACTGACCAAGGAGGATTTACAGAGAATAACTGACAAGGTAGACTGAGAAAGCAGAAAATTCAGATTAACAAGAGTCGGGGCACAAGTGGCAGGTGTGCGCCAAATTCTTCACCGGACTCCAGTATGGCCTCTTTAATGGGAGTACCAATTTTGAAGGAGCGATAGCCTGGAGAATATCCAATAATGCTTGGATTGTAAAAGGATGTGAAGATCTTGTACATTTCACCAACTCCAGCATTGGCAGAGTTAAGGTGAGAGTTAACGGGACACATTGGGGCATTGCTGAAAGAGAGTAGAAACAAAATTACAGACAGGATTCCTGTTCTAAAATATTGACAGTTTTATGTATGAGAGAAAGATCTCTGACCCCTGTCCAACAGATGGACCCCATCTCTGTGACCCCTCCCAATTTTCCCAATTAATGATCTTCCAGCATTCATTAATAGTTTTCATGCAGTGTTGGGGTACACTGGCACAGCTGTGGAACTCAATGGCTGTGGTACGGTTGGAGAGCACTGGCAAAGCGGCAGGGTGCACCGGTAGCTCTTGGGCTGGAGGGTAATTGGGGTGCACTGGCAGAGCTGTCGGACCCAGGGTGTTTGAATTTCGCTAGCAGAGCTGTGGGGTGCAGAGTAGTGGGGATGCAGGAAGATTGGGGTACCTTGGCAGAGCTGTTTTGTTGAATGCCATGCCTCCCTCACCTGAGGGGAGCCAAGAGAAGTAGGGTGCTATCATCCAACCCAATTTATGCCCCTCTTCATAACCACCCTCCCTTTACTATAGTCCAAACGCTCCCCATAAACTCCCACTGAACAGTCACACGACTATTTTTCCCCCCAACAATACTTTGATTACTGCCCCTCCCATGAAATTATATATATGGAGATATACCTATCTCCTAGAACTGGAAGGGACCCTGAAAGGTCATCGAGTCCAGCCCCCTGCCTTCACTAGCAGGACCAAGTATTTATCTTTTGCCCCAGATCCCTAGGTGGCCCCCTCAAGGACTGAACTCACAACCCGCGGTTTAGCAAGCCAATGCTCAAGCCACGGAGCTATCCCTCCCCCATGCCTTACAAACTGTAGCAACCTTCAGTCACTCAGTTCAAAACTCCTTTTGTTTCAGGTGAGGTCATGTGATTACCTTATCCTTAGATGTTAACTGAAGAATGAGTTCACAGCCATCAATCTATGATTCATCCAGTCAGTAGTACCTCCCAGTTTAACAGTACACAAGGCATTAGAAAATAAGTGAAACTAAAAAGATGCATACTAGACATCCCTAATTAATCGCCTTTTGTTTCATCCTATCGCCTACCCTTTGCCCACTGTCATCTATTTAGAGCAGGGGTGGGCAAACTTTTTGGCCTGAGGACCACATCTGGGTATGGAAATTGTATGTAGGCCATGAATGCTTGTGAAATTGGGGTTGGGGTGCAGGAGGGGTGAGGGCTCTGGCTGGAGCTGCGGGCTCTGGGGTTGGGCCAGAAATGAGGAGTTCAGGGTGCAGGACAGGGATCAGGGCTGGGGCAGAGGGTTGGATGTGGGAGGGAATCAGGGGTGCAGGCTCCGGGCGGCACTTACCTCAAGCAGCTCTTGGAAGCAGCAGCATGTCCCCACTCCGGCTCCTTTGCGGAGGTACAGATAGGCGGCTCTGCGCACTGGCCCATCTGCAGGCGCCGCCCGCAGCAACTCTCATTAGCCGCATTTCCCAGCCAATGGGAGCTGCAGGGGTGGCGCTTGGGGCAGGGGCAACACACGGAGCCCCATGGCTACCCCAAAACATAGGAGCCGGGGGGGGGGGGGAGAGACACATGCTGTTGCTTCTGGAAGTCGACACGCGCACTTGGCGTGGCCCCCAACCTCGTTCCCCAGCTGGAGCACGGGAATAGGGCAAGCCCCAGATCCCACTCCCCAGCAGGAGCTCAAGGGCTGGATTAAACAGGCTGGAGGACCAGATGTGGCGCCCGGGCCGTAGTCTGCCCACCCCTGATTTAGAGCATAGTTTATTAAAATCACATATATTCTGGAGCATAGTCTGTGTCTTTTTACCTTTCAAATTCACCTAACAAAAGTCTTGACATTATAAAAATAATACCACATGGCAAATCCCCCTTGAATTTGATAGGAGCGGGGAAGACCCTTAAAAAAGAAAGGTGGCTCATACAATCAAATTATGCAAATTCCCCCTTATATTCAACACACAGGATAGCCTCTCAATACAGATCTACTATTTGTATTTATTTCGTTGTTTGATTGTTTAATACTGAACTCTCTTTATATCTGAAGAAATTTCAAATCATTTATAATTAACCAACAAGGCTACAACACGGCATTTAGCATTTCAGTTCTAAGGACAGTAATTTGATTTTACTGTTAGCTTCATCTGAAGCAGAATTAAAGTTACAAATTTAGATAAGAAAGAGAAAGAGTTTGATTACTCCAGAGACTTGCAAAAGAGGACATCAGAAGTAATTAATTAATTTCAGTTAAAAAAGAAAGGTTGTTCCATGCCCAATATTTCATTCTGCAGACTTATGAGGACTTGGATGTAATAGTAAATATTGTTATTAAACCTATGGGAATAGATATTAAGTAGCAGCTGTTACCCAACAGAAAGCAGAATATTTTTTTGTATCCCAACCTGGCATATGGTAGGAAACATCAAGTACAAATGCGCAAGCCTATTCCCATCCAGATAGGATTCACTTAGCTGATGGGATAATATAGATGAGATGTTGTTTAAGGAAGCTGTCTAGCTGGATGGGAGCCCACCACAACATGTACTAGTTGTCCATGATAGTGGATAATCCCTTGCTAACACAGGAGAAGTACAAAGATAAAAGGTGGTATTATATTTTCTGAACTAAGGTTGCATGAGGATTAGTATTCACAGTTTAAGGCTGGCAATATCACAGGGACACCTTTGGACAGACCAAGGAGATCTGTCTGATGTGTCAGAGGCCTGCCTGTAGGTTAGCCCATAATAATCTTCAAAAAGAGAATTCCATAAAAGATTGGTTTCCTGCAGAGAAGCCAAAGTGCCCCAGAGGTCTCAGGGTCCCACAGTGATTAGTCTCTTATCTTGTTTTACATATATCTACATTGAAACTGGATTTAGTTCTTCCACAGACTCAACTAACTGAACATATTGTTTTCTCTATATATCAAATTTGGTTACCTTTAAATCACCCGTTTTGTATCTCAAAGGTGGCTAATGGTGCCAATTTTCTTATAAGCAGAAAAAACTAACCACATTACTACAAGTAGGTTGACACTCTTCATGCTGTTGAAAAACTTGAGTTTCAACCGTCTTAGCAGGTCCCATGAACTGCTACCTCAGCATCCAGTGGCTGAGCCTACACTAGTCTCCTTTCTGAAAAAATTCCCCCCGACACAGCTAAAATTGGTACAGCTCTAATACAAAAGGTTATATAAGAAAGTAAATAGCAGCTCGTCTCGTGAATCTGCACAATAGTTAGACTCTTTGAAATCAAGGGAAGAAATCCTGACTCCAGTGAAGTCAATGGCAAAACTCCCATTCACTTCAAGAGGGACAGGATTTAATACAGTGTATAAACAAAATGTTTAGGCTTTTGTCAGCTTTGCTGCTCAGAAAAGCATAGTCATTAAGGGAGATTTTGCATTTTGGTTTGTCTCATTAAAAACTCAATACTGTCCCTACTTACCCCCTTTCCCTAGGTCTCAAAGCAGCAATGCAAGCACTTCACTATCTATTTTGTGAAATTATTCTCTAAGCACATAATGGAAAATCCACCCTTACCTAGGCACAGAGGCAGTTCAGTTGGTTTTGTTCTCATAGGAAAGTATAAAAATAAAATTACAGGGAAAAATCATTTTCAGGTAATTTTCCAAAAGTCAGAATACACAGTTTATGCAATGAAAATTGACGAGAATTTCCAGGAAAATATAAAGCTGCTTGTTGAATATAGCAAATTTACTACTCATTCTCAGATTTTAAAAACTGCAGGATCCATGGGATTCACTCCAATTTTCCCATGCGCTCCTATTAATTTTTCAGTAGGTAGCACTACAGAAATTAAGAAAAGGGTGAGTTGTCTGTTTTATTTTTCTTTTAAGAACTAGCCATTTAACTCTTACCATTCCAACTCGAGTGCCTGGATACAACTAAAATAAAACAGTCCATACAGTCATATATCATGCAACTAATTCCAAACGATGTACACCTGAAGCTATATAAATCCTCATTGAAATCAATGGAGCTCTACAAAGGTGCAAGGCATTGTTTGCACAGTCAGTTGCAGAATCAAGGCCATAGTTTGTAAAACTGTTACACACTTTTTTTAAAATAAGGAATATGTGGGTTTTACCTGGAGAGTATTTCAGTGAGCATCACAAAGCCAGTATAAGCTAATTCAAATGCCCCTCTATGCCTTGACTGCAAAAGATGATGTTTAAAGTAGTCTCCTATATCTTTAACCTAGAAAAAAAAATTAAAAATGCAAGTCATGATTTGAGTTGATACAACTAGTACATTTATTTACACAAAATACTTTGAGACTGAAATTTCAAACAAGTGTTCCCCAACGGTGTCAATACCACCTTATGCCTTTATACCTCTCATTTGAGACACAACAACATTTTCTCAGGTTAAAAAGGTCAGATAGTTATCAACAAAGCAAGGAAAATACAAAAGTAGAATGCAAGTGGTGAAAGGCATTTTAGTTTAAACATAAGAAAACTATCCTAAAACATGCTAGACTCAATTCTTGTTCTCAGTGCAGTGTCATTAACTGCAGAACAAATTATAGAAGACTGTAGTGACCTATGTGAGTCACTGATTTCCTGAGCTACAAACAAGATTCTCTCATGCGGTTTTACTCAGGATGTTAGCAAAGGGCAGAGACAAATGTACACTGAAGAACATGAATGGAAATAAACATTTGGAAGGGTATTTGTGAAGAGAAAAGGATTCCTATTATATTTTAAGTAGCTGGCCCCTTACATCTCAAAACATGTTACTTCTTAAATTGGGTAGCTTTGTTCACAGCAAAAGAAAAACAGATTGCCAAATGAAAAGTTTTGTATTTAGTAAGAAAATATACTTTCTTTTTTACAATCTGTGGTCATTAAAAACCTTTTAGAAGCTTGAAAAATAGTCTACACTGTCCATTTAACTGTTTAGTATAACAAGAACTACACTTAAAATGTGAGATACACTAAAATGTTGTCTTCAGAGAATAAATGCCACTGACATCATGTCCTATAATTCTATTAATAAATCAAGTGTGTAAGCATCAGTACATCTTCAGAAATGCCAGGATTTTATTCTGCAAAAAAACAGAAAATTTTGTCAATACTACCTATTATTCTCAGTGAGTTTCCATGATGACTGTTTACTAAAGTCACACAAAAAGCAGATTACTGAATCATGTGACAAATCTAAAATGATTATACATTTTTAATGCCGATTCACAAAAGTTCAACCTGACAAGCAGCTCAAATAAAACTCAGGAACAAAATTATGCCCACTCATTTTGAGTGATAACTAAAAGTAACAGTTTATAAACTGCAGAGGATACTATCACAGAACTTAAGCCAGGTGCATATAGTTTTCCACTTCTACTGCTTCATAATGCATTTTATCCAAATTCTGGTAAAGTAAAAGCTAGCACCAAACAGAAGACATTTCCCCTTTTACAGTCAAAGGAAATCTAAATATTTTTTCATCATATATTATGAAATCCATATATTAAGATACAGGAAGAAAAGGGTATCAATACTTGCAGATATTTGAGCTAAACTCTCTCCTGAAGTGCATTTTAATCCAAATATCATCTTAGTGCACATATAAGATTTTAGCTTTCCAAGCAGAGGCAGATGTAAATCTCTCCCTTCTGAAATGTTTTTCACACACATAGCATTGGCAATCCCAAGCATAGAAAAGTCATAAATCAAGATATTTTAAAAATACATTTGGAGTTCTTTTTCTTTGCCTCTAGCTTTTCAAGCTTTAGGAGTCACATTTTCAAGATTTTCTCTATAACCAGGAGGACTTGAAACTTGACTGCATGTTCTAGGATTTTAATACCAAACATTCAGAGACTCATGAAAAGACTGCAAGAGATGCAACACTGCTATCTAGATACAGATACTGACATTTTATATATAAACACACCTGTACTTACTAGCAGGCACAGTCTTTACTACTGAGCAGAATCCCACTGAAGTCACTAGTCCAGTAGTAAGAGAATGCAAAATTAAAGCCTTAGTATTTCAGTTTCATATGTGAATGGTAAACACCGATGAGCACAAAGACAAAATTTACCTTTTTTGGCCAAGTGATGGCAATTTTATGGACCCTGAAGATATGTCCCAAAAGCAACCTGTTCTGGCAGCAGAGGAAAGGAGGATTAAGACCACAGCCACTCCAGGCCGTCAGCCTCCTCACTTTTTGATTCTCAAATTCAAAGCACCCTAACACTTCCTAAACCTACAAGGACCACTTCATTCCCAGCCCTGACAAAAGCCATAGCCCCAAGGCCTGCCACAGTATGAAGCAGCCACTGGGCCTTGCATGAACACCATATGAATCTAACGTCTTACTTCAATGAAGCTGGGCTAATAATGAATTAGAAAAAAAAGAGCATTATCCCTAACTGCCAGCTGCAGAGAATGGATCAGTCAAGAGCTGCTTCTCCCTGACACTGTCCCTTTATAGACAGACACAGTCAGCCAGCTCTTGAAAAAGAACTCCTGAAAAAAGCACTGAGAATTAGCCGTGGCAGAGGCTCTGACACAGGACAGCCACGACTGGCTGCCAATAACCATTGCTCACCCAAAGGTATGACTCCATATATGACCTATGGTCTGGCTGTGAAAGTCCAACCCTCTTCATACAGAAACTGAAAAGCTAAGCAACTGAAGTGCTGAGCACTTTTAGTGCTTACATCAAAGCACCACTTTCCAAGTTCAAATCCTGACATGGGTGAGAGAAGAATCTGATCTCATCATAGTTTGCCACTGCTATTTCTCCACATCACAAAACCACCAGATCATTTTGCACAATTAGCAGTCTAAACTCAAGAAAGGCCCAGGACTGGAAAAAAAGGAATATTATAGATCAAAACTGAAAAGGATTGGTAGTGCTGTGCCAGGTGGTTTGTCCATTAGCTGCTTGTCTTACATACCTGGCTTAGAGCAATGCTATTAAATTTGCTTTCATGAGTTTTCAAATGGACTTCCATTTAAATGGAGTGAACTTGGTATCAAGTAATATAACTTACTGGAAATGGATATCAAGATCCAATTAACACAAACAGCATCTTCCATGAAAACAAGTGAAATGGCTTATTTGTATTCTATATTGTTGAAAGATGCATATTTTCTTTAATACGAAGAGAGCTTTTTAATTCCACAACTAACATGTAGGAAATAAATACAGTTTATCTAATAAAGTAAGAAGCAGCGGAAGTTCAATATGGGGGCAGCCAGGGCAAGGAAACTTCCTCTTCCCTTTGTATCATGGTGCAGGGCCAGCCACACCAGACTGCGAAGAGTAGGTATCTTGCTCCAAGTTAGTGTGACTGCAGGAACATTAACCATCCCTGCTCCGCATGTGCCAGCAGCGTTGGGCCCAATGTGGGGAGAAGCGTATGCACCCTTTCCAAGCGCAATGGAGCTACTATTACAGCACACATTGCCCCAGTGCACCAGGGAGAACGCTGAGTGAGAATTCTTCATTGGGATGTCTATTGCATCACATGTCTGATCCAAAACCTATAAAAGTCGGCAGGAATATTTTCATTTACTTTGGACCAGTGATGCCAGTGGTTTAAATCCACAATCTGGTGCTGCTACATAAAAAGGAGCTTACAGTTATGTTTTCTTCTGTTTATATAGATTATGTAATTAAGTCAAACATTATTACACTAAAAATGCACACAAACAGAATATTCACTAAAGGATTTCAATGGTGATGTTTTCATGAAGACAGTCTATTAATTAGGATAATACAAGTTCTGAAGTTAAAATTTCCAAATACTACTATGGCACTATACAACTTTATTAATTATTTTTAGACTAAAGAAACAGTTTCATTTTTCTAGCTAGAAGACACAATTTTATATACTAAATATAGTCCAGGGGTCGGGACCTTTCAGAAGTGGTGTGCCGAGTCTTCATTTATTCACTCTAATTTAAGATTTCATATGCCAGTAATACATTTTAATGTTTTTTAGAAGGTCTCTTTCTATAAGTCTATAATATATAACTAAACGATCGTTGTATGTAAAGTAAATAAGGTTTTTAAAATGTTTAAGAAGCTTCATTTAAAATTAAATTAAAATGCAGACCCCACCTCCCCCGGACTGGTGGCCAGGACCCAGGCAGCGTGAGTGCCACTGAAAATCAACTCGCGTGCCACCTTCGGCATGCGTGCTGTAGGTTGCCTACCCCTGATATAGTCAATCAGTCTACATGTATTTTCCTGCTAATCCTAAGTAAATGAAGATTCCACGATTCAACCACTTGACTGAAAAGTCAGTTTATTACTCTTTAAAAAGAAAACATAGACATTTTGGTTTATATATGGCATGAAAGCAGAGCCACCTATGAAAATCAGAGTTATGTGTCTAAATACCCTGACAAACACCAATGAAGCAAGCACTAATTGTTGCAGCATTTCCAAGTGAAGATGGAAGTGCCAGCTCCAGAGCTGACTAACTCCAAGACACCAATTCCTGTTTGACTTGGAACAGGTTAAGAAACATAACAGTAGAGACATATTGCTGTTCTCTCATCTAAACTCCAGAGCTTTGCAACAGTACAAGCACAGCTGCTAACCAGATGCAAACATATGAGCTGGAGACAATATGTGAATAAAAAAATATTAGCATTATTTCCAAGGCACTGCACATGAGACAGCATAATAAATCAGATCACCAGCATACTATACTGTTATTTATTTTGTTCTAGAATGTGGTAACACCTTAAGAAAAACTAAATATTTATTTTCAGTTGAAAAAGATTAAACATGAAGTATGTGCTACATATTTCAGTTTTCCATGTTGGCAACTGGTTTTGTTGAAACCATATGGAAAGGAAAAAGATCATCAATTAAAAACAGAAATCTAATAAATTCAAAATATTCCCAAATAAAATACTTGCGGTAACCTAATTTCTAGTAAACACAGAACTCAAGCCTCTTGAACATTCCCAGGCAGTGTGCTAGCTTTTGTGGTCTTTCAATTTAAAAACGGTGGGGTGGGAGGTGGGGGGACAGTTGAAAGAGGGACCAACCCACAAAATGTCTATAATTTTAATCAACCATATTATGCAGAACATGATACTCAGAAACAATCAACATAATTCTTCCCCCAAAATTACTGAGTATGAAGTCCAAGAAAAGAACATTTTCAACTTAAGTCTGAACTTCCATGTTTCAAAATGGAAGCAAAGACATTCCATTGAGTCTTTAATTCACTAAAATAGAGTAAAGTCCTATTTCTAAATTAATATGTGCAACACCGCCTCACACTGGACAGAATGTCAATGGCTGTAGCGTATACCTGGTAAAGGCCCTAACACTACTGAACAAGAATGAATAGCTCATGAGTTCGTTAGCAGAATATTAATTCCAGCAACTATGTACAATTTAATAACTTGTTACTCTATTTTTTCTCGCCTCTTACTCCTACAGTTTTGATTATTTTTGCATATCAATTTATTGAAAAATAAACAATGTAAAATAAAGAACAAGATAATGAATGCAATTTTTCCATATTTTCCCCCTCCAGAAATTTTTAGAAACCTCTTCCAGAAATGCAAGATTTTATAGCAGAAAGTATTTTCATACCTGTTCTACTGTTATTAACCCATCAGAAGATCCAGACGCAGTCTGTAAAGGCAGAAGTTTACACAGCATCCCTAAAAGCAAGGATATCTCCTTCATACTTCTCCAGCAACATACTAGTACCATTTGAGCTGTTACATCACATGTTTGCCCTTCTTTACCTTAAAAATAAAATAAAATATTTGCAATATCATATAACTCAGTTAAATAAATTGTAATAGAAATTTGTTTCATCATTAGTGCTCCTAACTTTAATCTTCTTACAAAAATAATTTTAATATGAACAAAATTTTCCATTCTTGAGATTCCTATACTACATTGTTGTGCTTGGCATACAATTTGACAAAAAAAAAATCAGTGTGATATTTTAAATGGTTGATATCCTTTGTTTTGGTCAATGAAGCCATTCTATTGACAATAAAACCACACATATAACTACAACTTCGGGATGAAAAGTAAACGTAGGTTTTACTTTGTTTTGGAATTAAGCTTCAATACCAGTCAGAAATTTATCATTCACCACATCTTATTTGTTTTTAACCTAGACTCAAAGTTTTATGAGACCTTTTATAAGCATAAATGTTTATAACTCAATGGCCCCATCTAGTGTTCATCACATGAACTACAATAAAAAGGGAGTCCAAAACACTGTATTTACAGTACTGTTTCCATGAAATAAAAAAGCACAGCCCATCCATAACTATTTTAAACTAATGAAAATAAATGAGTCCAGACAGTTGGAAGTTTTAGGTTTTTACCTTTAAAAACTGTATAAAATACAACTTTTTTTATACTTTAGGTATTATTATGTATCACCACGAACAAAGACTTTAAAAAAAGTATGAAAAACAAGTTTACAATTCATCCAGCCCCAGTGGATTAATTACACAACATCCCCTATTATTTTAATAATGGAGTCTTCAAAGCAGAGGCTCTTTGTGTCAGTTCATGATTTGGGCTTTATTGCATTAATAAATTCCCTACCGGCCTTGTGTACGCTGCACAGGGAAACTATACTAGGATCAAAGCAAAAACTGTGTTTAAACCTAGCTTGATATAAAGGTGTTAAAGATTATCTGGCCAGTGTAGACAAGGCAATAGATAACTAGGCCAACAGCAAATGACTCATCTTCTCTTGTAGCCAAGAGAGAGATTAACCACAATCTTCTGGAAATACAGTGAATTAACCTTTAAAAGCATGCCCATAAACAAACTAGCTTCTGACATATTTATTATTAAAAGTGAAATGCTATACATACCAAATAACTTCTAACTTGGATCATCCACAGAAAATTGCTTGTTCTGTGGAAAATATCCTGATTTAATTTTAAAAAGCAGCTTCTGAATTACCTCTAATTTCTGTGCAAACATTTTCAACTGGCTCGTTGTCAGTCAGTTTTGCAAAGTCTACTCTGTGGTGTTCTTTCAATATTTTTGCTTGAGTGAAATAATCATTTGTATCTCGTGGCTGTATCTCATGCAGGATCATCTGCAAATGACCTGCAGTTTCTAAGTTTTAAATAAGAGAATATTTAAGATAATAATTCATCATTTTGACATTTGTCATTCACAACTCCCCCTCCCCCCCGCACACACACACACAGAGACCTTTTTTAGGTACATTACTAGAAAACAGTTGGTTAGTAATAAAAAGCAAATACCTCCCTAATAATCAGTTCTGCCTTTGTTAAGAAAACAGTCTTCCTTCTACTCACTTTGTCATATTTATGCTTCAAACGAATGCTTTCTAACTAGAGTGTGAGAAAATAGGTCCTTTATCCAAGTTAGCTAATGGTTTAAGATTCTGATATTTTAAAATAAAACAACTCAAAGGAAAAAGTCTGTACATATCCAAGAACTTTTAAAACAAAAGAAGTTACTGTTCACTGTTATTTTACAATATCAGACATGTATAACTAAACTCAACTTTAACAAAAATTGGACACAATCCTCAAAAAAGCAGTGCATAATCTGTCACGAAAGAGGTGCAAGGGCTCAAGTAATAATGTACCAGAGCTCAAGCCATTTTTTTTACATTCATAACTAATGCAGCAAGCCCAGAGTTGCCGGGGCTATGAATTGCCATTCCTACAAGTATCAGAGCTCAGCCCTGGCACAAATTAAGAACTGCAAAAAAGTAACCTGGCTGATGACACAGGAGTACTTCACATACATAAATTCAGCAAGATTTGGCCCAGACTTTACAGTCTATATTGCTTAGAGTTCCCTACCAGGGCAGTATTAGTTTTGTGGGGCCATGTGCAAAGGCAGATGCTAACTCAAAGCCTCTACCAATAGCTTTGTATATCTGGCAGGGGTGTGCGACTGCTGGCATCTGGGGAATGGATTTATGTCCTAACTCAGCCTACCTTAAAGTGGTAACAAACTTATTGCCTTCACTTGTCTCTGTGGGACTCAGAAGGATGATAGCTGATGGGGAAGATGAATCAGGATGCTGGCCACGAGGGTTAGGGGCTAAGGACAAGGGGAGTTCAAAATGGGTAGGCTGCAGGTACATGCTGAAAGTCCAACAGAGTAGTCTAGTAGGACCAGTCCCAATACATACTGTGTCTTCCTGAAAGGATTTTAAATGCTAATGTATGATTTTTTAAAGTACTTTGTCAATTACAAATATATTACAGACATTTGATTAAAAACTTTGTAACCATTCATAACTTTGGACTTACAACATAATTTGAATGCTTAAATAAAACACTAGCAACCTCAATTATTGCTAAAATGGATTTCATTTACCTGAATCATTATCCATTGGAATAAGGCCCTCTGGCGATGAACTCTGGACAATGGGAGATACTACAGACGAAAGTCTGTATGACATTAAAATAAGCTTTGTAACCATCTGCCTCCATTCTGTCATCAAGGTCAAGTTACTTTAAGAAAATACAAACAAGGAATTTAAAAGTAATTATATATTCAAAACTTCAAGAAATAATTGAAGTAAAAATAACATCTGCAATTATACAATTAATTTTAAATAAGATGTTCCATAAATCAGAATTATGAAGTCAGCACCTACTAAAAAAACCCTAAACAGTAAAGAATCCAGGCATTAGGGCAGAGGTTCTCAAACTGGGGGTCGGGACCCCTCAGGAGGTCATGAGGTTATTACATAGGGGGTCACGAGCTGTGAGGCCCCATCCCAGACCCCACTTTGCCTCCGGCATTTATAATGGTGTTAAATATATTAAAAAGTGTTTTTAATTTATTGCGGGGGGGGGGGTGTCACACTCAGAGGCTTGCTATGTGAAAGGGGTCACCAGTACAAAAGTTTGAGAACCACTGCATTAGGACTATACATTGCTGATCTTATTGTGAATTAGGTGGTATTCTTTAATGTTCTTGTGAAAGGCTGAGACAATTTCACTACTCATTTATCACTACACACAGCAGTATGTTTTACTTACTTTAAAGATAACTGCTGCAAAGCGCCAGTTATACAGTGTACTCTCCCGTACATTGGGAACGAAGCTGCTGCTTGCAGCAGAGACTTTTCAGCTTGGAATATTTCTCGCTCGAGGTTTGATAACAAATATTTGATTACTAGAATAAAAAGCATAACACAGAAAAGGAAAATTATTTTAAATACATATACAGATTAAGCTTGCCAGCAAGATAAATTACGGTAAATTGCACAGTAATTGTTCTCTTTAAACTTGTCACTGTCCTTCAAGTTCTTGCCCCAACATATTATCCACATTTTTCATTCACTCAGTGTCCAACAATAAGCTCAATTTGAAATCTTAGCCTAAGTTGACTATTTTCTGTAAAGACTAATGATCAAACACTATCTTCAGACACAATCACACAGCTCACATTGAAGTAAATGGAAGTAACATACACATATTAGAAGGAGGAATTTGCCCTTAAAGAAGGGTTAGTTAAATAACAACCACTTTGGCAGAACATTCAAACTTGGATGACATATAAATCCTTATTTCGGCACTTAAGACGGACAAGTGATTTTCAGTCGTACTTTCCCATCCTTACTACAACATTTATATTGGGGTGGCGCTGAAAGACAACCAAACAGGTTGGGCCCAAAACACTGCACTGGAGAGCATCATCACCTCTCTCCATACTCTAGGACAGGGGTAGGCAACCTATGGCATGGGTGCCGAAGGCGGCACGTGAGCTGATTTTCAGTGGCACTCACACTTTCCGGGTCCTGGCCACCAGTCCAGGGGGCTCTGCATTTTAATTTAATTTTAAATGAAGCTTCTTAAACATTTTAAAAATCTTATTTACTTTACATACAACGATCGTTTCGTTATATATTATAGACTTGTAGAAAGAGACCTTCTAAAAACGTTAAAATGTATTACTGGCACGCGAAACCTTAGAGTGAATAAATGAAGACCCAGCACACCACGTCTGAAAGGTTGCCAACCCCTGTTCTAGGACAAAGGTATCTATACAGAGGCCCTGTCTACACTACTAAGTTTTGTTGCCAAAAACTGCCTTTTGGCGACAAAACAGCAAGAACACTACAATGGGACTTTTGTCACAAAAAATGCTTTGTTTTGGCGAGAGACTTTTGTCTTTTCCCCTCCCTTTATTGTCAACAAAGAGCCAGTGTAGACACTGCTGATTGTTTTGTCGACAGAACTGGCTTCAGCCAGTATCCCACAATGCCTGCCCTGATGGCTCTGCGCAGTGTTTTGACCTCTGCTGCCCTGCAGACATGTGCCCCTCCCCTTTCAAAGCTCCGGGAAGTATCTGTGTGCTGCTCCGTTTCAGGAGCAAATCATTGGAATGCTCCTGTTCTGAGATGCACTAGGAATACAGCACCAGACAGACTGGTGCTGCAGGGGGAGGGGGACAGACTGCTGTGCTTCTTTGCCATTCCTCAGCACGGAGAACTCACAGAGCTACTCATGATGCTGCTCTCGGCAGCTCAGGGGGCTGTGGGAGAACTCTGAGAGAATCCCAAGATGTGCAGCAATCAGCTCTTCCTTCCTACAACACTGCACTGTGGGATACATACTCATGGTGCATTGCTCACCCTGTCGGTGATGGTGTCCCCAATGTGGACATGATTTGTCGACAGAGGGAGCAAGTGTGAACACCCTTTGGCGATTTTTGGGTGTCGACATAAGTTTTGTCAACAAAATGTGGCAGTGTAGACAAGGCATAAATCACAGGTGTCAAAAATACTTTAAAAGACTGAAGTATCTGAATACCTCAGTATCCAAGACAGACAGATGGATAGCGTTTGTGGCTGGATCCAGCCTATATGATGCATTTGTGGGGCCCACACAACATATGTAGGCTGATCGTGCAAAATCTAAGCTTTTGTTTAAAAAAGATTTCTAGCCCTCATAGCTGCACTGAATAAAATGTACCCAACACAGTGCTGTGTGTCTGAGGTTGCAGATCACTTGAAACAATGATTCAGAGGAGTCAACTCCCCTGCCTAATTACTCGGGGGGGGGGGGGGGTTAAAGCCTAAAGCCTAAAGGCATTTTAAATGTAAATATTATTTTGTTGTTTATTTTAGCACTGGAATGCTGAAGAGGTTAAGACTTAAGCTGACACAGGTCATGGGCAGGCAATTAAGAGTTGATGCAGAAAAGAAAACAAAGGAAAAACAGTGGAAGAGACCATGAAAAGAAAAAGAAAAAATGGCAGAAATAGCCGTGAAGCCTAAAAGTGAGCATATTTTCACACTGAGCAATGCAGAGAGCAATGGTAAAGTAAAGTGTAAATAAATAAAAGCTTATTTACTGCATAAAGGATATACTCTACCATTGATATCTGTGTAAACTGCTCATTGATATCAGTGTGGAATACGGTGTGGATGGAGGGGAGAACGTTGTTCCGAAGTTTTAACTCAAGGCCATATGCAAATAGAATTCAGCCCTCTCCAGAGAATGAGTCGAACACCCTTCCTCCAAGTTAAGAAGATGGGTAAGAAAAATTCTGAAGCACAGCGCAAGAAAAAGATCAGGCCCTTGCTTTGTACCTGTCTTTTACAGTTACAGGGGCAACCACAGGCCATTAGGAATTCAGCAGGACTTCAACAGGAGCTAATGGTGCTTGCCACCACTGAAAAAAAAAATCAGGGCTCTTACTTCAGGAGTCAAAACATTACTTAAGGTGCTTTTGAGATGCCATGTTTAAAAATTTGGCCTGAGACTATAGGCGATTCTACAGAATTTATGAGAAAGAAACATGCCTTCTACAAATTAAAAATAAATAAAACAAATAAATAAATAAAGACTATGAGCGGCCAAGAACAGTGTGTTAACAAGAAAGCCCAAGCTTTCAGTATGAATAAGGCATAGGCAGTGGAGCATTATACGGCTACATCTAGCGCAGGAGGGCGGGGCCAGTTTTCTGTCCTACAGTACATGGCTGGGGTAGGGGTTAAGACAAGTTGCCATCCCTGAGGTGACCTGCAAGGACTATCAGCTCTCAAACTGTTCTATTTATACCAAGTATAATGCTTAAATCTAACCTATTTTCATAAAAGTTTGGGTACATTTATTCTTTCCGGAATGCCCATAACAATAGCCAGCAAGAAAATAAGATGGAGGCTTCTAAACAAACAAATCCAAAAAGTTTCTATTCCTCAGAACTAACCAGCTAAAGTGTTCTTTTCCATGGTGCTTGCAGACATATCCTCATCTATCTGAAATGTATGTGCAACCTGTTGATGTTTTAAGCAGCCATTCAGTAGCCCTTTATGATGTATTAAAAAGTTCAGCAAATATGAGGCAGTAACACAGTCATAGGGTTTGGTACTTATGCTAAGATCCATGGCTGCCTGAAATAAGAGATGTAGATTTTCAGAATCCTGAAATAAAAAAAATACAGGTTCAGTAATTTTCAATATACATTTTTCTTCAGTTTGCATATCAACAGTGCTAATTATTTTAATTCAAACCCTTTTGGGTCTACTTTTCAGTGACTTCACTGGAATGCATTTTCTCACAGGTCTCTCTTTGGTATACCAACTACCTACCATATGTCAAGACAGGGATTTGCATAAGCACATTTACTAACATTCAGGAAATCTGAAAATAAGACTCTTCACATACCAAGCAGTGCTCAGACACTTCAAACATTATGAAAACAAAACATGTTCTTCTGCATTTTAACTGTGCAGCACACAAAAAAACAATCAAAACCAAAGAGCAGCTGCCCACTGATTTGTTTATACATTCTAAATCAAGCTTTTTCAGGGTAATAAATGGCAAGAATTAAATAAACCAGAATCAGGTTAATCAGGGGACAATTTGCAGACAATAGAGGCAACAGCTTAAAAAATAAATTTAAAACCAGCCACAAAGAACCAGTGTAAGGGAGAGAGACCAAGAGCTGAATGTTCTAAGGTACAACAATAGGTGAGTCAAATGCCTCAGCAATACCCTTCAAAAGGAAGGCATAGCAGGGCACGGATAGTCAATACTTTTCACTCTTTAGTGCCTTCCTTCCTGGGATTCCTTACCTAGTGATGGGCAAAGCATATACTGTGTTCACTTCATCCACCACTAAAATGAAACACCTCAGGGGTGAAGGCAGAAGCAGCTTAACAACACATAGCAACACAATATTTAAAAGCAGAAAGTAACAAGTATCTGTTTTCAACTGATATTAATGGGGGAATTTAGATACTCAGCATATAACCACCCAACTTGGAACTTTGCTAGAACACTCATGTCATTAACCCTAGTCTATCAGAGCATGCCACAGGATCTTCAATGACCAGAAGTGGTTTGGTCCTCGGGTTTTACGCCTCTTCAGGAAGACAGCCCCTTCAACAACAGTGCCTCAAACATGCTGGAGATTGAAAACTGGCACCTATTAAACCACCCATATCACTAATTCTTTCTAAGTAGTGACTTGGCCTGACCCCTCCTTAATTTATGAGATATGATACAATCACAGTACAGGGTCATGCAGCCACAAGTCATTTTCTTAAGGTTCCTTTCCCTTCCCCACTAAATTTTGCTCCTATTCTCCCAACCAATGAGGCAAAAAAGGATATCAGATCAAAAACATATTCTTCATGTGCTACTGTGAAAATGACCATCATATTCTGATCTTCTCCATTTGATGTGTGGTCTGTGTTCTTGATAAAACAATTAAAACGGGAAGTATGATTTTTAGGGAATCCGTATCTTTAAACTAAAATTATGTCATACCTGTAAATCTAACCTATCATGTAGTTTCATAAGAAGTTCAAATGCTAAAACTTTTACTTCCTCAAAAGTGCTGGCAAAACACTGGATTAACGTTTGAACACGGGTAGGATCAATCTCTTGAGCCAACTGAAAGACTGCTTGCGTCTGACCTGTTCAAAGAAACCAATGTCATTATGCTTTGTTATTATCAAATAACAAGAATTTGTATTCCACTTTTATTTAATGGAACTACTGCAAACCTTAAGGGCTTGTCTACATAGCGGGATAATGCATACTACGGGAGTTTGATTTCTAACACACACTAATTTGTTGAGTATTAATTGGTCTATATAGACCCTGCTGATGCGCACTCAATGTTCCCTAGTTAAACAGTTGATGTGAGCCAGCAGGATCTGTGATGTTGCACTCTATATGATTTTATGAAAGTATGCTGATAAGTGTGAACATAATGTAACTAAAATATGCTTCATGCAAAAGGTCTCTTGTAAGGTATCATTACAAAGCTTATAATCTACTGAGGGTGGTCATCCTATTTGTATAAATGTATCACTCTTGTATCAGAAACTAGAAATATGAAATATAACTCGGATGGCCTATTGTAATTATGCAAAGTGTGGGCCATTAATGGGGGTTTGGGATCTTGACAGCTCCCATCAACCAGGACAATTGACTGCAGATGGCTGTTTTACTTGTAAGTCTTCCTGTATACATGTGTGCTGGCAAGTGGGTAATGAAGTCTTATAGTGACATGTGATCATGTCACCTGAACTGGAATCCATCCTTAACCTGGTGCTTTTCCATTGAGAAGGAGGAGGTGGGAACCCAGTGAGGGACAAAGGATCCCTGCCTTATGCAAAAGATATATAAATGGGTGGAACAGAACAAAGGGCGCAGCCATCATGAGAAATCCCCTAGCTACCATCTGAGCTGGAACAAGGGCTGGACCAGGGGAAAGGATTGTACCCAGACTAGGAAGGCATCCAGTCTGTGAAAGTAGTCTTGGCACATCAGTTGGCAGCCCCAAGAGGGTTTCTGTGATCCAACCCGTCACAGGATCTACATTAGTGTGCTTCAGAAATCACCATAGTGTGCACCACCCCACAATGAAGACAAGTTCTATGACTGTGTTAAGGCTAAACAGAGTAATGCATTATTTCAATATACAGAGTTTTCCTATCACTACCTACAAATCAGTATGAGTTGTTTAAAAATATATATTTGTAATATAGAAAGCAAGCCCCAGGGAGTACAAAAGGTACTTACCACATTAAAAAAAAAAATTATTCTCATATTCTCAAAGCTCATAGTTGCCAACTCTCACCAAATTAGCTTTCCTTGAAGCTCTAGCCATGTTACTAGGTGAGAAACTCAGGTTTCATTTAAAAAAAAAAAAAGTTTCTAGCTGTTATGGCTTTAGAGAGAAGACTGAAAATGTGACCAGACTGAGCTCTAAAAGCTCAAAACCCAGAAGATAATAAAAAGAATTAAAAATATTTTTTCTTAAAAAAAACCAAAAACATGATTTTTGGGGCTGACTACCCATGACTGACTACTTGGCATTAACAGGAATGAAGCAACAGACTCAAAAGTGAATGCTGTTTTGAAAAGCACACTTTTACTCCTACATATAAGATCACTTAGCTAAATTTTTAATATAGTCCACTCTAAAAACATTGTCTAGTTTCTGAATTCATTAGTCGTTCTACTCTCTTGCTCAAACACTTAGCTTTTTCTACATAATTTTTTACAAACCATTTTAGTTTTAAGTTGGTCATACAACGTAAACACAGATTTTACTAATTATAAACACTTCAAAACAGGCTCCTATTATGAATATTTTGGAATGATAGTCCTGATACTGAAAGAAAGAATATCTCAATACTTTATCTGCACCAGAACATGAGCAATCACCTAATTAAAAAACATTCACCCTTTTATTGTGCAGTACTCAGAGAACCCAGTATCATTTGAGTCTTTACAAATCTAACAATTTTTATGGTCTTGATATTTTAACTGCAGCATGTTCAATTCCCCATCGTTTCTGAAAACTGCATTTATCATCCTTTAATTTACACTTATTCCAAAATCAGAATTTTCTTATTTTATTGACACCTTCATTTTATTTAAAGAAGAAACAATTTAGCAAACTGCACCTGAAGTGTCAGTTTTGCAAAACTGACACAGAAATTGAGTACCCAGTTAACCAGGGCACTGTTGTAAGCAAACCCATTTTTAAACTCTACCGTTGCCCCACTATGAAAGTCAAACACCTCACCTTCTGGAGCAGAAAATATTTCTGCCATTGATCCCAGAATAGTTAATGAAGAAAACCTGGTTGGATGGGATGAACCAGGAAACAGGGCTTCAAAAAGTTTGTCACATATAGATGACATGAAATCCTGAAGATTACAAAAGGCATGTGCTGAGTACAGTTTGTATGTTATGCACATTAACAAAAATGTACTGAGAAATCAGATACAAGATGACACCCATATAGTTATGCATCCCAACACAGCGGGCAAAAAATTAGAGCTAAGAAGAAAGAAAGAAAGAAAGAAAGAAAGAAAGAAAGAAAGAAAGAAAGAAAGAAAATAGCGCTTTCCAAAAGTGTTTTTGCCCCAAACCAGGAAAAGATTTCATAAAAAATTCCATTGTGGGAAAACCAAACTGGAATTTTTTGGTTTCTCAACTGCCCAGCCTAGAAGGCTCTTCTCAATTTCACTTTAGAAAGTGAAATTGAGAAGAGCCCTCAGGCAGGCAGCTGGATATCCTTCATTTTCATTTTCCTGACTGTGTTATGTGGATTAGTAGTTAATGCTTTTCAAGTGCTATAAAAATGCTAAGTATTATTATTATTATACTTCTTGCAACAGCTCCTATACTTACTTTATACTGCTGTAAAGTTGCAAAATGATCCCATTTAGCTGATTCTTTAATTAACTCTTGTTTGGTTTTACTTTGCTCCAGTTTATAAAGTACCTGGGAACTTTCTTGTATTCTGCAGAACAACTTTTAAAACACAAACAAAATGTAGCTCATCAGACACACACTGAAGTATGACTAATAGGAGATTTAAACAAAAACATTTGGGCATAGGTTTCAGGTTTAGTTGCTTATAGTTTCAAAAAGCGTACAAGTTCATGCACCATGTAACAATCACACACTACTGACATCATTCCTTGATCCTCCCCTCTCCACCCTGATCTGCCCCCTTCTCCTGCTAGCACAAATCTAGATAACACATCCACCTCCTCCATCCCTGCCACCATTCCTAACCTCACGCCCATTCCCCTCCTCCTCTTCTCTTGCTGTCTCTGGAATGCCCACCCTGTAAAAAGTTCACAGACACTTCTTTATATCTCATTGCCTTCAGCGACTGCATCCTTACAACTCTCTCTTCCTTCTCCCACATCATATACACAGAAGTTTCGTATTTCCTGTCCTCCTCTAACCTTTCCACTTGCTCCAGTGACCTCATCCAACCCCATCTCCTGATTGCTCTCAAATCCACTCTTATCCCCTACCTCAGTGCTTCTCAAGCTATCTGATGTGGGGGACCGGCAATTTTTCCCCCCAATGTGCAAGGGACCGGTGCCATATTATTATCTTATTCGACGCTCTTATGAGGAAACTCGCCACAAACTGGCAGCTGATAGCTTGCGGACCGGCACCGGTCCGCGGACCACCACTTTGAGAAGCACTGCCCTACCTTACTCTTCTCCTTTACTTGTCACCCTCCTCTGGTTCTTTCTTTCCCTGACAATACTAGCATGCTTTAGTCTCTCTCACCTTTAACCCCACTTGCCTCTCCAACTACCACTCCATCTCCCTTTCAACACTAAACTCACTGAACATGCAGTCTACAATCATCATCTGGAGTTCCTCTCCTCCAATTCCATGCTAGACCCACTCCAATTCAGCTTTGGCCCCTTGCACTCCTCTGACACTGCCCTTGCCAAGTTCTCTACTATCCTCTTCATAGCCAAAAGCTCAGAACCAGCACTCGGTCCTCATCCTCCTTGACCTGTCAGACAACTTCAACATGGTCAACCATGCTCTTCTTAAAATCTTGTCTTCTCTTGAATTTCATGACTCTGTCCTTTCCTGTTTCTCCTCCTACTTCTCTACCTATTCTTCCAGCACACCTTTCAGAGGATGCTCCTTCATCCCCTCTCCAGCTTTCTAAGTGGGTTCCACAGGGCTTTGTCCTTGGTCCCCGTCTCTTCTCTCTCAACAGCTTATCTCCAAGTAGTCTCATCTGCAAGCACAAATTAAACTATCTTCCCTATGCTGACAACTCACAGATTATTTCAGACCAGTCTTCTCTGTTCAAACTAAAAATCTCAGCCTGTCTCTGACATCTCCCCATGGATGTCTAGCCATCAGCTTAAACTGAACATGACAAAAACAGTGCTCTTAATCTTTGCCCTGAAGCCCACCTTTCTCCTTCATGCCCAATTTTCTCAGCCAGTGTGCACACCACTACCAATGTGCTGGTCATTCAGTCTGTAACCTGGGTGTCCTCTTCAATGCAGTTCTTTCTCTAGCTCTTCACATCCCGATTATGTCTACATCTTGCAGATTATTTCAGCATAACCCCTCTCAGTTTTAGCTTTTTCTATCCATCCACTCAGATAAAACTCTCCTTCACCTCATGTCTCGATTACCGCAACACCCCTTGACAAATGCAATCTTGCTCTGCTCATATCCATTCAGAATACTGCTACAAAGATCATTCTCCTAGCCCATTGCTTTGACCACATCACCCTTCTTTGAATCCTTCCACTGGCGCCCCTACCCTCTCTTGAGGAAAAGCTGCTTTTCTTCAGTTCCTTCACAGTCTATCCTCACTCTACCTACTTCTCATTCACTAATCGAAATGTCAACTTCCGGCTCTAACTGGATAATGATATCAGCCTCCATCATCCACTTGTTAAATTTCCAAACAAGCACCTTTATTGGTTTCTCCCATGCTGCCCCTCATGCTTGAGAGGAGCTCTCCATAAATATAACACATTATCCTCCTCAAAACTCTTCATCAAGTTTTTTGTAGGCATCATGGTACAAAAGTAAAACTGATAACGCACTGATACCACTGACTATAATGTTGACGAATACTGTCTCATTGTTTTCATGTACTCTCCCGACTCCCTATTACCTTGTATTTAGATTGCAAGCTCTTACGGGCAGGGATCATCTTTTTGTTCTGGGTTTGTATAGTACCTAGCACAATGGGGCCTGATCCACAACTAGAGCTTTTAAGCATTACGGGATCACAAATAGTCCCCATTTTATAACATGCTAAGAGACTTGGTTTTAAACAGCATAAACATCATAAATACATGGGCCTTAGTACATATTGTTTATTCTCGACTATTACCTTTTTTAGTAGGGAACAAATCTGCTGCCTCACTGCAGGAGACTGGCTGTTCAAATTGTATGTAATAAAAAACTGAATTAGCTGCATCTCCTCCATAGTCAAGATTTCTGTGCTCCGATGAGTTTCACAAAGCAAACCTAAAGCATCAATGCGAACCTACAAAACATTTCAAAGTGAACTGTAGACTTTTTTTGTTTTTACCTGGAATAAATACTTGAGACAGAAAGTTTGTATAATGATACTGAAATAAAACATTGTAAGGCTAACCAAGTCTTCACACTTTAAAGCACAAAAATAAACTTTCTTCATCTACCTGATTATGCTGATGAACTAAACCTTGCTTTACACATCCAATTGATAGTAGACCATCCCTCATGATCTCTCTAAACTGTAAATGTCCATGAGCTCTAGCTGTTCTCAGGCATGCCATCAAGGCTCCAAGAGCACCTCTTGTATTGCAAGAGCCTAAAGAAAGAATTAATAATTTCTGTTTTATTAATATATTACTGGTTGGAATGGCAATACTCTATTTCAGGCATCCCCAACCTTTCTAGTCTATAGGTGACATCCTAAGAGAAGGATCTTCTCCTGGATCCAATCAGGTCCCCCATTCCTTATTCCAAGTACCACCAGAAATGGCTTGGAGAGCCAACAGCAGCAGTTCACAAAACCACTCTGAGAACCACCACTAAACCATGTAGCTACAACAGCACCATAAACCTTTTAGTCACAGCCCATTGTAACAAAAATATTTTATTAAAAGTGAACTACAAAAGTGAACTACTGATTTGTTTCCTCTATAACTTGTTGTGTGCAAGTGTTTATAAGAAATATGGACAAAATATACAGAAATACTGTAGAAACTCTCATGCATTTTATAACTAAAAACTGATAAATAAGGAAACTATTAATAAACTATTAATTAACCTAATAAGGCAGGCTTAATTTAAAAAAAATACAAGTAAAGCTAGAGTGACATTTTGGCTTTATGGTGAGGGTGTAAACACATAACTTAAAGTGGAGAAGCTCTTATATATGCACTCAGCCATCATTGTAAATTCCTCTCAGCTATGCTGAGAGCAATTAAGGAAAGCTTGGAATTTCTCACCCTGCCTCTCCCACTTATTACTTCTAAGACAAAAACAGAAATCATTTCTCTACAATTGCTGCAGCTTATCTAAACATCTGAACTATAAATATTAAGTTTATTTTCTTACCAATATTAGCATCAGCTGAAGCCTGAAGAATTTTAATCATGTAGCTCAGACTGTCAGGGCTACATTTCAGCAGTTTTGGTAAATAATAATCTATTACATAAGTAGTTTGGTCAGGATTTCCTTCACACAATATTAAAAGAAGAGGAGATACCCATGTGTCATGCCAGTGGTTAATCCAGATGTTTTTTTGAAATGCAGATATTAGATGACTCTTGTGATTTATAAACATGGTTTCCAAAAGATCACTTGCATAAGGTGCAAGAGACTGATCACCCATTACATCCAAGATTTGCGCTGGGATTGTTCTATCCACTGTTAAAATATTTTCAACACCCACACACTCCACCAGACAGCCAAGTGAAGCATATTTTCCTTTAACGTGCCATTCTAAACTTAGCAAGCTCTCTGTCAACATTGAAAAGAAAGGGTCTGATTTTACAACAGATCCTTTAAGAGTGGCTTGGTGTATCCGCAGGATATTCTTGAATATCAACTTGGCCTGGTGTCTAACAGCATCCAAAGGATGTTCCCAATGCGTGTACACGTATTCCAGCAGTTTCCCAGTTGTGTTGGAGTTTCCATTAAGACTGCTCTTTAGATTTTGGGAGCTTGATTCAAGGACATCCAATGCTGAATTAGTCCAAATAGCTAAGATTCTAGATAAGGATACTGCCATATTGGATTCCTTTAATCTTTAAAAGAAGAAAAAAAGAAAAAATCTGCAGTATTCCCATTTGTCATTATCCACTCAGTATTACTTATTAAATATTGCTTTACATTTTTAAAGCACTAAAAACATTAATTCATAACATCCTCCTCCGCCTTCCCCTTAGGCAAGTAAGGAAACAGTGACCACACATTGTAGGTGGGAAAACTGAAGTTGAGAAAAGATGGTTACTCACCTTTGTAACTGTTGTTCTTCGAGATATGTTGCTCATATCCATTCCAATTAGGTGTGCACGCGCTGCGTGCACATTCGTCAGAAGATTTTTACCCTAGCAACACTCGGTGGGTCGGCTGGGTCACCGCCATGGCGCCGGATATATACCCCTGCCAACCCAACGGCCCCTCAGTTCCTTCTTGCCGGCTACTCCGACAGAGGGGAAGGAGGGCGGGTTTGGAATGGATATGAGCAACACATCTGGAAGAACAACAGTTACAAAGGTGAGTAACCGTCGTTTCTTCTTCGAGTGCTTGCTCATATCGATTCCAGTTAGGTGACTCCCAAGCCTTACCAAGGCGATGGGGTCGGAGTGAGATGTTGCAGAACGTAAAACTGCTGAGCCAAATGTTGCATCATCTCTGGATTGTTGTACCAATGCGTAATGTGATGCAAAGGTGTGAATCGATGACCAAGTAGCTGCCCGACATATCTCCTGGATGGGAACATGGGCCAGGAAGGCGGCAGATGAAGCTTGAGCCCGGGTAGAATGGGCGGTGAGGTGGCTAGTCGGAACATGAGCCAAATCATAGCAGGCGCGGATATAAGATGTCACCCAAGATGAAATTCGCTGGGGGGAGACTGGCAGGCAGTCTGCCACTGCTACAAAGAGCTGAGGTGACTTTCGAAAGGGTTTTGTTCTTTTGATATAAAAGACGAGAGCCTGCGGACGTCTAGGGAGTGCAGCTGTTGTTCCCGATGCGATGAGTGCAGCTTCCAGAAGAAGACCGGAAGGAAGATGTCTTGATTGACATGAAAGGCGGACACCACCTTAGGGAGGAAGGCGGGGTGTGGTCGCAGCTGTACCTTGTCCTTATGAAACACTGTATACAGGGGGTCCGCTGTTCAGGGCCCAAAGCTCGGATACTCGCCTTGCCGAAGTAATAGCAACGAGGAAGTCTGTCTTCCAGGAGAGGTACAGCAGCGAGCAGGTGGCTAATGGTTCAAAAGGAGCACCCATAAGCTTGGCTAGAACCAGACTGAGGTCCCAGGTAGGGGTAGGGCGTCTAACCTGCGGATACAAACGTTCCAAGCCCTTGGGGAACCTTGAAACCATGGGGTGAGAGAAGACTGATCGGCCGTTCTCCCCCGGGTGGAAGGCGGAGATGGCTGCCAGATGCACTTTTATGGAAGAGACCGCTAGGCTGTGTTCTTTCAGGGACCAGAGGTAGTCCAGGACAGTAGGAACTGGTACCTGCGCGGGGACAGTGTTACGTTGAGCGCACCAGCAGGAGAAACGCTTCCACTTGGCCAGATATGTCAACTTAGTGGAAGGCTTCCTATTGCCCAAGAGTACCTGTTGGACCAAGGCAGAGCAGCGTAACTCGGATCGGCTTAACCACGGAGCAACCATGCTGTGAGGTGAAGAGACTGTAGGTCTAGATGGTGAAGTCTGCCGAAGTCCTGAGTTATGAGATCCGGCCAGAGTGGTAGGGGAATTGGGTCTGCCACTGAGAGGTCGAACAACATGCTGTACCAGTGCTGCCTCAGCCACGCTGGAGTGATCGTGATCAGGTGGGCGCTGTCCCTGCGGAGCTTGAGGAGGACTCTGTGGACCAGCGGGAATGGAGGAAAGGCGTAAAGTAGACGGTTCGTCCACGATATCAGGAATGCGTCTGAGAGGGAGCCCGGGAAGCACCCTTGGAAGGAGCAGAACACTTGGCATTTCCTGTTCTCGCGGGAGGCGAAGAGGTCTATGTGGGGAAAACCCCACTTCTGGAAAACGGAATGGATAACATCCGGACGAATCGACCACTCATGAGACAGGAAGGATCTCCTGAGGTGATCCCCCAGAGTGTTATGAACTCCTGGGAGAAAGGATGCTACCAGATCGATCGAGTGGGCTATGCAAAAGTCCCAGAGCTGGATGGCTTCCTGACAAAGGAGGGAGGAGCGTGCTCCGCCCTGCTTGTTTATGTAAAACATGGCCATTGTGTTGTCCGTGAATATCAAAACACAACAGCCTTGGAGATGCTCTCGAAACACCTGGCACGCTAGACGAATTGCCCTCAGCTCCCACACATTGATGTGTAAGGTTAGTTCTTGAGCTGACCAGAGGCCTTGAATGCGGAGGCCCTTGAAGTGGGCACCCCAACCCAGAGATGACGCGTCCGTGGTTAGGGCCATCGAAGGTTGCGGTGGATGAAATGGCATCCCTGCACAGACTAAAGTGGGGGTTAGCCACCAGGTTAGGGAGCCTAGAACATTCGGAAGAACAGTGAGTATCGAATACAGGTTGTCCCTGCCCAGCCGGTATACTGAGGCAAGCCAGGTTTGAAATGGACGGAGGCATAGCCTGGCGTGTTTGGTCACGAAGGTGCATACGGCCATGTGACCTACTAGGCTGAGACAAGTGCGAGCCGATGTTGTCGGGAAGGTTTGGAGGCCTTGAATAATTGTAGCCATCGCTTGAAAACAAGGCTGCGGCAGGCAGGCTCTGGCCAGATTGGAGTCCAGAACCGTCCCGATGAAGTCTATTCTCTGCGTGGGTATCAGAGTAGACTTCTCTATGTTGATCATTAGGCCTAGGCTCCTGAAGAGGTCTTTGACAATGTACAGGTGATGTCTCTATTGTGACTCGTAGGTCCCTCGAATGAGCCAATCGTCGAGGTACGGGTAGACGTGCACCCGACGACGCCTGAGGGAGGCGGCGACTACGGCCATGCATTTTGTGAATACTCGTGGAGCCGTAGAAAGGCCAAATGGAAGAACCGTGAACTGAAAATGTTGATGGTTGACCACAAAACAGAGGTACCATCTGTGTGGTGGGTAAATTACGATGTGGAAATACGCGTCCTTCATATCGAGGGCGGCAAACCAGTCTCCGGGATCCAAAGACGGGGGATAATGGTCCCCAGGGATACAATGCGGAACTTCAACTTTATCATGAATTTGTTGAGTCCTCGCAGGTCTAGGATCAGTCGTAGACCTCCCTTTGCCTTGGGGATTAGGAAGTAGCGGAATAAAACCCCTTGCTCCTCAGGTCTTTTGGTACCTCCTCTATGGCTCCAATGGTTAGGAGCGACTGGACCTCTTGTAGGAGGAATTGCTCGTGAGAGGGGTCCCTGAAGAGGGACAAGGAGGGAGGGTGGGAAGGTGGTATCCTAACTCCACCATGCGCAGGACCCAACGATCTGAAGTTAGATGGGACCACGCAGGGAGGAAATGGGAGAGGCAGTTGTAAAAGGGAGGGGAAGGATCCGGGGAAACAACTGGTGGGCCGTCCTCGGGCATCCCATCAAAAGTTCTGTTTGGGTCCCACCAGTGGTTTACGGGGGGCCTGATTTTGACCCCCTTGTGGGCCAGACTGCCTCCGTCTATTCCCTCAGCCACGCCTTCTGCTGAAGTCCTGTCGTGGCCTAGGCGGGGGGTAAGTACAGTGAAGCTGGTGTCGGAAGGTCCTGCGTTGGGTCACTGGTGTGTGCATGCCCAGCAAGTGCATTATTACGCAACTGTCCTTCAGTCTTTGTAATCTGGGATCAGTCTTGTCTGAGAAGAGCCCCTGGTCTTCAAAGGGCAAGTCCTGAATGGTTTGTTGCAACTCAGGAGGAACGCCTGATACCTGGAGCCAGGAGATACGCCTCATCGTCACTCCTGATGCCAGAGTCCTGGCAGCAGAGTCCGCTGCACCCAGAGAGGCTTAGAGGGAGGTTCTCGCCACCTTTTTATCCTCTTCATGTAGGGCCGCAAATTCTTGTCGGGACTCCTGGGGAAGAAGCTCCGTAAACTTCCCCAAGGACGTCCACGTGTTATAGTTATACCTACTTAGGAGGGCTTGCTGGTTTGCTACCCTAAGTTGAAGGCCCCCAGGCGAATATATTTTGCGGCCTAGGAGGTCCATGCGCCTAGCCTCCTTCAACTTAGGAGCAGGAGCTTTCTGGCCATGACGCTCCCTCTCGTTCACCGATTGAACAACTACGGAGCAAGGAGATGGATGTATGTAGAGATACTCATACCCCTTGGAGGGTACCATGTATTTTCTCTCTACTCCCCTGGCTGTGGGGGCGGGAATCGAGGCTGGGGATTGCCAAATGGTGTCCGCGTTTGCCTGTACAGTGCGGATAAACGGCAGAGCCACTCTAGTAGGTGTGTCTGCAGACAGGATGTCCGCTACAGGGTCCTCTATTTCAGGGACCTCCTCCACCTGCAGATTCATATTCTGCGCCACTCGTCTCAAGAGGTCTTGATGGGCCCTTAGCTCAACTGGGGGAGGGCAGGAAGAGGATGTTTCTGCCACAGCCTCGTCTGGCGAGGAGGAAGAGGAGAGGCCAGGGACAAGAGGGTCCTGTGGGGGCTCCTGTTCTTGAGGAGCAGCGTCAGGCTCAGGTGGGACCTGGGTGTCTGCAGGTGGTACCGAATCCTCATCCGTACCCATGGGGGGGGCGGCTTACGGTTGCCTCTGGTGCCCGGTGTTCCAACGGGGCAGACCGTGGTGCAACTGAGGGAGCACCTTGGGCTTGGTGGTACGCCCATGGTGTCCATAACGACCACTGATGGAGTCCTTGCTCGTGGCCCTGGCTCTCAAGGAATATATGGCTGGGGACATCCGAGTCACGATCCTGCGGATAGGAAACGCTACAAGTCTGTGATGACACCGAGGTGTGCCTTGATGGCCAAGGCGGTGCTGACAGACCCTGAGAGGGAGCCACGTCTCGGGTTGGTCTTTCCCGGGACGGCACTGGGGAGTGGTACCGGGAACTGTAACAGTACCGCGATCGAGACCAGGACCTGCGACCGTAGCAGTGCCGGGAGCTCAACTGGGATCTCGAGTCCCTTCGCTTGGAGCAGCTGCGAGATGCGCGGTGCCGTGGACGGTGCCGGGAGTCGGATCGGTACCGGGTGTATCTGGCAGGCGAACGGGAGGCCAATCAATGCCACGAGTGCGACCGGTACCGCAATGGAGAGCAGTGCCGGGACTGCAAGTGGCGCCGGGGCTGCGGGATCAGCGTGATCGAGAGCATCGGTGAGACCGCGATCTTGAACGACGTCTCTCTGCGGGTCCGACGGAGGGTGGCCTCACCAAGGCAGGTTTCCCAATGGACTGGATGACCCGCACCGGCGGTGCTTGGGGTTGAGGCCGTGCGGTCTCCATCATGGCTATCAGCTCTCTTGCTGTGGAGAAGGTCTCCGGCGTAGATGAGAGAACAAGCTCAAGCACAGCGTGAGCCGGGGAGCTTTCAGGCACCGGACTCAACGGCCCTTGCGGGACAGGAATCAACGGTGCCTCACTCAGCAGTGCTGCACTCGGCGGTGCCGGGAGATCCGTCATCAACAGGCGCTCCTTCTGTGGTGCGGATGATGACGAAGCAGCTGGAGCGCTGTGTTGTTTCCTGGGCCGCGGGGACAGGGAGCGGTGCCAAGCAGACGTCGGTGGCGGTGAGGGTCGGTGCCGTGGCTCCTTCGCGGTACCGGAGCGGTCCGGAGCCAAAGGAGCGCTCCTCACCGATACAGGCTGTTGAGCGCTCGGTACCGACGTTGCAGGGCTAAGTGCTGCCTCCATGAGGAGCTGTTTCAGTCGAAAATCCTGCTCCTTCTTCGTCCTCGGTTTGAATGACTTACAGATGCGGCACTTGTCAGGAAGGTGGGATTCCTCTAGGCACTTAAGGCAGGAGTCGTGGGGATCCCCTATTGGCATTGGCTTTTGGCACGCCGAGCACGGTTTGAATCCCGGTGACCTGGGCATGAGCCCGGCACCGGGGTGGAGGAAAGGGGCTAATCCCCGATCCCCCCTCAACTATATACATACACAACAACTAACACTAACTATAAACACAATTAACAATAAAGAACAACAAGTAAGCTAGGGAAGTGGAGATCAGCAAAGCCGCACTCCACAGTTCCAACGACCGTCACAGGCGGTAAGAAGGAACTGAAGGGCCGTTGGGTCGGCAGGGGTATATATCCGGTGCCATGGCGGCGCCACTCCAGGTGGCGACCCAGCCAAGCCACCGAGTGTTGCTAGGGTAAAAATCTTCCGACGAACGTGCACGTGGCACGCGCACACGCACACCTAATTGGAATCGATATGAGCAAGCACTCGAAGAAGTTAAGTGACAAGTCACACTGAGTCAGTGGCAGGATCAAAACTCAAATTCCAGTGTTTCTCAGCCTTTTTGATACCAGGGACTAGTTTGCTGCCTTCCTAAACTGTGTCAAGGAGATCTCAGGGACCGGTGCTGGTCCATGCACCAGTTGTTGAGAAACACTGCAATAAACCACCCTGTCTTCTTTACCATGGATTATCATCACTGCTAGAATTCCCTGACAAATAGTCTTGACAAATACACCTCTACCCCGATATAACGCGAATTTGGATATAATGCGGTAAAGCAGTCCTCCGGAGGCGGGGGGGGCGGAGGGGGAGTGCGGGCTGCGCACTCCAGCAGATCAAAGCAAGTTCGATATAACACGGTTTTACCTATAACATGCTAAGATTTTTTGGCTCCCGAGGACAGTGTTATACAGGGGTAGAGGTGTAGTCTTAATTTTAAAATAGTCCAAATAGCCAGTCAATACTAAGCCCATAAAGAACTGAGTATCTGTTGATATATCTGAACAGCTTTACTATTTTTCACATAATTACTTTACATCTACTTTAAAAATAAAAGGATAAATGTTTTCTTTGTTACAAGAAAATTAAAAATTAAACAGTATAGTAATGACATAATGTAAAAAACAGTAACCACTTCCTTGGCCCCTTAGGTAGAGAGGATGGAGCTGGATATGGGATATATTTTAATCCACATTTTAATAGGGATGACAATTTTAAAAGGTCATCAAGTACTCCAACATAATTCATCACATTTTAAGAGTTCCACTCCTTTTATTCTGTAAGAAAACAAGAATCTTTTGCAGAAAAGATTAAATCTAGCAAATAAGATTCACATTATTACATAAGGACTGAGTCTGCCACACTTTCTCACGCGGAGTAATCCCTTACTCCAACACTAGTCCTACCGAAATCAAAAGAAAAATTACGTATTTCTGCATTTAGGAAACAGTGGAAAACTGCAAATACATCTAGGCCAGAGATGGGCAAACTACAGTGGCCCGCAGGACTGTCCTGCCCGGCACCTGAGCCCCCGGCCCCTCCCTTGCTGTCCTCCTTCCCCCGCAGCCTCGGATCACCGTGCCGGCTGCACGGTGGCTTGGCTGGCTCCAGCTAGGCAGCACAGCTCAGGGGTGAACACAGGGTGCCCTGGCACAGCTCCCCACAACAATAGGGGGCCCCTGGGCCCAGCACTCAGGCAGCTCAGGACTGGGGCACCCCCCCGTGGGGGGAAGGGGCTGCACCGCAGGGGCAGGGGAGGAGGCGGGCAGTGTGGGTGACGGGAGCGCAAGGAATGCGGCCAGAGGACTCAGGAGGAGCACCGGGCAGCCGCGCAGCCGGACGGAGAGAAGCGGCGCTTTGAAGGGGAAACGGCCGCTTCTCTCCGGCTGCGCGGCTGCCCCTGCTCCTCCTGAGTCCTCCGCCCATGTTCGCAGGGCCACATTCCAAAAGGGGCGGGGGGAGAGTGGATAGGGGCGTCCAGGGGGGCGTTTAGGGGCAGGGAGTCCTGGGAGGGGGGGTCGGATGGGGTGGGGTCCCTGGGGCAGTCTGGGGCAAGGGGTCCCTGGAGGGGGCAATCAGGGGACAAGGAGCGGGAGGGTTAGATGGGTTGGAGGTTCGGAGGGGGGCAGGAAGTGGGAGGGGTGGTTGGGGGGACAGGCTGTTTGGGGAGGCACAGCCTTCCCTATCTGGCCCTCCAAACCGTTTCACAACCCCGATGTGGCACTCAGGCCAAAAAGTTTGCTCACCCCAATCTAGGCAATGAAATATACAAATATTGTATTTATTTTAGAATTGATATCATTAGGATTACTCAGAATAAGGTATTAAAGGTGGCAAAACTTGGACAAGAGTAATTAAATTTCCAACTTCAGAAAAGGACATGGACTGCAGGCCATTATAAGTAGATGTGGTTTCAACAACAGGAACGAACATGTAAAAGGTCAGAAAAATAGTTAATAAAACAGCATTAAAAAAAATAGACCTACCGTGAAGCCAAAGATAACAAAACCAACACAATATCTAAGAGTAATTTCTCTCCATTTTCACCCATACTGCCATTCTTCCACTCTAACATGGCCAGCGCTCCATGACAAAGGAAGAGGAGGACTGAATCAGAGAGCTCTTCAGTACAGAGGCACCCACAGCTGCTCACAAACCACTCTGGTACACTAGCACATTTCACTGAGCGGAGGAGCAAGTCACTGACCTGCAAAAGCAAAATCAATTAATGCCAATCTTATTGACTAATTACAAATAGAACATTAAAGTACCTAGGAATTGGTAGTAGTAAATAGATATAGCTTTAGTTTAAGAGAAGAAGCATACTTACCAAACAAGGTAACTTTTCAACAGGCTCAAACATAGTCTTAGTAAAGAGAATGACAGCCAATCCTGAGGTAGTCTGAACAGTAGGCAAGAGACCTTCTTTATGATAGAGGGGGAAAAAAAACAAACAAAAATAACCCAACATTCTTCATTGTACAATGCTTGCTCTATTTGATAGAAATGATTAGAACTGTAAATATGCTATTTTATTTTTTGACAGAATGTACAATTATTTACATAGCCTGCATCACCGCAGTATCTGAGTTCCTTGTAAGTATTAATGAACTTATACTGAAAATACTCATGTGAAGTAGGAAAATATTATCCCCACAGTATATATGGGGGGAAAACAGCCATTAAGTGACTTGCCCAAAGTCACAAAGGAAGTCTCTGGCAGAGTCTGCTATGCTCATATTATATTTTTGAACCCAGTTATACTTTTGGCCTTCACAACATTCCTTAGCAATGAGTTCCACAGGTTGACTATGTGTTGTGTGAAGAAGTACTTTCTTTTGTTTTAAAACTGAGGCCTATTAATTTCACTCAGTAACCCCTGCTTCTTGTGTTATACGAAGGAGTAAATAACACTTCCTTATTCACTTTCTCACACCATTCACAATTTTATAGACCTCTATCATATCCCCTCTTAGTCGACTCTTTTTGAGACTGAAAAATCCTAGTCTTTTTAATCTCTCCTCATATGGAAGCTGTTCCATACCCTTCATCATTTCTGTTGCCATTCACTATACCTTTTCCAACTCCAATATATGGTTTTTGAGATGGGGTGACCAGAACTACATACAGTGTTCAAGGTTTGGGTGTACCAAGGATTTATACAGTGGCATTATGATATTTTCTGTCTTATTAGCTATCCTTTTCCTAATGGGTTCTAACATTGTGTTAGCTTTTTTGACTGCCACTGCGCATTGAGCAGCTGTTTTCAGAGAACTATCCACAATAACTACAAGATCTCTTTCTTGAGTGGTAAAAGCTAATTTAGATTCCATCATTTTATATGCATAATTGCGATTATGTTTTTTACTACTTTGCATTTATCAACATTGGGCAACAAAATGACAGATGAAATTCAATCACCCAGTTTTGTGAGATCCCTTTGTAACTCTTCTCAGTCTGTTTTGGATTTAACTAACTTGCATAATTCTGTATCGTCTGCAAATTTTGCCACCTCACTGTTTACCCTTTTTCCATATCATTTATGAATACGTTGAACAGCACTGGTCCCACTGCAGATCCCTGGGGGACACTCTCCACTTTCAGAACTGACCATTTATTCCTACCCTTTGTTTCCTGTCTTTTAATCAGTTATGGATCCATGAGAACCTTCCCTCCTATCCCACGAATGCTTACTTTGCTTAAGAGCCTTTGGTGCGGGACCTTCTCAAAGGTTTCCTGAAAATCCAAGTACACTATATCCACTGGATCACCCTAGTTCTCATGTTTGTTGAAAGAAAGAATCAAAGAATTCTCTCAGAGAATTCTAATAGATTGGAGAGATATGATTTCCCTTTCAAAAGCCATGTTGACTCTTCCCCAACAAATCGTGTCCATCTTTGTGTTCAATAATTCTATTCTTTACTATAGTTTCAACCAATTTGCCAGATACTGAAATTAGGCTTACTAGCCTGTAAAGCCAGGATCGCCTAGGGAGCCTTTTTTAAAAAATGGTGTCACATTAGCTACCCTCCAGTCATCTGGCACAGAACCTGAACTAAATGATAGGTTACATACCCCAGTTAGTAGTTCTGTGACATTGGTACCTGTGCTTCTGATCGCACAACCCTGTATTTATTTGGTACAAATTTTCTGCATACATAAAAGTCTGGCAATGCTCACCGAACCTATTTGTTAAAGTTTGAAAGATAACAGAAATGCCACTCACTCATCAAAAATATTTATTCATTATAATTGATAAGTCTCATTTCTCCCTCTGTACATTCTGCTCATTCTGAATTGATAATAGCAGTACGATTGGGAACTTAGTAAGCTACCAGAATCAGTACAATGCTCAGTGACTTAGACTGAAGGAGGACAAGTCCAAAAGACAAATTTTTCCAACAAAGAACTATTTCAGTTTCTTACTAAGAACAAATTTTATAATATTTAAAAACTGCTGATACTTACCATTCATTAAAAAGTTTGAGAAGCTCTTCAGTAAACCACACATACTTTGCCAAACAAGAGAACCAGGTTTCTTCCAAAGACTTCCCTGAAAATTTTCTTGTACTTTCTGTAGTAGCATCATTGAAACTTTAATGGCCATCAATAAATCATGCATCAGTCGAGTTTCAGCAATACTATTTCCACTAAGCTTTCTGAAAAGGAAAAAAAAAAAAAAAAGAAGAAAGTCAACTAAAATTTGTGTTTCCCCCATGCAAATATTTTGCCAAAGTTACAGAAAGGAAGTTTTTTACTTTGTTCTATCCACTGAGAATATTATAAAAATAAAACAGGAAAGCTAAGTCCAAGGCATTTTCACTTTAAAAAAACAAAACAAAAAAACCTCATTGCATGCTGATTAAACAAATGCATAACTTTGTGAACAAATCTCATCAGTCTTCGCATTGTTACAATCAATAATATTAATCACAAAACAGCCACAAATATTTCAATTTCTTTTGATATTTTATCTAAGTCAAGATAACTCGTGCTGTGATCATTTTTTAACAAACATGGAGCAGGGAAAGTCAAGTGGAATACTAAAAACTTAACACGGAAAAGATTTTATTCAGCCCTTGCTATGTAAGCTAAGGTCCCATTCTCATTAATATGAAGAGAAGAATGGACCAGAGTGCTACTGGTTATAAGAAACATACACCACTACATGCACAATTCAACTGTAGTTGCACAAAGCACATATAAGGCCCACCTTAGTCAGCTGAACTCCAATTTCAGTATAGGTGTAACAGAGAAGGGAGTTGACACAGTGCTTAATCCCTTTCACTGCCCTTAGGAAAGCATGATCCCCCAACCCAAAGTGCAACTATTAAACAACTTATTGGGTTGAATCTACCAGAGAAACCAGCAGCTTCAATGGTAGTCTGTGTTTAAAATGGACACATTCTATTATGTCCTTTTTAGGTTCTTGGGTAAATTCCAATGACAACCACTTCAGTAATCTGATAACAACATTAAGTTAAAACAAAAAAATCACATGGGAAGTGGAAGACCACATTATAGTTTTGTTCAATGGTATTCATGAACTACACACTTCAGATCCAATTTTGTAATGAAGAAAGTACCCACAATTTATAGGTCTCTATGCCTCTTATACTGACACATCCTGGTTTTCATCCCGCCTTCCTCTACATTCCAGCATGCACCAGGATGGGATACGAAACTCCCTACTCCTTTTTTTTTTTTTATAAATGGCACAGTACTGCACATATCAACTTTATCACTATGGCATTTATTGTCACCAGAAAGAATATTCATAGTCAACTGTATCTTCCACAAAGAGTGGATTTGAAATAGCTAAATACATTTCACATTTAATTTCACTTGCCTGTTTTCCTCCTGTATTTCAAGCACAGACTTCTGCAGAAACTGAAGAACTATTAAAAATAAATTATAGTAAGAAATTATTTTGTTTAAAAACAGACTGAACTGCAAATATGAATTGGTCCCACATGTGTGCGTGCAGGGTTCGTGCATGGACAGAAAAATTATTTGCCAAATGGAAGCAACATTACAACAGTACATATCAATCAAATTTGAACTTCAGTATAGTCTCATAGGAGTAGTGTTCAAAGGAAGTGGAAAAAATCCATTATAAAAATTGTACAATTCCCCTGGGCTGTGCAACCTTAAGTTACGATGAGAAAGAGATGGTTCCAAAATAAGGATTGGCAGCTTGCTGGAGGAAAGGAACTCACTCACACAAGCTTTACTCATGCAGCTTTGCAACAGCCTGGAGAAGGGGTGGCCAACCTGAGCATGAGAAAGAGCCAGAATTTACCAATGTGCACTGCCAAAGAGCCACAGTAAGACGTCAGCAGCTCCCCATAAGCTCCCCCTGACCCCCAGTATCTCCCACCCACCAGCAGCGCTGTCCATCAGCACCTAACCCTCCATTCCTACACCTGCCCACCACAATCAGCTGTTTTGTGATGTGCAGGAGGCTCAGTGTGGGGGAAGGAGGAAAAGCAAGTGCATGGCATATGCAGGGGAAGGGGCAGGGGCCTTGGAGGAAGGAGTGGAGTGGGGCCAGGGCCTGGGGCAGAGCCCGGGGTTGAGCAGTGAGCACCCTCTAGCACATTGGAAAGTTGGCCCCTATAGCTCCAGCCCCGGAGTTGGTGCCTATACAAGGAGCTGCATATTAACCTCTGAAGAGCCGCATCTGGCTCCAGTTGGCCACCCCTGGCCTAGGGTCTTCGAATTTTATCTGGACAAAGACCTAGTTTTCCAATATATCAAGTTGCCATTACCCTATGGTCTAGAAACGGACTCTAATAAATGATACAATAATTAACTGTGCTCTTGGTAGACCAAATTATTCATCACTGCCAGTTCCTGGTTCTTTCTCTTTGGTTAGCAGAGGCTGGTAACCGTTCACAGATATCACATCCAACCTTAGGGTGGGGAAGTGTGAGAGAGAGAATGCCTCATGTCACTTAATTGCAACTCCTTCTCTGAAAAGGTTCCACTGAGATCTGTTCATTCAGACCAGCAATAAATGCAACTAAGGGAATTGAAGATGAAAGACAAAAAGTCATGGAAAAACAGACGAATCTACCAAGTTCCAGCTATAATGGAGAAAAATATTTTCATGCAATTTTTTCACTTCTAGTAAGCCCACTAAGAAGAGCTGTTCAAAAATTGTTTATATTGTCTTCACATTTAGTTTTTGTTGAATGTGAGTTTTCATAGAGGAGTAAGAGTGGGGCTTATGCACATTTAAAATTTCCTGCCTGCCTTAAGGTAGTCTCAAGAAAACATAAGAAATCAAAAAGTTACATTTATTGTATTGTTACAGAAATAGCATGACCTTACCTTCTTTGAATAAATTGTTAATACTTGCTTTACCTATGGGGGGGGAAAATATGTATTTCAATAAGTATGTGTTAGAAGCAATCATTTACTTTACAATAATCTCAATCAGACCAAGACCATTATAAACAATACCAAGTTCCAAATCACAATTGAATAAGTTAAAAATATGAAAGATAATATTGCATGTGATCATACCTAGGCTGAAGTTTTCCATACAGGAAGCAAGATTGTCCATTACTTTTCGGTACAAGCATAAGTCTGTAGTTTTTAGTTCTTCTTTAAGACAACGAACAAAACTGTGCACTGCTTCAGTCGTAAGTTGTTCAGGAAGGCCATTTAGTGAACTACAATAGAAAGAGAATAATCAATTATTTCAAACAGAATATTAAAAAGCATCCTCAATATCAAAGTTGCCAAATCGGTGAAAAACTTAGGCCTCAGTCCTGCAACTGGATCCATGCAGGCCTGTATTGAGCACCCATGACTTGAATGGGGTTTTGTGCAGGTGCAAGGATGTACCCATACAGATCTAATTACAGGACCGGAGTTTAAGGCATTTTACAACATTGAAAAAAAAATAAACATAAATGAATGCAAGTATAAAGGTATTCGGTAGAAACAAGTCTCAGATACATTACTCTAAGACACGAGGCATTTTTAATGACAGCCAGAAGTATAACGTTTGTTTTTAAAAAATTAGCTTCTCCCAAGCCGCTCTTAGTCCTGAGGGAATTCTGCACCAAAAAATTAAAAATTCTGCACCAAAAAATTAAAAATTCTGCAAATTTTGTCAATAAATAAATGTGGCTCCAGCATGGCAGTGGGGAGCACAGGCCACTGGTGGTATTGGGGGCTTCAGAGTGATCTCCCACCTCACCTCCTCTGGTACAGGGACTCGACAGGGGGGCTCCACCTGACCCGGATACACTACTAGGGCTGAGCCTGCCCCAGAAACACCCCAGGGCCAGGCCCTGCCCTCCTGCACCAGGTATATGTGGGCAGGCTCAGCCCAGCAGGATCCAAGTGTGGAGGGGCTTAGTGTGGGGGGATCCAGGTGTGGAGTGAGAGGTTTCTGTGTGGGCAGCTCAGTGGGAGATCTCCATGCACAGAGGCTCATTGGGGGTTCTGGGTGCAGGGGCAATGGGACTCTGCAGGGGATCCAGGTGAAGGTGGGTGGGGCTCAGCGGGGATGGGGGGGGGGATCCGGGTGCTGGAGAAGTGGGGTTTGATGGGGTGAGGGTCCAGGTGTAGTTCCTTGGGGATCAGTGCGGGGGTCTGGGTGTGAGGGGTCCAGGTATAGAGGGGTAGGGCTTATCAGGGTGAGGGTTTGATGGGCCTGTTTAACAGGGGAGCAACAGCTGCTGCTGAGGGGATACCGCATGCTGGGCTCCCGTTTCCCCCTGCAATTGCCCTATCCCCTTTTCTTCTCCATCCCCCTCCCCTCACTCCCACATTCCCCTCCCCCTGCCCTGTTCCACCCCCATTTTCAGCAGGGAAGTACAGGAATTCTGCAGGGGTGGAGGTGCATTTTCTAAGGGTGAACAGCCACACAGAATCCCCCCAGGAGTATTCTGGGCTAACTGCTTCTTCTTCTTTTCCACCACTCATCTTTTCATTTTCTCCCATGCTGCCCCTTTGATTTTCAGTAGCCGCCCTCACCTCATCTCTTCTAACCTTGTAACACATCCCCGCACCTCGCCCCAAAAAAGAAGAGACCTCTCAAACATAAACACTTATCACATGAAATCCTCCAGGGATGATCACTGCAAGATTCAGACTGCTTCAATACCTCATGCTTGTCACCCAATGTATCATCTGTTAAAGTAGACTACCATCCTTAGGGCAGGGAGCTACTTATGTATATGACGCCAAGCACTCACTCACACTCAAAATACAACCAACATTATTTCAGCATTTAATTGTCCCCTAAATTAGTAGATTATAAAAGTTACTTTTCATATATAAGGAGGGAAAGCATAGAAGATGGGACAGTATTTTTGGTGCAAACTATTTGGATAACTCATAGGAAATCAAACTAGTCAGGATTTCTCCCCCAAACATTTTATTTAGTGTATACACTGTGAACACTAAGCAAATTTACTTCTCAGACTGTGAAACGAACAAGGAAATAATAGTATCCACAGTATTAATCTTAAAAGTGTATTTACATTAGATTAAATTAGATTATAGTAAAAATGTATTTAGAGTCTGGTCCTGTAGTCATTACTCAGGGAAAAATTCTGACTGGAATAAATAGCAATTTCCCCTGATGAAAGGCTGCAGGATCAGACCTTTTATCACATTTCCACTGTTTAACTGCAAGACTCATCAATGAGATAACACACTGATGAGGGAATTCAAAGAACAAAGAACATTAGAACAGCCATACTGGGTTAGACAAAAGTCCATCTAGCCCAATATCCTGTCCTGCCAATGCCAGGTGCCCCAGAGGGAATAAACAGAACAGGTAATCATCAAGTGATCCACTCTGTTGCTCATTCCTGGAGAAAAATACAGAGATATCTCCCTATATACCCATTCTTTACCTATCACAGAATTCTACATTGTGTCAAATTAATAAATTGGACATCATCAGATAAGCTCTTTAAGAGCACTGGGCATTTCTTTTGACTTTAGTCCTCAGAGCCATAAAACAAACCTCAGTGCAAAACAGAACAGCTATTAACCTTGGGCTAAGGGAAAGGGACTTTGATCCACCACCTCTCTCTTGGAAAAGGAGAAATGAAAGAGAAGGAGCAATGAATACGCAGCACCTAACTATGCGTTTCTGAAACATCCATAACTATGAAGTGCTCCAGCAAAGGGGCTTCCATGTGGGCTTTTCTTTCTGTATTTTGAGAACAGACAACAGGGAGGTAGACCCAAAGGCCTTCTACTGTTCACTTATGCTGTGAATATCTGACTAGAAGTAAATGCTGCTTAAGCAATATTTATTTGTACTGGGTCCTCTCTACCATTGTTACTCCAGTGCTACATGGGAATTTAATTTACTGAAGCACCTGGAAATCAGCCCTCCACTCAGATATCTCTGCATCCAAATCACTAGGGATTCCCATCCTTACAGCTCCTCTAGGATTTGAGAAGTTGGGATGCTACACCTCCTGCCCAATCTTCTTTCCTGCTTCCCACCCGAGAAGACGACTGCTTGGATTCTCCACCAGGTCAAACTCGTGGAGGTTCCTGACTTCCCTGTTCTTTTCCCATGGGATGGAACAACCGAACCTTTCATCTGTCCCCACAGAATGCATTTGGACTGCTCATCGCAATAACTTATTTATTGAGTGCCATTCATCCTATTTGTGGTTTTTCCTTGCTATTATATTGTTCGGGGGGGGGGGGAGGAATAGAAGTAAAGAGAGTCCAGCTCCCAATACAGATGTTTAAAAAGTTAAAATATTTGGGGAATCAAAGTATTTCTCAAGTAAATTTTGAAAGCAAAGAAGACAGCAAGATTAATCTTGGCTTTACATTTAATGTCCAAAACAAAAACAAATAAAAAGAGCTAACAATGGCCTAGAAAAGGTAGCAAATACCACTTGGAGCAGAAGTGACGGCGGTGAAACACCACCAGAAGAGGGCGCAATAACTAACAGAGCTGATCCCCAGGACATCCAGCAGGGGGCACCGCAGTGGTGAGTCCCAGCCCCTTACATGCTGGAATCCAGAATACTGTACTAAATACAAATGTATTTAATATCTGCCAGCCTTACTACTTCACCTCTGACTGGACAATAGTTGATTGTTCTGTAATTTGATTTTTTATATTAATTTTGTTTAATCGCACAAGGTTCCATTAGAATATAGAGCTATTAGATTTAGCCCTTCGCCCCTTTTCTAACTCAGAATTCAAATTAAACACACAGCATAATATTTTGTTTCTATGACAATGACCTATTTAACTTTATTAATTTAAACCTATTAAAATATTTTATTTAATATGACACATTCTAATTTAATTTTGAAAGTGGAGCATATATGCATGTCAGCTTTTCCACTATGAACCTTTATTTATTGGGGTTTATAATAGCCAAAGAAATTCCTTCCTATCTTAAATCTGGCACATAGTTCCTCACAATAGAAAAGAGTGGTTTTTAAAGCAACATGAACCAAATGACTTTCAGTGATATGCTTTTATAGAAAACAAAGTTTGTTCTTTTTTAAATTAAAATCTATTTGTTGCTGTATCCAAACCAAAAACATCATTTTAAAATGACATTTGGAAAGCGTTTAATGAATTACATACACACAAAGGGTAAAACTAGTCCTAAATTCTTTAATCTGAACTACTGCTTTTGGATAGAGCCACTATATTAAAGGAATTACCATATATACTCGTTCATAAGCCGAATGTAAAAAAGTGACACATCAAAGAGCAGAGATCGGCTTATAAACGGGTCTACACCAAAATTTGATTATTTTAAATTCTATGGAATCATTGAATTGAATATCTAATATATTGTCGTTTTGTTTATCTGGAATGTCTGCAGGCACGGAGCCTCTTGGCTCCCTGTGGCCGCGGTTCGCCGTTCCCAGCCAATGGGAGCTGCGGGAAGTGGCTCCTGTTGGTTGGGAACGGCAAACCGCGGACACTGGGAACCAATGGGCTCCATGCCTCTGAACGCTCCAGGTAAACAAAACGTCCAGGTGACTAGAGGCTTATCCTAACGGGCCAGGAGCCAAAGTTTGCCAACCCCTGAAATATAGGGTCAGCTTATGAAAGGATCATACATATTTTTACCTAACTATCTTGGGGGGTTGTCTTATAAACAAACACGCTAAGTGGAGCACGTATCAGATTAAATTCTCATATTGCTTACCTTGGATTCCTTTTTAATAGTATTTACTTGCCTTTCCTTAATGTTTTTAAAATTACTCCAAACCAAGACTCTGCAGTATTTGTTCATTCTCCTAGGACAGTATGAATAAAATCCAGGGTGGATTAAAACTAAGTGGAGCCTGGATATGGCTATATCAAAATTTAAACAGGTCTCTAAAAAACAGTGAGGTGCCTCTGTGTAAGTTCTTCCCCACGCTCCCAGACCACCTACCTCCTTGAGATTTCAAACCCCCCAGAAGACTTCTACTCCCCATGACTCCTTGGGATTCTTGTTCCCTTCTATCCCTTCAGTAGACACAAAAATGAAATCCTGATCCCAGTGAAGTCAATAGGTGTTTTGGCAGGATTTCACCCATGGTTTTTCCACTAAGTCACTGCTGCACCAATTCCAAATCTCAAGCATCATACCTTAATCTACAGATCACCAGCAGTATTGAGGCCCACCGTGAGGTCAGTGGGAGCCTAGCCCGTATAAGCACCAAAGGATCAGGTCCACACAGCTACAGAATTAGGATCAGATGCTGCACAAAAATGTGTGGAGTTGAATTTCTGTGCTTGCATGAGCCTAGGTCCACCAGCGCACATTTCATCACAAAATCAAGGCCTCAGGCTCTAATTCTGGTGCATGCACACACACAAGTTCCCATCCCACACAGGCTCCCAATTACTTCAAGTCAATGGAGTTTTGTGCAGCTATAAGAGGGGCACCAGCACAGAATACATTGCACAACTGAAGCTTTATATTGTATGCTGGAGCACAGATAATTTCTTACTGCTTATGTTTTGGAGTGTATGAAATTAAAACACTTAAATACAGGATCCCAAACCACAAACATATTAAAGGCGTAAAATTAATGAAAACCATACAACAGCACCTCCACAATACCGAAGCATAAGCATGTGCCACCATAGTCGCTATCATAATAAAACTATTTGTAACTAGATGGAACACAGACACTAAGATTCATCTTTGACTGTGGAAACAAGTTTTATTTTCTACCCAAATGTCATTTTTAAGTTATATTTTAATACAGTTTATAGTACCTACATGTATGTTACTTCTTTATGTTTCACATTCTACCATTTCTACTCATGGAGTATACCTTCAGACCATAAATCAAATAATTTACCTGCCCAAATAAATCATATTCATCAACCAACATAAATCTATCATTTCTACAGAAGCCAGCTAATTTTAAGGCAGAAAGGACAACCCACATCCTTATTACTATAATAATAAATGTCAGTAATGGAACTATAATACAATAAAGTACTTGAAAGTTAAGTGAAATATTCTGTGGCAGCAGATGTTCATCCTTAGCTAAAATTCTACTATTTTTGAAAAACAAAAAAGGGTTTTTATTTACTATCCAATTAATTACCTTGCCAACACCTTTTTCAAGGGATTCTTTGCGCCCAGTGAAAAATACATCACTCCAATAATATCCAAACAGCATTTAATCATGGGGCTACATGCAGAGTTTCTATCCATCTTCTTCAATAATGTCACAATCTGTGATCAACAAATTAAAAACCATACACAGAGTTTAAACTTTTGTTTATGTACTCATACATAAAAGAAATGAAATTCTCCTTTACCTAAAATTTAAAAGAATTTACTTCACAAGTTTCTTTTTCTGCCACCAAATTTCAACTGTCAGAATAAAGGTTCAAAAATTTTTCCTGTTCTGTATTTTTTTCTGCTGGCAGACACCTCGCATAGTCTGATTTCAGAGGCACTGAGCACTTCCAGCTCCCACTGAAGTATATCAGCATTTCTGAAAAATCAGACTAAACTTTTAATACATGTGGAGAAATACCAACTGTTCTTTTAAACTGGTCCTAATAATGTTTAAAATGTACAAGACAAGTGTACATTAAAAATAGCTCTTGCTATTTGGTGCCTAGAAAATTCTCAGGTATCATGATAAATTAGCAGTTACAATTTACCATTAATTAATATTAGCAAAGATGTACCTGTTTCATAGAGTAGATTTGATGGATGCCATCAGACAGCTGTACACAGTGCAACAGCAGAGAAGCCAGATTTTGGTCTTCAGCATCTGCAAATGCTACATTTTATTTGGGAAAAGAAGCTGTCTTTAATTGGGAACCATGTAATAAATAATAAATTGATTTTCTGAACCAGTAAACAATTCATAATTATATCATATTTGTAACATATCACTATTGTTTTATCCTTTCCCCCTACACTTAATCTGTCGCTTTCTCAAGCCTTTCATTATCATAACAATACTTAGCACTTATAAGAATACATTACATGTTCAATACATTGTATAGACCTTAACCCTTAGCCAAGTTCTTCACAGAGCAAAAACGACTGCACTTATATGAAAATAGTAGATAAACATTAAAGCCAGAATCAGCCTATTATTATTCTGCAAAACAATCTGTGTGGCTAGAAGAATGTACTCCTACACGTACTTTTACAGAACGTAAGGAGGTGATCCTGAAAACACACTCACACAAGCACAAATTTCATATTCATGTACGTTATGTAAGAAAATGAACCACCATGCTGAAAAAGGGAAAACCCATGCTAAATGGGAAGTTCAACTAGACAAAACCCAATGCAAAGAAAAAAAGCAAAAGGAAACAGAAAAGCCTGTTCAGACCTCATATTTAAAAAGTCACTTGGAGTGACTCAGAAAAGGGCCAACTGCAGAGCTTCTAAGATCAGAATATGTAGGCATCAAGCCTGTAAAGAGAATTGCATAGGTAGACCACAGCCCCTGGTCACTTCTCTGTGCTGGGTCAGGGACACAGTGCCAAATACAGGAGAAAACATTCATCTCAGACTAATTTTGGTGGGCTGCTTGTTCCCAGTGTCCCTATAGCCAACAGCATGTCATGTCCTACACAAGGGTTTTGGGGAGAGGACAAGAAGCAGCAGCCCAGACCTAAGGACTAAAGGACCTGCTAGCAGCAGATTTTCTTCCCAGAACACAAGAGTGATATGGGAGCAGAAGGGAGGTGCTTAAGTTTCTCTCATTCTATTTTAACATATCCAAAAAGCAGAACGGTCATTGAGGCCAAAAACTCAGCAAGATTCAAAAAGGGACTGGACATGTACATGGACAACAAAACTATCCAGAGTTATTGTAATGAATGATAAAATTTTTGGAAGTGATATTAAACCACATGCTTTAGGGCACAAGCCACTAACAATGCAGTCATTTGGACTCTGGCTGGAGACCTACACTGCAATTTTACAGCCTCATAGCCTGAGTCCTGCGAGCCCAGGTCAGCTGAGGATGTTGAACTACACTATAGACATACCCTAAGATCAGGATGGAACTTAATGTCAGAAGCAGATCATCCCATATTTGATTAATGTGGTGTTTTTAACCTTCCTTAGAAGCATCTGCTTTTGGCCACTACTGGAGAAAAGATATTAGACTACATGGATCCCAGATCCATGTGTTAATTCCTATGTTCCTAATTGTAAGGTACAAAGTCAAAATTCTCAATAACATAAACATATTTGTCTTTATTACTAATTTCTTTCACAAAGACTACTGAAAACTTGTATCACGTTTGATCACCAAACATACAACATTCTAAAAGTATCTGAACTACCTCTTCAAATCAAACTGGCCTTGGAAAATCCAAGAATCATGAGAAATACAGGAATACCTTATTTTGCAGTTATTTAAAGTCTCTTGTGTGTTTTTCTCCTTAGGAACCCTCATACACCTAAAAGGTCCATTCATACTTTAAACCATCCATTCACACCCATAAGTAACAGCCAAGATTCTTCAGAAGGAGGATGGAATAGGACTCCTTTGAAGCCTGTCAAGCTAAAAAGCCTTTTTTTTTTTAAATTATTCTCAGACACAAAACATTTAAAAAAATAAAAAACAAAAAATCAATTTTAGTAGGTATTCAGGTAATTCTACAAACAGACAAATTACACAAATTAATTTAGGGAAAAAATACTTACACCGAAGTGTTTCAAGCTCTTGGCATTCAAGAACGAATGCATCAACTTGAATTTCTTTCTTCTTCTTCAAAACCATTTTTGTTTGATTAAAATGTAACCTACTTTAAAAAAAAATTTAAACTTTAGGACCTGCTAAAAATACTGTTTCAAAGCATAATTAATTCAGTTTCATTTTTAGCTATTAACATTGATCTTCATATTTTCCCTAAAATAGTTTGTTCCATTCCATTTTAACCTCCACAATCATTTTACAGGAAATGTGGTAAATTCACTCCTGTTTCATTTTGTCACTTTTAAGCACTTCAAGCTTTTCATACAAAATTCACTGAGGATTCATGACACAAAACAGAAGACAAAAAAAACACAGCACAGGCCATGTCTATACTACCACTTATGTCAGCAAAACTTATGTCGCTCAGGGATATGAAAAAACACACCCCTGAGCAACGTAAGTTTTGCCGAGATAAGTGATACTGAGCTCCTCTGCCGACATAGCTACCGTCACTCGTTACAAGTAGTATAATTATGTCGACAGGAGAGCTCTCTCCCAATGGCATAGAGCGGCTACATGAGAGATCTTACAGGGCGCAGCTGCATTAGTACAGCTGTGCCGCTGTAAGATCTCTAGTGTAGATATAGCCACAGTCTCAAAAGCAGAGGATGAAAGATAGGAACTATATAGCAATTTATACTGCACTCATCACCATGGTACCTGAGAACTGTAAGCCCTTGCAGAGCAGTTGGGCCATGTAATAGTGGCAAAAAACAATGATTAAAAATTGTTGGGAGAATAAGAATTAAAGAGCTAAATTTCAACGGGCCAAGGTCCTATCTCACTTAATGTTTAAGGCCAGCATGACCTGTATAAATGGGATATGAAATCCACCAGGCAAGGTCTTTTAGAGATCTACTAGTGTAGAGATGTCAGGGTTTCTAATAAAGAGTGTTAAGTAACAAACAAGTGACTTTTCACCAGTACTAAAAAGATGTTTTAAAGCCCAATTAAATGTTATTTGATTCAAAACTTTACGAATTGGAAGTTGCATGTGATTGTAAATGGGGCACAGAGCCTTTCAGTTCTAGGTTAACAATTCAAAGTTTAGTTTAGGTTGATAATGACCAGAAAGCATCACCATCCAAAGGTTGCTTGATAGTTTCTGTGAAATGAGATGATAGTTTCAGCCTAGCTCATGGTGAACAGTCACCCACTTCACAAGAACTACCAGACTTTAACCTCCAAAACTACTGTAACATGTAAGCAAACAAAACTGGTGAGTAAACTATTCTCTCGCCACCAGAGTTGCGACCAGATCCACAAAGCGACTTAGGTGCCTAAATCTCAGATTTAAAAACCACTGTGATCCACAAAATCCTCACTCACTTGGTTGCTGCCTAATCCTGTAGGTGCATAAAGTCACTCGACACCTATGTTTTCACTGTAAAAATCCCCTATGTGCCTAAGTAGCTGCCTTTGGGCATTCTACAGTTGCTTCAGGCAGGCATCTGGATGCCTATCACATGCCTAAGCCCCAGCATGATCCTCAACTCTGGGAAAGAGGGAGGCTGCCACCTCTTCCTCTGTCTAATCTTTAGCCCATTGGTTAGGGTACCTACCTGGCATGAGAGAGACCTCAGTTCAGTTCCCCTTCTGCCCAATAAGAAGGGGTTTGAACAGGGATCTTTTAGCTCTCAGATGATTGAGTCAGACACTGGACTAAGGGATATTCTGATGTGGGTGTCTCACTCTACTTTAATTAAATCCTTAAATATTAATTGGGGCACAGAGAGTGAGAATCACTCTACAATCCAGTGGTTAGACCATTCACCTGCAAAGCGGGAGACCTCTGTTCAAATGTTTTCTTCTCATTATCTAGCTAATCTATCACATCCCAGTTGAGTACCCTAATCACCAGACTAAGTTTTATAAAGGAAGCTTCTTCTTCCCACACCTAGCTGTTTTGCGTTGAGTGAGAATGGCACCTGGCTAACAAGAAACAGCTTAGCCGCCTGACTCCAACAGAGAGATTTCCAGCTTTGGATCACAACCCGAGACATTTCCCTACAGCCCAGACTTCGGCACTTAACTCTGTGAGAGGGGCAACGCTTAGGACACACCCTTTTCATCAGCATTTTCTACTGGGTAGCCTAGGTAGCTCCTCATTTAACTTACTGGCTTTTGCAGATCCCATTCTCCAGCACATACCTCTCCCCACGCATTGCATAAGGATGCTAGGCGGGTAACTCAGATTTTGTGGATTCCAGTGACTTTCAATGCACCTAAAACTTAGGCATTCTGATGCTGAGCATAGTGACATCTAAGTCCCTTTGTGGATCCGGACCCTGGTTCCTCCATATCAGTATTGAAGCAGATGATCAAGGCAGTGTGGGGAAGCTAGTATTGCCACTGCCTATGCCATTGTGTGAATCCGTGAACAGCAATACTTTGACAAAACAATGACACAGAAGTGTTCCTTTTTGTAGACTGTAGTGACTTTTTCCCGTGAGACTGTCTGAGAAGAACACAATTTATAATTTAACACAGTTATGCCATCTTTCAGCTAGCTTGGTCACTGAAGGTGTGGAGGAAGGGTCAAATTGTCTCATTTGAGTCTACAGACAGGGGTCGGCAACCTTTCAGAAGCGATGTGCCGAGTCTTCATTTATTCACTCTAATTTAAAGTTTCGCATGCCAGTAATACATTTTAACGTTTTTAGAAGGTCTCTTTCTATAAGTCTATAATATATAACTAAACTATTGTTGTATATAAAATAAACAAGGTTTTTAAAATGTTTAAGAAGCTTAATTTAAAATTAAATTAAAATGCAGAGCCCCCAGGACCAGTGGCCGGGACCCAGGCAGTGTGAGTGCCACTGAAAGTCAGCTTGCGTGCCGCTTTTGGCACTCGTGCCATAGGTTGCCTACCCCGCTATAGAAAAAGAATGAACCAATCTTGTCCTTGGAAATCCCAAGAATTTAAATAACACTTCCATACACTGAGGGCTAATTTGACTGATCTCTCTTCATTTCAAAACAAACTTAAATTTACTGTTAAGGGAGGCAATGGATAGGGAACAGCACAGGGGGACAGGACACCCAAGTCTCATTCTTGGCATTACTATCCAAATCACTTAGGATTAGCTCCACAGAGAGACTCGGGCATTGAAACACTGAGTATCAGAGCACTCAACTTTAAGGTGTCTCGAAAAGTCACAGGATCCACACTGCCACCCACAAAGCTGAGTAAGGCGCCTAGGCTCCCTATGCCAGTGGTTCTCAAAGCCAGGCTGCCACTTGTTCAGGGAAAGCCCCTGGGGGGCCGGGCTGGTTTGTTTACCTGCCGTGTCCACAGGTTCAGCCAATCGCGACTCCCACTGGCCGCAGTTCGCCGCTCCAGACCAATGGGGGCTGCGGGAAGGGCAGCCAGCACATCCCTCGCCCCACACCAGTTCCTGCAGCCCCCACAGCCAGTGAGAGCCGAGATCGGCCAAACCTGCAGACGCGGCCATTAAACAAACCAGCCCAGCCCGCCAGGGGCTTTCCCTGAACAAGCGGCGGACCAGCTTTGAGAACCACTGCCCTCTGCAATGAACAGGGAGAGATAAGCACTTTAGCATGTGATCCACAAAAGCCAGCATGCAGGGTGTGGAGCTGCCTAAGCTAGCCAATGGGAGATGCCTACGAGAGAGGCGTGTGCTAAGTGCCATCTCTCTCACAGAGATTGTCCTGAGTCCAGGCTGCAGGAAGGTGCCTATCTTTGCTGGGGTCACTCAGTTTAGGCACCTAAGCCACTTCTTGTGGGAATGAGTTAGGTACCTGCCTCACTACACAAAAAATGGCCAGAGGAGGAAGAGGTGATGGGACAAGAGAGAATGGAAATAACAAGAATAATGCTATTTTCTAGTGGTTAGGGAACCAACCTGGGAGGTAGGGGACCCGCTTCAAACCTCTTGCTCCAATCACTCATTATTTAGCCACAGTGGAACAGCTTCAAAAGGAGAGACTGAGAAAGCCCCATATCAAAATATCTCATAGCTCAATGGTTAGAGCACTCTCCTGAGGGATGGGAGACCCCTGTTCAAATCCTTGCTCCCCTTCTGGCAGAGGGGGAAATTGAACCTGGGTTGTCTACAACCCAGGCAAGTGCTCTATCTACCACACTAAATATTACAAGGTGGGCACCACCACCTCCAACCAGATTTGGAATGGGACCTGATTCAGTAGGCACGCTTGAAGGCCACCTACTGGATCAGGCCCTACATGCAACTTAGGTGGCTGAATGTCTATCTTCTCATTTTCTGAATCACTCTGGGCTTAGATGGGAAACAGACATCCAGATGCCTGCAGAGGGCATGGCCCAGGCTCTAAAACTTAGGTGTCTCAGGGATTTTTACAGTGCAAAGTTGGTTCACAGTGAGTTTTGGCACCTACAGGGTTATGCAGCAGCCATTTAGGACTGCACTGGTGCCGTACACAGGGACTTAGGTGCCTAACTCTGGACTTCAGGCACCTAAGTTGTTTTGTGGATTGCACCCTTAGGCAATCTGAGCTGAGAGAAAGGTTATCAGTAAAACTGCAAGACTTACTTTTTGTAAAACACTGTGAGAACTACGGATGAAAAATGCCATAAGTGCTCTGTATTATTTAAAAAAAAAAATAGTTTCCTTTCAAAGTTAGGTTTCCTGTATCCCATTTACTTTTTAGCTGTTAGCTGGCCAGATGCAAGTCCCAGGTTGTACCAGTTTCCATTCTCCAGACACATACAGTAGATCAGCGACCACTTTAATACCTTATCTACACCAGGCATTTTAGTCTCCATCACTCACCACCAGGTGATTCCAGGTGATCGCAATGGTTACATGACACAGTGGCAAAAGTGCCTTGGTGTCCACAGCCTATACTACTGATGCCACCAGCAGAAAACTATACTATCCTACTTATCATATCATAATCACTGCCAGCAGGGACTAATAAACCAGATACAACCTCTTATGCTACTCTAGCAGTTTTAGAGGTGAATAATTTGTGGAGAAAGAAAACACGATTTGGGACAGGAAGAGTCTCCTCCCAGAGAAGAGACTGATTTTATTTATATTAAATACATAATATTAGTGCAAATCTATGCACGTGAAAGAGAAAAATGATTGGAGGGCTTCAGTAACTCAGCCAGAGGTTATGGGTCTATTACAGGAGTGGATGGGTGAGGTTCTGTGGCCTGCAAAGTGCAGGAGGTCAGACTTGTTGATCATGAATGGTCCCTTCTGACCTTAAAGTCTATGAGAGCCCAAAACTACTTTTAGGAAGTAACTTTAGGACTGTAATATTTATTTTAAAAAAAATTATTAAAGCTAATGTTTCAAATCAGTTTTACACAAGTTAAGAAGGAAGGTACTGTACATCTGGGGTCAGGCTTGAGTTATGAGAGGTACTACACGTTCACAACACCTTTCATTTAAGCATCTCGAAGTTCTCTACAATACCAATTTTAGAGATGAGGAAACAAACACATAGTGGAGAGCTAAATTTTCACCTGGCCTCAAAATGTACTCTGACATGCATACCCACCCAGTTGTGCCCAAAGGTGAGATTATTTCTTACGCAGCCAAATGCCTCAGAGACCACATAGATAAAGATCTGGCCCTAAGCCAATGGTCCCCAACGCAGTGCCCACGGGTGCCATGGCACCCGCCGGGGTATTTATGTGTGCTCACCTAGTGCCCAGCAGGGCAGAGAAGCCATGGCCCTGCACCTGCCGGGGACCGAGAACTCCGGGGCCCACAGGCTGCAGGGACCGGCGTTCTCTGTTCCTGGCAGGCGCGGGGCTGCAGCTTTTCTCCGGCTTCTCCGGGGCTGCAGGAGCCGGCGTTCTCCGTCCCTGTCAAGCACAGATCCGCAGCTTAAGCCAGAGAGAGAAGCTGCGGCCCTGCGCCTTCCGGGGACAGAGTACTCCGGGGCTGCAGGCTGCGGGCGCTGGTGTTCTCTGTCCCCGGCAGGCACCGGAGCGCAGCTTCTCTCTGGCTTCGAAGCCGGAGAGAAGCCGCGGCCCCACCCCTGCCGGGGACAGAGAACTCCAGGGCTGCGGGCGCTGGTGTTCTCGGTCCCTGGCAGGTGTGGGGCTGTGGCCTAAGCCAGAGAGAAGCCCGCAGCCCCACGCCTGCTGGGGACAGAGAACTTTAGGGCTGCAGGCTTCATTCTATGTTAAAGTAAGAATAATAAATATATTTGGACCAGCAGTTCAACAATGTTTTACTTTTTTTAAATAAATAAGATGAAAACTGTTTATGATATTTATTTTGTAAAAACGCATTAATTTTTATTACAGGTAGATAAAAAAGAGCAAATTCACATGGTAAGGTGAAAGAGTAATTGCTGAATAATTAATTAATATCTTCTACATGTAAAATTACCCTTCTTATCTTATGGGTTCATATATTATGTAATATTAAACATGATGTTTTGCATATTCTTTAATGTACAAATACAAAATAAGCCTTGAAAAATTGTTGGCACCCACCACACTCTTCTGAAAACATGAATGTGCTACTGGCCACAAAAAAATTGGGGACCACTGCCCTAAGCAAACAGGCCAAGATAAATAAATGACAACATCATGGAAGAGGACCCAGGAATCTAGCATTCTAGTGCTTTGCTCTTCACCTACAACGTACAGCTTCCAATCACCCTGCAGGCAAGGGCATGAAATGCAAGAGCACCAGGGAATTAACACTCCTTCTCCCCATCACCAGAAAAACTGGACAGGACCTGTGCCCCCACCCCAACTCACTGGGGCATTTACCCCCCTTCTCCACATCACTAGGGAAAGGGACTGGACCTGTGACCCCCACGTCCCCTGGGGCATTTACCCCCCTTCTCCACATCACTAGGGAAAGGGACTGGACCTGTGACCCCCACGTCCCCTGGGGCATTTACCCTCCTTCTCCCCAACACCAGAGAAAGGGGCTAGACCTGTGACTCCACACCCCTGGGGCATTTATCCCCCCATCACCAGAGAAAGGGGCAGGACCTGCGCCTCCCACCCCTCTGGCGCATTTACCCCCATCACCTGCACCCCGCACGGGGGGTTTCACTGAGACGCGCCCCCCTTACCCGATGGGGACACTGGCTCTGCACCCAGCCTCTGCTGCCGCCTCCTGGCCACCCACCCACACTGCCTCCGTCCCCCGGCGGGTCTCGGTCAGGTTCCGGCCCGGCCACGTGTCGTCCCCGCTGAGGAAGGGGCGGGAGCTCCCGGCCGGAGCGGGAGAGGGCGGGGCCGGGACGCGGAACCAAACCGCGGCAGCTGTGAGTGACGCACGCTGGCCCTCCGGCTTTCGGTACAGGGACTGACTGACAGATCCCGCTCGCCAATTACGACACAGACACTGCCCCCTGGCCTCCAGAAGAGGCGGGGCTTAGAGCCCTTCCGTTAGCAGGATGAGCTCCGAAGCTAAGCGGTGCTGCTCAGGGACAGTACGTGGATGGGAGAATTGTCAGTCAAGTGTGCTGAGGGCTTGTCTACCCAGGAAACTTATGGTGCACTTACCACCATGGTATCTGAGACCCGCATGCCCTTGGAGGGCAGTTGCCCCTTTACTTCTTTTGCCAGCTAGATCTTTAGACTGAAAGTTCCTCAGTCTCAAAATCAGTGGGTGAAAGCTAGGAAGTATATAGAAGTGAAATTGCCTGCAGCAGCACATGGCTTGTGACTGTTCAGGAAGCAGAATAAGCTATAGCTGTAAAACTATATTGGATTAACAAAAAAAATCACCCCAAATAGTTACATAGCTTTTCTAGTATGGCCCACTGCTTAGTGGGGTCAATGGTATGGAGTGCCGTGCAGTGGTAGTAGTGCGCACTGTGCTATAGGCAGATGGCGTCATTTTTAGAGTTTGATATAAAAATCCATTCCTGGTTGCTGCAGTAGTAAAAATTGGCTCTGAATTTCATTCACAGAATCCAGGCATCAGACACTTGGGCCCATGACTTGGAACCCCTCTATTAGAATTTCACCTCCTGGTCTCTGTCTTCCCAATCCCAGGATCCACTAGGCAGCGGAAGATGTTGGTTTGTTCCAAAACTTAGGTTTCATTTGAAAATCCTCCATGTGACATTTCCATTAAAATTACTTGTATTATTTTTCCATACAAGTTGAGGTTTTCCAATTGCAATGTGAGTGTAAATTCAGTTGGTGCAATTTAAGCAGCCAGTTTTGAATATTTGACCCTACTGTAATATCACTGCAGTTGCAATCAGCACTGACACACGTTAGAGCAATAGCTCTCCACCTTTCCAGACTACTCCTTTCAGGAGTCTGATTTGTGTTGCATACCCCCAAATTTCACCTCACTTAAAAATTACTTGCTTACAAAATCAGACATAAAAATACAAAAGTGCCACAGTATGCTATTATTGAAACATTGCTCACTTTCTCATTTCTCATAGAATTATAAATCAATTGGAATTTATACTTACATTTCAATATACTTACATTTCAATGCATAGTATATATAGCAGTATAAACGAGTCACTGTATGAAATTTTAGTTTGTACTGACTTCACTAGTGTTTTTTATGTATCCTATTGTAAAACTAGGCAAATATCTGGATGAATTAATGTACCCCCTGGAAGTCCTCTGCATATCCCCACAGGTACACGTACCCTTGGTTGAGAACCACTGAGTTAGAGCACCCTCTTTAGACTGGAAGGGCTACTAAGAACATGCTCTCTGTAGGGTCTTCACTATGCATGACTAAACTTCTATGTTTTATACTGATGCTTTTAACTATTGTTAGAGTACTCACAACAATGGATTGGTACTTAAATAGAAATCATATAAGTTAGAATGTTACCTCTTTCTCCAGGCCAAATTCCATTGTGGGTAGTTCTGACGCCTACTGTAACTGAACCACCCTCCTGAATTTCAATTGGATATGGCATTCATCACTTCCGACTTTAGGCTGTCATGTATCATTGCTGTATGCAACAGTTACTTAGGTTTTGCCTCAGAGGTGATTGCATTTCGCTACGATGAAGTGATCCCCATCAGTAGAAAATCAGCGCTCAGCACTTTTTGCCAGATAGATCCTTAGACTGAAAGTTCCTCAGATCAGGTTTTCAGTCTGTTTTGTACATTGTGAAGTGCCATATAAAAATACAGTAACACTTTGTCTGAAAACTGCCCTCCAATTGCACACGTTTATTTTATGTCTCCTGACCCACAAAATTGGAGGTGTTCACCACCAAACAAATAGCACTCTGCTTGTCATCTTGTCACCTGAACACCTCTTTATAAAACTATAAAACTAATAAAACAAAACTAAAGTTGATTCTGCTTTAGCTAGCTAAGTAGAAGCTACTTTGCTGTGCAAACATTCCCTATTAAAGTGTCAAATGGGATGGATTTTGTTAGATTGCAACTCCTGTACAGTGTGTCTTGCACCGTTTCCCACAGCCACACAGTAACTGGGACCCTATAACACTTAACAGAACATCAAATGAGGATGATCTTTCCTCTTTCCAATCAGTGATTTACAGTGGATGAGGGTCCTTTCTCCAAACAGAGATAAGCAGCCTTATGTTTGCTGCAGTCCTTACACAGGTGAAATTCTCATTGAAAACTGCATCATTGACATTGTTTTTCATACCCCTCCCCCAACTCCATCCACACATTCCCTTATGCTTTCCAGAACTTGCCGGTTTCCCATTGACTCCACTGCCTCTGACAATTTTCAAAATGATAGCTGGACCTACACACATGGATGATGTGTGCCCTTCCCTGGTCCCTCCTTTTCCCACCAAGCATTTGTGTGTGTGATTGTTTAATAAAAACAAAGAATCTGAAAGATAAGTGATCTTTATTTGTGTCCTACAAATTGTGATATCAGGTGGCAGCAAGACATACACAGGCAGTTTAATCAGTTGCTTACTGAGATCCTAGACCACAAGTGTTTCCTAACAAAACTTGATTTAATGAAGCATTGCAGTTTGCAGCATAGAAATATACATTCTTGGTTCTCATTCTCAAATCGTTGCCTCAAACTTCCCTGAGTCAAATTATCCTCCACTGTGCCCCTCTAATAGCATGGGTATCAGGCTGCTCAAAATCAGCTTCCAGGCAGTGTGCCTCAGCAATCCGCCCCAAGCAAACCTTTCACCCTTAGCTTCACAACTATTATGCAAAGTACAACAGGCAGCTATGACCAAGGGAATATTATCCTCATTGAGGTCTAACCTGCCATAAAGGCATCACCAGCGTGCTTCTAATCTGCCAAACACACATTCCATGCTCCTTCTGCACCTACTCAGCCTATTGTTAAAGCGCTCCTTACTGCTATCCAGGTTTCCCTTGTAACGCTTCATGAGCCATGGGAATAAGGGATATGCTGGGTCTCCCAGGATCTCTAAGGGCATTTCACCCTTGCACAGTGGTGGGCTACCTGCAGCCCGTGGGAGCTGTGGGCGGCCATGCAAATGGTTCAGAGGCCTGTCACCGGCTTGCCCACCACTGCCCTTGCAGCTTTCTGTACAGGCCAGTGTTCTTGAAAATATGTGAATCATGCACCTTCCAGGACAATCCAGCGTTTATGTCAGTGAAATGACCACTGTGATATACAAGCGCCTGCAACACTATGGAGAAGTATCCCTCTCTATTGATGTACTCCATTGCAAGGTGATCCGGTGCCAAAATTGGGATATACGTGCCATCTACCACCCCCCTGCAGTTAGGGAAACCCATTTCTGCAAAGCCATCCACTATTTCACGCACATTGCCAGTTGCAATTAATGGCCCTGCACACTTGCATTAATGCAGCCCTGACAGTCAACTTCCCAATTCCAAACTGATTCACGACCAACCAGTAGCAGTCTGGAGTTGCCAGCTTCCAACTGCAATTGTCATGTGCTTCTCCACCAAGAGGGGAGCTCTCATTTTGGTGTCCTGGTGCCACAGTGCTGGGGTAAGCTCTGCACACAGTTCCAGGAAGGGGCTTTCCACATCTGAAAGTTCTGCAGCCACTGCTTGTCATCCCAGACCTGCATAACAATGTGATCCTACTACTCAGTGCTAGTTTCCCAAGACCAAAAGTGACAATCTACCATGTACAGCAGCGCCGTGAATTCCAAAAGTAATCGTTACTCCTATCCCTGTCACACAGCAGTTCAGGCAAGTCTGAATCCTGTTTAGTTAGGAACTTGATTAACTCCACTGCCATCCACGATGTGTTAATGACATTTAACAGAGCAGTAGAGAGCACTGTGGGATCCATCCTTTCACATAGATTTAGTAGGTGGACAGCAAACAAGGGCCATTGAAAAATGCTGTGAACTGCAGTCAGACGCTTATGGAATACTGGAACAGAAAACAATGCATCATGGAACGTTGAGCCCACACCCATTATGCACTGTGATCCTCTCCACCAACCCACAAGTCCTGGTAGCACAAGGTGGTGAATAGCACTGTGGGATAGCTATCCATAGTGGACTGCTATCACTGCTGTTGCTAGAGCACCAAGTGTGGATGCACTCTACCAACAGAGAGAGCATAGTGTGAACATGCAATAGCGATGTTATTATAGCTCTTTTTGGTCATCAAAATAACTTTTGTCAACAAAAATAGTACTGTAGACGAGGCCTAATATAGCCCTCCAACCCCCATCATATAGTTTGTCCTCTCCCCAGGTAAACATAGAATCCAACAAAAGAAATCAGCTTTCAATTCTTCAGTCATAGATTCATAGATTCCAAGGCCGGAAGGGACAGTTGTGATCATGTAGTCTGATCTCCTGTATAACACAGGTCATAGAACTTCTCCAGAATAATTACTAGTGCAATGTTCAGTTCAATTCCTGCACATCCTTTTGGCTCTCCTCAAGGATTCCCCAATCATTCTCATATTAGGGCTTCTCACCTCTCTTCCACTAGGCTCCCCAAGTACCTTGCTATCAGAAATCCAGCAATGGATTTCTTGGCTCTTCTAGAGTCTCCTTTCTGACCTATTGTTAACCTGAACAAGTGATGCCGATATCTGTTTGCATGAAGAGGATTTTCTGTTTTTAGTGCTAGTTTAGGAGAGATGAGGTAAATTCATAATTAAATGCCAAAAGTCTCATGGAAATTGATTATTTAAAGCAATACAAAATTTCACCACTCTGTGGCATCATGCAATAGAAAAAAATCTTTGCACCTTTGAAGGGACACTAAAAACCCTGAGATTGTATTTTTTATATGCAGAAAAAGACTTTACTAATAATTGACATTTCTATAGACTCTTTCATCCAATGGTCTCAAAGCACCTGAGGAATATTTAAAACTATTTCTATAAAACCCTAATTTCATCCATCACTAAAATACAAGTTGTAGGCTTTAAACAGAACAGATTGTGACAAGTCAGGACAGTAACTAGAGCTGGTCAAGGAATTTGTTTTTCCACAAAAACTTCTAAATTGAAATAATTGTCAAAATGTTGATGAATTTGCAAAATTTTCCATTCAGTTGAAAAGCCATTTTCCATCAAGAAAAGTTTGACAGAAGATTTTCATAGACTCATAGGACTAGAAGGGACCTCGAGAGGTCATCTAGTTCAGTCCCCTGCACTCATGGCAGGACTAAGTATTATCTTCTAAACCATCCCTGACAGGTGTTTGTCTAACCTGCTCTTAAAAATTTCCAGTGATGAAGATTCCACACCCTATGCAAGTTATTCCAGTGCTTAACCACCCTACAGTTAGGAAGATTTTCCTAATGTCCAACCTAAACCTCCCTTGCTGCAATTTAAACCCATTGCTTCTTGTCCTAGCCTCAGAGGTTAAAAGAACATTTTTTCTCCCTCCTCCTTGTAACAACTTATTATAGGGGAGGGATAGTTCACTGGTTTGAGCACTGGCCTGCTAAACCCAGAGTTCTGAGTTTAATCCTTGAGGGGGGCCATCTGGGGCAAAATCAGTACTTGGTCCTGCTAGAAGAAGAAATGCTATAATGTGTGACTTGTTTACAAATGTAGAGAGGCAAGAAACTTTGCTGCAACTTCCTATCATAAGCCAAACAAATATTTCCTACATAACAGTCCATGTGAAAACATACATATGAGACAAAGTTTACATATTTTAGCCAAGTCACAAAACTAACCAGCTATTCTATACATATCCAGATAAAGAGAGACTTCAGCTTACTATTTACCTGAAATCTATACACAACTCCTTCCCTGATAATTTGGGAATTAGGGGGCTACTGCCAGCATATGACTCGTTAGCATCTGCTAAATCACCTGTCTCCATTACTAGAGTGCAAAGGTTGTTAGCTGTTTGGACAGAGATCTTTAACTCTTTTCCTGCTAGAATCCATGTGGGGTCCTTTCAATTAATCACAGCGTGTCTTACCATATATGCCCATGTATTGTGAGATTGTAGAGAAAGTGAAGATAAATTATGTCAATTTCCTCCCTTCATATTTATCATTTTGTAATAACATATGTATATTGTAATATTTAAAAAATATTTTATAATTATAATTATAAAAATTGTTTTTCAAACATAATTCAAATAGAAATACTCTGCATTATTTCAATTGTTTTTATTGGTAAAACATTACTGTATAAATCACTTATTTCACATGGCATAATACTCAGTTTAAATAGTTCAGTGAAAAGTGCTTTAAAAATGCAATTAAATAGATCATTATATTCTATAGTAAATTGCTGTTCACACTATTTGATATTGATACAAAGCATGGTCTGGAGTATAGCCTCTTATAAGCAGATGGAGCACAATTTTCTTAAAAGGGAACAGGCAATCTGAAACCAGTCAGATTTCTTCACTGTGTTCAAGAGCTATGTGCTCAGATAATACAGTGCTGGTACCTTACAAGCACTTGAGAAAGCTACAGGTAACCGGAAGGCAGCTTGCTCAGCCATGGACTGGTCTGCTTATTTAATGAGAAAAAACTCCTAAAAGTCAAGTTTTATGTCATGCAAGTCAAAACCCCTTCCCTGGTGATCGACACAATTCCAACCCCTGAGTTTATATTTGGTAAATTCTACTTTTTTTGCTGAATAATGTTAACAGCACTGCCACCCTCATTTCTGAGGTGCTCATAAACTTCAGAATCAGGAGGATGTGTTTCAGTTATTTTTAGGGAAAATAGAGAGAGACTGAGAAAAATCCATATAATGTAAAAAAAATGTAAAACAAAATTGGAGTGAAGGATGAAGAAAAACCAAACAAAAAATAAAGGAAAAGCGTAGGAACCACCACACTGGATCACACCAATAGTCCATCTCGTCCAGGATCCTGTCTCCAGCAATAGCCAGCAACGGATGCTTCACAGGAAGATGAAAGGCTCATAGTAGACAGATGTGGGATAATCTTCCCCATCTCTCACCAGTTAAGGTCTCATCATAATTCCTAATAATTAAATATTGGTTTAACCCCTGAAGCATGAGATTTTATAGTCGTTCCAAAACTTTTTTAGCATTAACTATTATAACTCTGAACATTTTTGTTATCCATATAAATGTCCAGTATCTCCTTAGAATCTTGCTAAATTCTTGGTCTCAGTTAGTGGCAATGAGTTCCACAATCCAACTACATGTTGTATATTGAAAAATCATTTCATTTAATTAGCTGTAATTAACCACCTTTTAATTTAATTGAATATCCCCTTGCTCTTGTGTTATGAGACAGGAAGGACAGAAGTTCTCAATCTACCTTCTCTGTACTGTTCATTATTTTATATATTTTTATCATGTCCTGTTTTATTTATCTAAGGTAAACAATCCCAGTCTTTTCAATCTCTCTTTATAGGAATTCTTTCATGCCTTTAATCATTCTCAGTACCCTTCCCTGAACTCTCTCTATATCTGTAATATCCTTTTTGAGATGGGGTAATCAGTTCTGCATACAATATTCTCTGAGGATGAATCATTTATTTATATTGGTAAATTATTCTGAAAAGGTACAAGTATAATTATATGAATACACAATATCTATTCATATGTTCATTGTATTGTATCTGCATATCAATAGATGATTTATGTGAAATTGTGTTGCATCTTCTTACATTTAAAACCTACGTAGGAATAACAGATGAGATATAAAACTGATGTTCTCGCTACTTATGGATCCATGGAACTTCTTGCATGAGTAGGGATTTCATGTCCATTACTCTGGCCAAACTGGAACTCAGGTAATTATGTTCTGGCCTACTTGAAATTCACCCTGCATTTTCAGCACAGAGATAGCAACATCATTCTTGTATATAGTTGATATATTAATGTGTTAACCTGCATTTCTATTGTAACTTTCATCCTAAGGGATTCTAAATCATATTATAAAGTTATTATACAATTCATTTCCAAAAGTTTTGAATACAACAAATTATATTTTGTTAGTTCTTTTTGCACCAGTTATACTGTACAACTGTTTCACTAATAAAATTAATTTCAGTACTACAAATTATATTATGATCCTCTCCTCAACCTAGCATTCTGGCTAATGCTCAGACTTAAGAGGAGCAGAGGAGAAGCAATCCTCTTGTATTTTAAAAATATTTTTATTAGTTTTTTTTGGACAGGAAAACTGTCCTGCAAGATTCCCAAGTTATACTATGGAAAGCTAAAACAATACATGCAGCTATGTCAAAGTGAGGAGAAATTAAACAGAGAAAATATTGAATGTTCATTTCTGTAACGTGTATTGTAAGTGATATGCCTTTTGTGACCTGCTCTCCAGCTCACACTTGGGCCTTACTCCTATGAAGTAAACCACGTGGACAGGCCCTTGTGGAGTCAATTGGTCTTCTTTTTGGCCTTCTGGGTCTCAGCCTGTAGCATCACAGGGTACTACCCATTTGGATCAATGCATTAAATTATTCCTTCAAATATTTGGAAAAGTGTAAGGTAGGGAATTTATTACAGGATACAAATGACTGAAGTGAAAGAACCAGGATTTGATAGCAACAGTAGGAAATTCCCAAAGGAAATTGAAAAGCATTAATGAAAGATTTCTAAATAGTGTATTTATTACCCTCTTGCGTCCCGATCCTGTAGAGACTTACATGTGTATTTAACTGTGAATAGTTCCTCTGATGTCTGTGCAGGACAGCGGGAAAGGGGGAAAGCCAATTAGAGTTCTTGAAGCAACAAAACAAGGTATATCATTATCAGAGCTGGTGCAAGGATATTTTGCACCCTAGGCAAAACTTCCACCTTGCACCCCCCGGTCCTCTCCCCCCGGAGCATCGCTTATTATAAACTTTCAAAAATGAATACTGCATAATGTGGCACTGTTCATTAGAATTAATACACGTTTGGCTTATGGGGAAGGGTGAACTATCTGCCAAGCTCTTAAGAGAATCTGAACCATAGGACATTTTGTGAGAACTAAAATCATCCCAGTATATCATGTCCAGAGGCAAAGCCCAGCTAGCTGCTGTTCTCCAAGAAATAATAGCAATAATGACCTTTACATAAAATGATATTTATCCAGAATAAAAGTTGGAGAACACTCTTTTATCATGCAATATGTATAAGTAAAGTGTATACCTTGAACAGCACGCTGAACACTTAAGCCTGGTCTACACTAGGCGTTTAAACCGGTTTTAGGAGCGTAAAACCGATTTAACGCCACAACCGTCCACACTAGGAGGCACCTTATATCGATTTTAATGGCTCTTTAAACCGGTTTCTGTACTCCTCCCTAACGAGAGGAGTAACGCTAGTATCGGTATTAACATATCGGATTAGGGTTAGTGTGGACGCTGATCGACGGCATTGGCCTCCGGGAGCTATCCCACAGTGCACCAGTGACCGCTCTGGACCGCAATCTGAACTCGGATGCAGTGGTCAGGTAGACAGGAAAAGCCCCACGAACTTTTGAATATTTCCTGTTTGCCCAGCGTGGAGCTCCGATCAGCATGGGTGGCGATGCAGTCCGAAATCAAAATAAAAAAAGAGCTCCAGCACGGACCATGCGGATGTGATCGCTGTAAGGGCAGGCAAATCCGTTCTATCAGTGCTCCGTTACAGAAGATGAAATTCAGAATCCTTTTTTAAAAATCTCCAGACAGACGCCATAGCAGGGACTCAGCGCACTGCAGCGTGACAAGCGTAACGGAAAGCCAAAGAATCAAATGGACGCTCATGGACTGGAGGACTGAAGCTATCCCACAGTTCCTGCAGCCTCCGAAAAGTATTTGCATTCTTGGCTGAGCTCCAAATGCTTCTAGGGTCAAACACAGTGTCCGCGGTGGGTCAGGGCATAGCTTGGCAATCTACTCACCCCCCACACACACCCCCAGAAGCGAAAGGGAAAACAATCCTCTGACTCTTTTACATGTCACCCTATCTTTACTGAATGCTGCAGATAGACGCGATGGTGCAGCACTCAACACCAACATCCTTGCTCCCCCCACGCTATGGCTGGCTGATGGTACAATACGACTGGTACCAGTCCTCATCATCAGCCTATTGGCACATGGGGCAGTGCAAAAGGACTGGTAACCATACCAACTTGCTTGGGACAGGTCGATCAAGGTCGCCTGGTCCTAATTTTTCCTGGTAGATGGTACAGTATGGCTGATAACCATCGTCGTCATAGCAACAGGGGGCTGAGCTCCATCAGCCCCCACCCTTCATGTGTAAAGAAAAGATTCAAGTGCCCCTGAACTAGCAGAGAGATGCTGGGCTCCTCTCCTACACACTCCTTACTGTCCTGTCTGGACTATCATAGCAGCTGGAGGCTGCCTTCCACTCATATCTCACTAACAAGTCACTGTGTCTATTCCTGCATTCTTTATTACTTCATCACACAAGTGGGGGGACAATGCTACGGTAGCAAAGGAAGGCTGAGGGAAGAACGGAATCAACAGGTGGGGTTGTTGCAGGAGCACCCCCTTGGAATAGCATACAGCTCATAATTTCTGCAGGATCTGACACAGAGCAGCTGTGCTCTCTGCTTCTCTGATACAGCGGTTCTCTAGTACACTTGCCCATATTCTAGGCAGGACTGATTCTATTTTTAGATACCAAAAAGGAGGGATTGACTCAGGGAGTCATTCCCAATTTTGCTTTGCGCCTGGCTAAGAGCAGCCAGGGGCACTTATGACAGCAGCAAATGGAACAGTGCAAAAGGACTGGTAGCCATGCCCATCTTATTACCAATTTATGGTATGGTAGATGGTACAGTATGGCTGATAACCATCTCTGCTATCATGCAAAAGCAAAAGCATGCTGCTGTGTAGCGCTGCTGAATCGCCTCTGTCAGCGGCATCTAGTACACATACGGTGACAGTCACAAAAAGCAAAACAGGCTCCATGATTGCCATGCTATGGCATCTGCCAGGGCAATCCAGGGAAAAAAGCCGCGAAATGCTTGTCTGCCGTTGCTTTCCCAGAGGAAGGAGTGACTGACGACATTTAACCAGAACCACCCGCGACAATGATTATTGCCCCATCAGGCACTGGGATCTCAACCCGGAAATGCCAAGGGGCGGGGGAGGCTGCGGGAACTATGGGATAGCTACGGGATAGCTACCCACAGTGCAACGCTCCAGAAATCGACGCTATCCTCGGACCATGGACGCACACCACCGATTTAATGTGTTTAGTGTGGCCGCGCGCACTCGATTTTATAAAATCTGTTTTACAAAACCAGTTTATGCAAATTCGGAATAGTCCCGTAGTGTAGATGTACCCTTAGAGAGTTAATACCCATTCAGATGGAACAAATGGTCAGTTCCATGTAATTGATGATTAAACAACAAATTCAAGTATACTGTCCCTTTACCAGATATTGAAGACTAGCAGGAATATCAATCTATCTTAGTTTTATACTTCTGCCAATCACAATAGCATCTGAGTACTTTTGACATAAATTCAGAGCTGGCATCCCTCTGCCAAGCAACGCCCAAGCCAGGGCCTAGCGGGAGCAGAGGTGGTCCACTTTTTGGCGCCCCCAAATCTTGGCACCCTAGGCGGACGCCTAGTTTGCCTAGTGGTTACATCGGCCCTGATCATTATACACATTTCTTTATACAAGGGTTTTCCTGTTAGAGGTCTGGAGTCCTCTGCCTTCACTCAGAGCACGATCCTTTGGTTAAAAAGTCATTCAATCCAGGGGGAGCTAATAGTAACATCTGTAGTTAAGATTACTTTACACTGTCTGGCTGTACCTAGCATGCTCCATCCCAAGGCTGCATGGGTTGAGCAGGACCTCTAACACAGGGTCCCAGTGCCCTGATGTGGGCACCCTGGGCTGGCACTGACACAGGGATCCCTCCACTCTCACAGGGGCGTCCCTAGTAGGCACCAGAACAAGGGTCCCTCTGCCCCGACAGGCACTGAGACAGGGATCTCTGCGCTCCAATGGAGCACGGTGGAGCGTACTATTGTCACAAGGACGTCCTTAGGGGGTACCTGATGGGGGTTCCTCTGGTGGGCACCAACACAGGAGTCCCTGCACACCTATGACGGCGCAGACATGGGGTAGGCACAGACATGGGGTCCCCTCACCTTGACAGGAGTGCCCCGGCAGGCACCAACGTGGGCACCAACACAGGGATCCCAATGCCCCAACAGGCACCAACATAGGGAGTCCCGTGCCCCAACGGGCACTGACACAGAGATCCCCATGCCTCAGCTTGCACCGACATAAGGGTTCCCGTGCCTCAGCGGGCACTGACACAAAGATCCCCATGCCTCAATGGGCACCAACACAGAGTCCCATGCCTCAACAGGCACTGACACAGGGATTACTCTGCCCCAATGGGCACTGACACAGAGATCCCCATGCCCCAACGGGCACCGACGCAGAGATCCCCATCATGCCCCAATGGGCACCGACACAGGGGTTCCCTTGCCCCAACGGGCACGGACACAGGGGTTCCCTTGCCCCAACGGGCACAGACACAGGGGTTCCTGTGCCCCAACGGGCACTGACACAGAGATCCCCATGCCTCAATGGGCACTGACACAGGGAGTCCTGTGCCCCAAGGGGCACCAATACATGGGCTCCCCTGCCCCAACAGGCACTGACACAGAGATCTCCATGCCCCAACGGGCACCAACACAGAGATCCCCATCATGCCTCAATGGGCACCGACACAGGGGATCCCCTGCCCGACCCAGGTGCTCCTGGCGTGCCCCGACGGGGCACCCTGCCGGCCTCGGCCAAAGGGAGCCGTCCCACGCCCCGTAGCCCCTCGCTCTGGCTGGGAGGGAGCCGCAGGAACTGGGACCTTCCCTCCCAGCCGTGCCCTGAAGCTGCCTCCCCTCTTCGCAGGCACGAGAGGGGACGGGTGGCCCCGCCCGCCAGCCTGCGGCCGGGCAGCCTCTGGCTCCTCAGTGGCCGGCGCGGCTGCCGCTCAGGCCCCTCGCTGCCCGCCGCGGGGATCGTGGGACGGGCGCGGGGGAGGCGGTTAGAGCCGCGGCGGCTTCGACCCTAACGGAGCCCGGAGCTGGGAGACAAGAGACGGGACCCGGCGCGGGACCGGCCTCCTGCTCGGCGGCCCGCCGGAGCCCTGCCAGGTTTGACGAGACTTCTTCCCCCCTCTCCTCCCTCAGGGGCCGGGACCCGGGGCTGCCTCCCCCTCCAGCCTGGCCACTCAGCCGCGGAGCTCCCGCAGCCCCTGCCCCCCGCTCCCGGCGGGGCTGGCCGCCTCCGGGGAGCCTCGTCCGGCCTCAGGCAGCGGCAAAGCGGGCTGGCTTGGCGGCCAGGGGACAGCGCATGACATCAGCTTGTGATGTCATAGCGTCAGGATCAGGACATCATAAACCCAGGTGGCCAGCCTGAGCCTGAGCCGGAGCCAGAATTTACCAATGTACCTTGCCAAAGAGCCACAGTAACACATCAGCAGCTCCCCCACCCTGTTCCCGGCCAGCGCTGCCCACCCACCGGCAGCCCTGCTGATCAGCCCCTGAGCCTGCCTCCCTGCACCTCCCAATCAGCTGTTTTGTGGTGGGCAGGAGGCCCTGGGGGGGAGGAGTGAGGGCATGGCAGGTTTAAGGGGTTGAGCTGTGAGTATCCCCCGGCACATTAGAAAGTTGGCGCCTGTAGCTCCAACCCCAGAGTCGGTGCCTATACAAGGAGCCACATATTAACTTCTGAAGAGTCGCATGTGGCTCCGGAGCCACAGGTTGGCCACCACTGTCATACCATGTCAGAGGTCCCTCACTTTGGATCATGATGTCATTGCCTTGTGATAATGAGGTCATCCACTGGGGTGACATACTGATGCACCTAAGCAGCTTTGTGTGTCTATACAAGACCTGCCTAAAGTGGAAGTAACAACACAGACCTGCATGGTGATACAGTAGCTTACTGCACGTCTGTCATTCACTAAAGCTTCTCTGTGCCATATGCCCTCTCCCAAGAAGAATCCCCCACACTTAACACTCAAGAAATGTATGTATGGATTGACACCACCAACTTGCAAATCCCATTAGTGAGTGCAAAGCTTGTTCCTACTGTAATAAGGAATTACACTTTAAAATGCTATAAGTTAAAAGTTAGTGAAAATAGTTTTGTTTTAAGCATTTACATATTTGACAGTGCTGTGTGTACAATGGGTTGTGGCTGTAGAATCAGTTAGGCCCTGATCCTGCAATGAGCTCTATGTGGGCAGACCTCTGCACTCCCACAATTCTCCATTGCAGCCAGTGGAGCTCTTTAGGGGTTCACATATGTAGTGCTTATTGCAGGATTGCGGCATAGTTGATTTCTACCCTCATGACCATACCCTTATAAAAATCTACAAGAGAACAATCAATTTTTGAAGGAATTTAAAAAATTCAGGACATCTCACTATCATAACCTAGAATTACACAAAAGGAGTCAATAAAAAAAACCACCACCAAAGTTAACAGTGTTTCTTCATGGCTCAGTACAGTGATCTGATGACAAGCTCAAAAATGTCTTTCCTGGAGCACTCCCAGGCAGGGGCCATCTCTCCATTCATCCTTTCTGTGCAACATCACTTTTACAGCTGCAGCATAGAAAATCCTGCAAATTTGGGGTCCCTCAGATTAGGCACATATCGTCCACATATCATCGAACCCTAATATCTCAACGTGATTATATCTTTTGGAGCTGGGAGAAAATCCTCCACAAACTGTTTTGAAAACTGCACAATCCTGGTAAAACAGGAAGACCTATCCAGCTTTCTCCAGCCAGCCACCCACACTGAGGCTTATACAAATTGTTAAACTAAAACCAGTGTTGTATTAAAAAGACAATGAAAAACATCATATAGTTGGTGATATAAAAATCAAAACTTTGATTAAATAAGGAAAGGAAAACTATCTCCATTCTTTCTGGCTCCTTGAAGTGTGCGGAGAAAAACTTACCAAGAAACTTTTTTTTTGAAAGTTTTTAATCATCCCAGGCTTGTCAAACTTGTTTCAATTAATGTCTGATGCTATAATTATAATTTACAATTTTAATGGGTGTTTGTTAGTTTACAAAAGATCTTAAATTTTTTAAAAAAAGGAGACAGTGAGGAGGGAGAGAAAAGGAAACTTATTTAGGTTACAGTGCTAAATCAAAACACTCGGGTAAAGCCAAGAGATGAACTCATTTTTTTCCCCTCCCTTGAGGAATCAAACAAGAAACAGGAAGTCATTGATTCAAAGTAAGATCATTCACTCCACAATTGTAAACAGTTTATTTTGTGCCAGTAAATATTTCCAGAACCCTTTATGCCTTTTGGAAAATAGGAAATAACTTTTATGGGATGCTTGTTACTGATCATTTATTTTCCCTCTTTATATCAGTGATATTTAGACAGTAACTGAATGTTAATTAGCTTGTACACTGAGAAGTTCACTTAGCTTAAACACTGTTCATTAACATATACCCATGTACTGAAATGTTATGTTTGTGCAACACCCAAATAGCCTTAACTCTACCTTGCAGTGGTACCATTAGAGAGAAGCAAAAATTCCATGACACCCATCAGAGGGGTAGCCGTGTTAGCTAGTGTCATTCATCTGATGAAGTGGGTATTCACCCACAAAAGCTTATGGTCCAATATGTCTGTTAGTCTATAAGGTGCCACAGGACTCTTTGTCGCTTTTTCCATGACAACCATAGCTATATAAATTTTCATATTCCCAGTAACCGCAAGCATTGTTAACCAACATTGGCTAATCTGACTCCATCGTTTGTGGCCATACTTGGTCACAACTATAAAAATTCCTAACTGGACAAATAGCACTAAGAAAGTCTTCAATCCCTATATTGTCCCCTCAGATTTGTGCATGGATGGAACTCTCCTTGCATGGATTTGCTTCTTCCCATGCAAAGTTTGCAGATTAGTTACCTGTGTGGCACCGTCTTCTTGCTTCTGCGTAAGGGGTGAGAGTGGAGACTTGAGCAGGGGCGGCTCCAAGCACCAGCACGCCAAGCGCGTGCTTGGCACGGCAAGACACAGGGGGCGCTCTGCCAGTCGCCGTGAGAGCGGCAGGCAGGTTGCCTTCGGTGGCATGCCTGTGGAGGGTCCGCTGGTCCCGCGGCTTCGGGGACCTCCCGCAGGCTGCCGCCGAATCCGCGGGACCGGGGACCTCCCGCAGGCAAGCCTCCGAAGGCAGCCTGCCTGCCGTGTTTGGGGCAGCAAAATACCTAGAGCCGCCCCTGGACTTGAGGAGCTAGTGACAGTTGTGGGCAGGCTGGGAAAGAATGAACATCATGCCTTTTGAAGCTCTGCAGAGATTCCTGGGAAGAGATAATAGAGCATAAGGGTGGGTCCCTAGTAGCATGCCTCCTGAAGCTATGCTCCCCAGCACCAGAAAGGGTAATGGGGTCAGAGACAGTGCCTTCCAAAGATTTATCAGGTAGGGTGAGGAATGAAGAAATTAGAAACCTGGAAGGTTTACAGTCTAAGACCCTAGTTCTGCAAACACTTATGTATATGCTTAGCTCTACTCATGTTGGTAGTCAGATTGAAGTCAATAGAACAATTTGTGTGCTTAAAGTTAAGAACGTGCATAAGTGTTTATAGGATTGAAGTCTAAGGTCCTGATTCAGGAAATCATTCCTATTAAAGTTAAGCATATGCTTAAGTCCCATTGACTTCAGTGGGGAATTAGGTACATGTGTAAGTGTTTTCCTGGACAGGGATGGACTTTAGTACATGCCTAACCACTTTCTTGTTTTGGGGCCTAAAAGACACTTGAAGGATTGGGAATGGGGATGTAACATGAAAGCAAATGAATATGGTGAAGAAGTGACACAGCCTTTGACAATCACATTTGGTTGTTGGATGTTTTTGTTTCTTCCTTTCTTCTAATTTTTTAAGTAAGGTAGGGGTCGGGGAGGAATAGGGAAGTTAGTAAGTATGAAGGAGTGAGTAAGAACAAGGTAGTGGGAAAAGGAAGGGGCACAATCAGTTTGTTACCTACCTAGCCACGATCAGCAAATGGTTTTGTAGGCATCACAGCAGAGGTGAATTTTAAATAGGGATCTGAAGTAAAGGGCAGTGGCTTTATAGATTTTATGAAATAGGAAAAAGCATGAAGGTATCTGAGTATTAGCCAAAGTTGCCAATGTGAACTAGTTCAAACAAGATCCATAAGTAACACAGAACAATTAAGTTCAATATCCACTTGAATTAACTGCCCAAAAACTTGGTTACCACAGAGTTATGGTTGCCCAGGGGTGTGTTATGTTGTTTTTCCAGCATCTGGAGAGTGGCTAAACTTTATCCTCTGAAAGCCAAGCAAAGACAAGTTAAGGTAACACAAATTTAAACTTCTGAAAACCAGAAGTTTAAGTTTAGCCACACTCCACATGTTGGAAGGGCATGTCTCAGCACTAGGCACTTTGACTCTGCATTAATTATGGTTTTGGACAGTTAATTTCACTGGAGCCAGTCTCATAGGGACAGGAGAAGGTCCAGCATTCATGCAATTTTCAGACTATACAGGGGAAAACCCCCTTAAATTGGCTGCCTTCCCTACTTTTCTGCCTCCTGGAGAACAGCTAATGATAGCTGCTTCAGGAGGCAGGCAGAACTCTCTTCTCCTCCCCCCACCCCCGCCTTCTCCTCAAGAGAAGGTTTTGGATAGGGAGAGGAAGACATGGAGAAGGCAGTATATTTTCACAAGGGAGATGGGGAGAGGAGGTAGCAGAAAGAACCCCATATCTTAAGGCTCCTTCCTCAACCTCTCTAGATCCATCCTCTTTGGAACCCCCTTTCAGGTATAGAATCATAGAATCATAGAATCTCAGGGTTGGAAGGGACCTCAGGAGGTCATCTAGTCCAATCCCCTGCTCAAAGCAGGACCAATCCCCAACTAAATCATCCCAGGCAGGGCTTTGTCAAGCCAGGCCTTAAAAACCTCTAAGGATGGAGATTCCACCACCTCCCTAGGCAACCTATTCCAGTGCTTCACTACCCTCCTAGTGAAAAAGTTTTTCATATCCAACCTAAACCTCCTTTCCCTCTTCCTACTCAAATTCTTCTCTGTCCTAGGGTCTACCAGCCCAGGTGCCAACTGTGTGATTTGCCAGGGGAAGCGCCACTCCTGCTCCATCCTAGGTCCTGCCCCCATTCCACCCCTTCCCCCAACCTAAGGAACAGCAGCATGAGAGGGAAGGGTGAGTGTAGAGCCCCTTCCCCACTGCTGGAGGCAACCTGGGGAAGGAGTGGAGTTCTGGTTCTTTCCATTGTTCAGTGAACAGTGGATGGAAGGGAAGCCCTGGATCCCACTCCCTCAGCCTGATGGAGTAGCCATGGGGAGGAAGTGTTGGGAGATGGTGTATTTGTAGGGGCAGGGACTAGAGCACCACTTTAGTCAGTGTCAGCCTTAGAATAGTGCTCTCTATTAGGGATATTTGTGTTTAAAAAAAAAAAAACACCTACCACTAACATTTTAACGTTCATTAGAAAAAAAGGATGTATCTCAGAAGCTCCTTGCTGAACTGATTTCAAATTTGGACCACTAAGCCTACCTCAGCTTTCATGAGGCACAGCAATTTCCAAGAAATTCCCTGTAAGCATTTGGATTTTATAGGACTTTAACAGCTGGGTTTTTTTTTTTAAACCAGTAAGCTAGCTTCCACTTTAACTATTTTGGTGCTACTATCCCCCTATGAGGAGTTTTCGTTCCTAACAAAGGCTTAGTTCTCTGCAAATTTTTTCTATGTATGAAATAGTGTATAGTAGCTAGAGGTTAAGACAGTTGGTGTTTCCCCATTTATCAACAGAAAATGTTTTACAGCTCTGTAATAACTTAGAAAATAATTACAAGTAAACTTTAGTATGAAACATCTCTTTACTTTAAATGCCCGTGTAGGCCATCATATTTTCCCCTGCTTTTATAGAACAGCCATGTACAAAAGTTTTAAGTGTCCCCTAAGATTTCTGTAAAATCAAGGTTAATATGTATACAAAAAATAGGCCCAGACATATTAAAGGCAATCTGATTTTTTTTTCCCCAGCATAATTATGGCAGATTTTTCAGAGTCAGAAGGAGCTGGAAATTGGAAAGAAAGATGTGTAACTCTGGAGTCACAGCTGATGAAATTTCGTCTCCAGGCAAGCAAAATCAGAGAGCTGTTAGCAGAGAAGGTAGGTCTTATTATATTAAATTAATAATTTATATAGACAGTTTTATTTGATAAGGGGGGGATGAGACTAGTCTTGCTTCAGACTAACTCACTTTTGCTCTTTCTATGACAAACAGATTTTTTTAAAACACAAATCTAAAGAATTTTTAATACCACTGAAGATGTAAGAATTTTGCACATCTAATTTCCCATAAATGTTCATTTGAAAATCACCCCATACAGTGGCAATCTAGCAAAGATTCTGCTGTAGAGGGAAAAAAAAGTACCAACATTGTAATAACTGACACTTCTTTCTGAGTATATAGCGTCTGCTCCAAAGCCCACTGAAGACAGTGGAAAAGTTTCCCCACTTATCTCACTGTGGCAATGCAGCATTTTAAGCGTAGACCTCTCTACTGCCACTGAGTATAAGCACAACCTTGGGAATTACTAATTCATGCCAGGATCCAGAAACAGCAGGAGATGGTGGGGGCTTTTTTTATTAGGAAAATTATAAAGGGGTATAAAATTAAAGAGAAGCCTCCTTCAGAGGAAAGTAAAAATAGGACAATTCCTTCCCTCCATTGTAACCAGTATTTTATCCTAGGTTTGCCTGCTGTTTTATTTATAAGTAGGGAATGTCTGATTCAAATGACTTTCCCTGTATTAGAGGCCATTCAGGCTTACATTTATATGTGATGTAACGAGTTGTATACAGAAAAGAACATTTTCACCATATTACATTAACTACTAGTGGTTTACAACATACAGTGCAAATGGGAAAAGTAATAAGCAGGTGTGTGATATTGCACCAGATTGGAGGCACATATTAATACAGAGGGCCAAATTCACTTGTACGCTGCGACTACATTGTGCTCCTCTAATGATGCAAAACAATTGTAAACCTGGCTGGCTAGCTCAGATTTATGTCTGATTTACAGTGTCGTAGTTCAATTTAGCTAAAATATACTGCTGAATAGAATTGACCAGACAACAACAATTCCATTTAATGGCAACTTCAAGGTTTCTCATTAGATTGATAACTTTAAAAAGTTTTTGCAGAAATGGAACTGTGGGTAGTTAGGGTACTGGCTGAGATGTGGGAGATGCAGGTTCATCTTGCTGCTCTGCCTGATTCAAAACCTGTCTCTTCCACATCTCAGGCCAGTACCCTAACCACATAGCAGTAAAGTAACTTTCAATATTCACCCCACCCCCCAAAAAAACCTTCCCGATGAAAGTTTTGTGGAAACCAGTACATCTCTCTGAAAAAGTGTTCTCTTTGACAAAACAGCATGCTTTGTGAAATAAAATTGTTCTTACCAGCTCTACTGCCGAATTGGGTCCAGAGTAGATTTTTGTAGGTTTAACAATAAAATAGAAATAATTAGTTCTAGGGAGGAGTCAAAAGTGTAAAAAGAAATACAGCCATTGGCTTGCACTGTTTTTCTAAAGTTTCCATTTTTATGTAATTGACAAAGTTAAAAGCAAATGGAATTTGACAGTACCATCACTCTTCTCTCCCCACCCCATTGTTGAGTAGTGGCCAAAACAAGACTCCTGTTTAACATCATACAGTGTGTGTCTTTTTGTAATCAAAATTTTGGAATGGGAATTATTTCTTACATTTTGTACTAAATGTGTGTGACCGGAATCCCAGGGGAGCCAGCTGAGGTCAGTTAGGGTGCACTGCAAAGAATGGGGCAGGCAATCCCCAAAACTGGTGGATAGTCCAATAGTTAGATTTACTAAGTCAGCACAAAACAGCTTCTCTTATACCTCACTGGTTACTCGGAAGTCAACAATGCAATTCCCTTAAAGTAACCCAGCCTCAGCCCTCCACCTAGTCAACCAAGTCAGATATGATGAGGATTAATTAAAATCTTAATCATACAAAAAAGTTTCTACCAATCTCAAAGAATTGGACACATTACCTCCCAGGTTAATGAATATTCCAGATCTTACCCAAATACACACTTATTAAGTCTTAAGTCTTATTAACTAAACTAAAATTTATTAAAAAAGAAAAAGGGGGAGTATGGTTATAAGATCAGTATGCATAGACATGAGTTCAATTCTTGAGGTTCAGATTCATAGCAGAGATGATGAGCTTTGTGGTTGCAAAGAGATCTTTCAGAAATAGTTCATAGGTTATAGTCCAGTGTTTATATTTCAGGGCAGTCCAGTCAGAACTGAGATCTTGGTCTTTGTGGCTTAGGCTTCCCCTGCATGAAACCTCAAGCAGATCTGAGATGACAGGATCAAGACCCAAGGATCTTTTATACAATTCTAGGCCTTCTTTGTCCTTTGGCCAACAATAGTCCTTAGGCCAACAATCAGAGCGACTTTGAAGTAGGTCAGTTTCCCAAGTATCACTGGCAATTAGCTACACTAATTAATATAAGGCAATTGCTTGTTTTTCCACCATTTGCAGATGATTTGCTATACATTTTAAAGAGAGATGAATACAGCAGATGTCCTATGTTTACAGTTCATTTAAATGTAAAGAAGTTCTTTTGATTTCTGAATTAACAGAATAAAGACTATTTGATTACACTGTTGACCTCTACCAATATTTATGTAAATCACAAAAACATATTATCTCCTCATATGTTTTTAAGGGTTGAATTGGAGTAATTTATTCTGCAGGATGCTTAACCTGGTCATGCGTCACAATATAGCTTAGCTAGTCCTATTTTCGTAGGACACAAATCCAAATAAAATGAAGCCCATATAGAATCACTGCAATTTTTAAATGCTTCCCTAAGCCATAAGACTCACCACCTTGCAAAAAGATATGCCACAGTAAATCAGTTTTTGCTGGAATTTGCATGCACAGAGCCAAATTTTGCCCTGTTCTCCATGCAGGAGGACCTACCTGGAAACATCATGTTTCCAATGCACACATTGGCCAGGCCAGGAAGAGGTGGTAAAGTGGAAGGGAAAGGCTACATACCCTCTGTCCCCACAGAGTAATGGCCCTTTCCATAACAGTGCATCACAGTTAAGGTGGCAGCATGACTAGTGGGTCCACAACTATGCAGCTCAAAGGCCAAACTTCTCCATGAACACATGTAGTGGCTATTGTCCCTGTGGCATGAAGACAGTTCAAGCAAATTGTAGCTGAGGGTCAGATGGCTACTACCAGGGGTGAAAGTAACTTAAAGGACTTACCAATATGCTGGAGTCCTGAGCAGAGGGCGGGGCCTCAACCAGAAGAGGACAGGGCCTTTAAATTCCCAGGCCCTTTAAATCAAAATTTAAAGGGCCTGGGGCTCTGGGTGCAGTAGCAGCGGCTGGGGCCCCGGGCCCTTTAAATCACTGCTGGAGCCCCATGGTAGCGGTAGCTGCTCGGGCGGCGATTTAAAGGGCCCGGGGCTCCCAGCCACTGCTACTGCACCCAGAGCCCCGGGCCCTTTAAATTTCGATTTAAATTTCACCGCCAATGCTACCCCAGAGCTCCGGCAGCGGAGCTCTGACAGCAATTTAAAGGGCCAGGGGCTCCAATGCAGTAACGGTGTGGGGGAGCCCCGAGCCCTTTAAATCACCGCTGGAGCCCCAGGCTGCTGCCGCTACCCCAGAGCTCTGGCAGCAGGGCTCTGGCAGCGATTTAAAGGGCCCAGGGGTTCTGGCCACCGCTACTGCAGCAGAGCCCCGGGCCCTTTAAATCGCTTCTGGGAGCCCTGAGGCCCCCCAGCTGCCACCGCTACCCCAGGGCTCTGGCAGAAATTTAAAGGGCCCGGGGGTTCCGACCACCGCAACCGCAGCAATGTCCCAGGCCCTTTAAATCGCTGCCAGAGCCTTGGGGCTCTCAGCTGCCGCCACTACCCCTGGGCTCCAGCAGTGGGGTTCTGGCAGCAATTTAAAGGGCCCAGGCTTTGGCCACTGCCGGGAGCCCAGGCCCTTTAAATCACTGATCTGGGGAAGCTGCCCCCTGCCGATACGGCCGGCTGTACCGGACCGTACCAGCTTACTTTTCACCTCTGGCTACTACTGACATAGTGGATCAAAGGTTCTTGGTAGGTTGGGTCCTCCCCTCCATATCTGCCCTGAGAGGCCACTTCCTTGGCTCTGTAATGGCCACCAGTCTCGCCTGGAATCTTTGCTTGACTCCCTCTCTGGCTTTTTTGTCGGCTCCACCCTCTGGCATAATCACGTAAGAGTTGACTCCGTTCCCCCAGGGTACTGGAGGTCCAACTTAAAGTTCACAATGTCCAAACTTATAGTTCTTCTGCCACTCTTAGATTCAACTGAAATCTGCTGCTTCCTAGCCCTTACAGAGATTGTCTTCAACCAACCACAGGAGCCTACTCTGCTCCCTGTTGGTGACTCAGCCTAACTTCCTGAGGCTCTTCCCAGCTAGGAACTACCCTTATTCTTCTCTCTAGGGTTTTTCTCTGTGTACTGCATTCCCAGCTCTATATAAATAGTGCTCTCCCTGCTTCACCACGGCTAGGGTGGGTGGTCAGTCTTTCTAATTAAGCCCCATGACTCCCAGCTGGGGTTACTAATTAACCTTTATGTTGGATATAGCTTAAAGGTGAGCTGAGGGATAGCTGCTAAATCACAAGCAAGGCTGAATCCATGTGCCTCAAAAGGATAGCTAACCCATGACACCCATTTTATATTAAAAGTACTCTACGTGGTAGAACAATACCTACACAGTGTGTTTTAAAATATTTTATATAATTCTGTGCTCCTGTGGTAGCCTGTTGTAAGATTAATATTCCTGAGCATGTGAGAAAACTTAAATGTGTTTTTTTGTTTTGTTGCTAAATGATTCTGAGGTGTATTTTTTATTTTCTTTCACATTTATATTGAATGAGCTCTGTCTCTAGTTTAGCTTCCTTAAATATAGTTATACAGGTTACAAGGTGCTATTTTGCCTCGCTATTCCAGTTGATGTTTTCCTTCTGTATTCTTTACCAAGCTATATAATTCGCCATAGTTTATTTTCCTAGAACATTAGCTTTCTAACATCAAAATGAAGAAGTGTAGTTCTTTTTGCATTAGGCATTGTGGGTGAAAGACATTTAGACTTTTTATGTCAACATTTAAACTCACAGCAACTTAACATTACTCTGTAACACTATTGTGATCAGCCAAATTTCACCCTAGTAGTTATTATTCCAAACAATATTGGAAGTTTGGATGACTAGAAAATTATTATTGCTATTAGAAAGCAATATAATTGAAAACTCTTAACAGTTTCCTGATCTTTCAATTTTTATGCATGGAAAACTCTCATGGAATAGGTCCTGCAGAACACAGCATGAGAGTGGAAAAGCTGAGCAGTTGCACAATATACTACCCTTTGAAACTTCACTCAGTAAAAAAATTGAACCTCTCATGTCATCTCACCAACCCCAGTAGAGGTCATAGGGAACTCAATAAAACTTTGTGATATGAGTGTTACTCTAAAAAGATCAGCATGGATCTGTGTCCATTACTAGAAAGGAAGCATCAGCCAAAGAGACTAATGCAGTCTCTGTACCATTCTGCTCTGAAAGCTATACTAAAAGGCAACAGAAAACTGGATGACAACACAGGCAGAGCTTCTAACTCAGATGGAACATCTAGTGTCCATCTGACCTGTAAGTGTTCCTTCCAGCCACAGAGGGTTGCTGAGGTGCCTACTCTGGAACCAAAAGCTTTCACTGCTTTGCTTCTGGGATGCAGCTGAAGAACTAGCAGCTGGGAAGAGAAAGTGACATCCTCAAGCAGGGCCGCCCAGAGGATTCAGGGGGCCCGGGGTCTTCAGCGGTGGGGTGCCCCCGCTTCGGCAGTAATTTGGCGGCGGGGGGTCCTTCCGATCCGGGGCCCACTGCCGAAGTGTCCCAAAGACCTGCGGCGGGGGCCCCCTACTGCCGAATTACCGCCAAAGGGCGACCCGCCTCTTTTATACTTTCTTCCGAATTGCCGACGACGACCCAGAGCAGAAGAAGCTCCAGGGGCCCGGGCTCTGCGAGAGTTTTCCGGGGCCTCTGGAGCGAGTGAAGGATCTTGCTCCAGGGGCCCCGAAAAACTCTCATGGGGGCCCCTGCGGGGCCCGGGGCAAATTGCCCCAAGCCCCCCCCCCCCCCCCGGGCGGCCCTGTCCTCAAGCTGTGTAGGGACATAAAAGGGACCTAATATTGGTCATAGCCAGCCCCGACACTCTCCAGCTTCTCCCTCAGATGCCTTCTAGCACCTACCTTTCCCACCCGCAGCTGCTAAGTTATGTGCAGCAGCCACTGCTTGCAGTATTGGCAACACCCTGTGTTCAGAAATAACAACTCAGCCCCTAAAATATCTGAGGTGAAAAAAAGAGATGAAAATACATTGTGGGTTTGATGGGATCACTGGGGTGCAACCTGGACTGTGAGACCACTGAGCCCTCCAAATGCACCAACCTGGGCTGCCTCTCACGCTGTGATGCCGATGTCGAGCTACAAGCCTCTGACAGGCACCACAGTTACACAGCCATCCACAGGCAGGGATACACACAGCTGAATTATGTGAGTGATCTCCCAACCACTCATGAGCCATCAGTAGAGAGGCTCCAGCCAGTTCCCCACAGATCCCCAGTCTTGTACCCCAGAACTATTGTCTTGCACTAGTGAGAAGACTGACCTGTGTAAGTTCATTACTTAGTTTGCCACTTCTTCATAGGAAAGTGGACATTCACCAGCCTTTGTATTCTTAGCTAAGATTTCCTAAGTATGTCTACCAAAACACAGTATTAGGTAAAAAAATAAAACAGATTTATTAACTACAGAAAGACAGATTTTAAGTGATATCAGTTGCTAGAAAGTTCCTGGCTGTGACGTGGCTTAGTCCGCTCCCCCTCCTCCCCCAGCCTACGTGCCATCTCTGACAAGCCTCTGGAATACTGGTTTGTATGTTGATGAGCCATTAATGCTCATCTGGCCAGTGATGGCTATGTCTTTGTTGTAACTAGAAGGCTGGCCGTGGGTGTTCCCAACTTCACAACAGTAACATATATAGCAATACTTTATAACTTCACATACAATGATAGTACATACAATCCAACAGGATATTATTGTTCAACAGATCAAGACTTACAAAATGATACTCATAAGGCATACTTTGTTCAAAACATATCATAATTATATCACAGTGGTGACTATGGGGGTTCCAGGGTGCTATTTTGAGGTACAGTATGTTCTTTTTTGAGCTTTTGGGGTTCATGTTTTCAAGCTTTCTTCTACAATCATGAAGGCTAGAAATTTGCTTTAATTAAAAAAAAAGTAATTGCATGATTCTAGGAGCTGAGGCTTTAAGAAAAAACACAGAATATTGCAAGAATTGTGATAAAATTGGCAACACTATAATGGAGCAAGGAGTGTGGAAGGGAATGGGGCATAGGCAGTCTTGCCTAGCAGTTATAGCTGGCCTCATTTGCTATGGTAGTTGCCAAGCAGGAGTTGGAGGGGTAGCAAGAGCCAGGTTCCATAAGCAAGAGTCAGGATCAGAGTCAGGCTGGGGTCAGAGATCAAGCAAAGCCTGGCCTTGCACCAAGCCAAAGTGGTGTTGTCCAGACAACTTCCTGTGCCAACCCCTGGGGTTAAATAAGGCACTTGGCCAATCAAAGGGCCACAGGGTTCTGCTAGTCTGGATTTCTTGGGTGGTACTTCCTGGAGCATCTACTCTCCATAATGCTCCCTCGGGGTACTGCTGTATCAGCTCATAGTGGCCCTGTGGGATTATCAGCTATCCTGGGCTCTGAAAACCTGGGTTCTAGTCCATGGACCCTTACACGGTGAGGAGAAAATCAGTAATTCCTTCATCTCTGGGACAAATGCTATGTGGAATTGCAAAAACCTTGGCATAGTTAAGCACATTATAGCAGTGTTATGTTGACCTTACCAGCCTTAGCCTTAGCTAAATTAACAAAATAAAAATGTTTTAGTGAGGTGCTAACAGGCAAAATCCTATATGGCAAAGATGACTTCTTGAGCATGGGCCTGACAGGTGTTCAGCTGAGGGAAGCTGCTATACTTCCCTCCTGTTGGATCATTAATGAGTTCAGTCAAAAATGGGCCTATTCCACTGTCCTACTTCTTGCCTTTTTTTTTTTATGTATATAAGTGTTCTACTTGTGAGCTGGAGTTCCCCCTGCACATTTAGCAAGTCCATGAGAGAGAATGGCCAAAAGTCAACAAGAGAAGACACCATGTTTGTCATCTGCAGACTTGGGCTGATTTGGGTTTTTTTGTCTCTCTTTGTTAACTAGTGATCCAGTAACCTATTTTTTGCTTGTTTGTTTTTTAAATTAAAAACAACAATATGCCAAAAAAACCCTATATTTTTAAGGGTAAATTAAATGTTTAGTTTAAAATTAACCTAGATGTATATCTATTCTTTTACACTGAATTACTACTACGTTTATTCAAATTTGAAATGTAAATATTTGGTGCATTTTGTAAAACCAGCAAATATCTGCCTGAACTTTCATGGTATGTGAGTTTGAGAGCTTTCATATTTTAATTTTAAAGAACTATAAAAGTGTGACTACTACACCTTTTTATTTTTTAGGGTGCTTGGAAGAAACACAAGGTGTTTTGAGGGGGCAAAGGAATACACAATATTTTCAGCAGAGTCAATCATTCATTCATTGTTTTTATTGGTTTGGGGGGTTTGTTTGTTTTTTTCATTTTGTCAAGTAATAAAGAGAGCATATTTTTATAACTCCAACATGCAAAGAAAGAGACCTTGTTGGATTTTTAAGCAGAAGCTGCTGCTGTAAATGGGAGAGGTCTTTATAGGAATTTGAGGAATGGTGTAAAAAGTATCCTTAGTATGCCAAATTTAGGCTGTCTGAGGAGACTGAGCTTGAAGTAGAAGCATTTATTTTATTAGTGTTTTAGTCTTCTGAGTGTGAAGTTTTAAAAAATCCTTTCTGTAAACAACTGCAGTATTTTACTGTAAGTTAGGCAGTAGCTGGCATTTAATGCCAAGAGGAAAATCCATCCCCCCTCCCCAAATACCCATTTTTTTCATCTACTGCTCAAATGATATAAAACATAATGTGTTCATTGTTTCTATCACTAACAGTGTTTTAGCAAAAAGAACTGCATAACTCTTTGAGCAGCCTACTTTGTATTTCTTTCAGTCATATCCTATAAGGACTGATTATGGAACTGGTCCAAGTCTTGCATTATGGCCCAAACAATAAAACTCAAAGTTGACATGAATGTTTCTGGGTTTGTTTTCTTGAGTGCTCTGAATCATTATTTCATATTCAGAATGATTTTGAACAAAATATTGTGATCAGCATGCTAAAGATACAGGATTACTTTTATAGACATGTTGATTTGTTTGCTTTTAGTTTTAACCTTTCACTTTTGATGTTCTTTTTTGGTACACGTCTTCAGCAAGCAAGTGATATTGTACATGAAAAATGCATATTACTTCGGATACAGGTTGTGAAAATTAAAAGCGACAGCTTTCTAAAGTGGAGAATAGGTTTTGAATGCATTCCACAAAACATACTATGTTCCTGATATTTGTTCTTATATAACAATAGCTAAGTCCACTTTTTCTGCATTGCTGACATATTTTTAAATGTCTGCATGGTTTGTCATTTGATATTTGAAAAATAAAGTAGGCATAATTAGGCATGTGTCATTTGTGGCATGCCAATTTTCACATGGTCATCTTTGTCAAAAATCAAGGCTATATAATATGTACATCTTGAGCAGGGTTTGTTTGCCAATGGAATGTTTGCAGAAAGCATGATGAATATTTGTATTTCTTCGAGTGGGTTGTAATGAATAAGTGTAAAAGGGAGAAAAATATAATTGTATCAAAATTAAATAGAGATGGTTCTGCTTCAGTATTTGTTGATTTGCTTTTTAGAGAGCTTATTGTCATAGGAAATAATCAGAGATGTAGGACTGGAAGGGACCTCTATCGGTCATCTAGTCCAGTCCTTGGCACCGAGTCAGGATCAAGTATTATCTAGACCGTCCCTGCTGACAGGTGTTTGTCTAACCTGTTCTTAAAAATCTCCAATGACACAAATTCCACAACCTCCTTAAGTAATTTGTCCCAGTGCTTACCATTAGGAAGTTTTTCCTAATATCTAACTTAAATCTCCTGGGCTGCAATTTAAACCCATTACTTCTTGTCCTGTCCTCAGTGGGTAAGGAGAACAATTTATCACCTTCCTCTTTATAACCATCTGTTGCGGGGCAATCACACCCCATCCCCCTTTGGAGTGGGGTAAGAGCATTGTAGCTCACAGTTAGTCTCCCCTGACTACCCTCAGCCTCAGGGCAGTAGGGCCTACGGGCTAAAGTCAGTGGGTCTGCCCTCCCCTCAGGGCAGTATAGCCTAAGATGGCCACCCTTTCCTTCAGGGAAGTATGGCCTAATGACCAGAGTCAATATGGCTGCCCTTCCTTGCTGGGCTGTGTGGCTCAGCAGTCAAAGTCAATATGGTTGCCCCTGGCAACCATATTGCCAGGGGCAATACTGGAATTCAGTATCTTCAGGCTGGAGTGCCTGGTTCATTTGAAGCATGAGAAGGCCCTGCATCCCTACCCAATCGAAGCAGGGAGCCTTATGGAGGTGGTAGCAGGACCAACTGTGAATTAGATTTTAAAAACAGCAAATCTGTAACTTATCTATTATTTATAAAGCTCAAGATCCTTTCTCTCTTCCTTTTTTTGCCTCTCAGTGGCTTTGGCCATTCACTTCTTACAAATTTGGCTTTTCTCACCACTTAATCGATGTGTATTTTCAAGCTTTTAATTTTTTTCCTAATAGCTGGAAACTGTATGAATAAGTACAGTAAGCTATTGTATAAGTAACTGTATTCAAGGTCTTGTTTCCTGAGATGCTCTTTTATTTTTTGCTGTCCTGAATGTGTCCTATAAAATGTTTAGAGAGACAAGGTGGATGAGGTAATATCTTTTATTGGACCAACTTCTGGTGGTGAAAGAGACAAGCTTTTGATCCAACACAGAGCTCTTCTCTGGGTGAGCCCAACAAAAGTTGTTCCAGTAAAAGATATCACCTCATTCACCTTGTCTCTCTAATATCCTGGGACCAACATGGGTAAACACTTTCCCCAACCATGGCCTAGGCCCACAAACATTCAGCTAACAGTATTCCTAACACTCAGCCATTCTCTCTCAAAACTGTGGCACAGGCAGAAGTTCTATCATCTTCCTGGAGACCCACTCCCTGGCTCTGAATAGTTTCCTAACATATTTGGCTTCAGTTTGGGCCTTTTGCCAGGTCCACCACAATTCAGCAGGTCAAACCAAGCATAATATCCAGTTATTTTACAATATTAGAAAATCACCAGTTAACTAAACCTTGATCACAGAGCAGGCCACAAACTTGACCTTAAGGTTTCTTGCATAACTATATGTGGTAACCGAAATCTCTCTTTTAACCTGCACAGCTTTTTTAAGAAACGGGACAAAAACACTTTACAATCTGCTTAAGAGAACATTTTTGCTCTTGAGTTTTTGGCATCTATTTTAAATCAGATCTATTTATTGAAGGATTACTTTAAAAACAGGAAATGGTATGTGATTATTTTTTCCTTTCTATCCTAATATCTTTACTAGCAAGGTAAGCTTGAACTGGAAAAAGAGAGAGAGAGAGAGAGCATTCATAAAGGCTTACAAACTGTAGGAAAGTCCTGTGACTGAACTTGATAAAAGCATAGGCTAATTATTCAGCCAACATTATGGGCTGTACAGTTGACCTTCAGTACATTGCCTCTGCAAGTCCAACAGCTGAACCTAACTTACATAGTCTGCATGGGTATTGGCAGCCGTCCGAGGCTGTTTGCTTTGTAGGAGCTCCCTCCCCTTCAGCGAAAATCCAGGCAATTAAGGTTGCTTTTCAGAAGCCTGTTTCATGTCTCTAAAACAGTGATTTTCAAGCTGTGATCTGTGGGCCCCTGGGTGTCCGCAGATTATGTCTAAGGGGTCCATGAAAGGTTGTTGTTACCACAGAACAGTGGGTTTCAACCTGCATTCCACAGACCCCTGGACAGGGAGGCAAAGACTATGTCTAAGATTTCCAAAGGGGTCCACACCTCCATTTGAAAGTTTTCAGGGGTCTGCAAATGAAAAAAGGTTGAAAACCACAGCTCTAATACATATTTCCAGAAAGGAGTAACTTTGATATAACGTGCTTGGCTAAAATACAACAGGTATGTTTTTATATAAACCTTTTGTTTTTTCCACCTGCATTTTTTAACAGTTTTAACTACCCTTCAGCACTTAGCAAATATTTCAAGCTCAAATAATTGCTTATTAAAAGGTACATTTAAAGGACTAGGAAGAAATTGCCTAAAATAAAACACAATGGTAGGACTGCTGGCATTCATTATGTTTTGAAGATAACTCTGAGAAATTGCCACCCCCCCATATCAATGGGGAAAAACATGATTGAAGCTGCACAGTGCTAGACAGCCCTGGGTGGGAGTGCGGGGAAAGGGTGGTGGTGAGTGCCGGAATGGGCCCATCCAAAGCTTCTCTAGCTCCCATTGGCCAGCCAGAGGGAGATGGGAACTGATTAGCTCCTTGCCTTCCCTCCGTTAATTTAAACTGTTTCCCAGATCTGTTGGAGCCTCTCATTCTCTTTAGGTGCCCCACTCTCCCTCTCTGTAGTTGTAGTGCAGAAGCTGCATTTTATTGTAACATACTGCGGGTCTGACTGGTCTCCTGTTTTGGGGGTCAGGAAGGAATTTTTCCTGTTGGGGTCAAATTGGGAGGAGCTTGGTGAGTTTTTTTGCCTTCCTCACAGCATCATGGAGGCATAATAGGTAACAGAGGAGTAGGAATTAAACATTATTAATAACTTTAAGAATGTTTTAATTCATTGCAACTTGCGGCCTGTGTCAAGTGTGGATAGAAGACCAACATGGCCAGCACCAGAAGTAAAGGAGACCTGAGATTTTGCTCGTGTATGGGAGAAGAGTAATCATGAAATCTTGCTTCTGTGGGTATTCCCTGTCCTCTGTGGGTATTCCCTGTCCTCCATGCAGAGAGGTGAGTGAGAGGATTCAGAAGAACGAACTGAAACTTTGGGGTAGGCTGAATAGAATCTAACCTTAATTATGGGTTATGTGTTGGGAGCCACATTGGACCCACTTAAATGGCTGGTATGTGAGAGTCTTGGGTGATGAGGTGGATCAGTGTAAAGTGAATAAAGTTGCTGTCTGGTGTTTAAATCCATCCCTGTGTCTTCTTCATTCATCTCCCTGTCCTGATCAAGTAGAAGACTCATTGCATATAGTTCACGTGAACTAGCTAAAGAGTAAAGTTAAAAGCAGTTGCAGTTCGTAATGGGGAAGCCATTTTTGCTCAGTTGGAGGACCAATGCAATGAGTTTTTGTGGATGGGGGTGGTGTTTGGATAGTTATTAAATCAAGATTGTAGAATTATTAGTCATAGCGGTATATTAATACATTGTGCTATGGTAATGCGTAAAGGCCCCATTTGGGATTAAGCCCCCATTGTTGTGTGCACTATACAAACACTGGAAAGAGATAATCCCTACTCTGAACATTTACAATCTAGAGACAAACAGATAATGGTCAGAGGATGTAATGGGCTAAGGTAGCAAATGAATGTCATGAAGAATTGGCACAGCTTTGTTAGTTGCATGCTGTGACACTGGTAAACCAGATGCCAGCTCTTGCCAAGTCTGTAGGCATCACACAGACAAATTCATCACACAGGAAACCAGATCAGCTCACCTGTATGTTATTGTGGTTGAAGACAGGTGTTTAACTTGTAAGGATGTGTTTAGTATTTAGACTCTATAAAATGTTTGTAAGCTGCTGCATGCATTAATCTTACTTGTAATGCCTGTATTTCATGCTACAAGGTAAAATATAAGTTTGTCTTATAATTATAAAAGTGCCTGCTCTGAAATTGTGAACTCAGACAGGAAGAGTGTGTCCCCCATCCAGGAGGATTATCAGAATTAAGTGGGCCATTGTAGGACAAAAGCTTTGTTGGTTGCTTCATTTACCCATGGAGAATTACATGCAGAACACCTCTTCCCATCAATTTGAATGCTGGAAGGGGAAATAAAGATAGTTGACATGAAGATTTTTCATCTCTTTGCTCTTTGGACTCTTACAAGGGCTGGCCTAAGAAACAAAAAAGCAGAGATCCCCAGGTCAACCTGGGTTAATCTCTGAGAAGACATTCAGTTCTGACAGATAACTACATCTCTCTCACCTTTTGGAACCATAGACTGAACTCATTTCTGCATGTATGTTGCATGTTTTAACCTGTAAATCACTGTCATTTCTTTTTCCTAGTTGATAAATCCTTAATTAGTTTCCAGTAGTATTGGATTGTCTTGTCAACATGGCATTGTCTCTGGTGTGAGATCTAAGGTACAAATTGATATCTCAGGTGAGTGACTGGTCTCTTGGGACTGGAAGCAACCTGAATATTTTGTGATTTTTGGTGTAAGTGACCCTTTATCATTAAGTCCAGCTTGCCTGGGTGGCGAGATAGACTGGTGAGCCCCAGGGGACTGTCTTGAATCCATGCTAAGACTATTATAGTGCTTCAGGAGTTCACATTTGTTACTGGATTGGTGAAATCTACTTATAGAACATACCACCAGTTTGGGGTGTCTGCCCTGCTTTTGACAGTCTGCCCTGAGGTAGGCACTTATGGTCTTAAACCATTCCAGACAGCATGACACATGCATTGTAAGATTTTCTATTAATTGAGTTTAGAGGTAGGGAGAAAAGGAGTGGGAAATGAAAAGGGACAGCTTGTTACCTTTCTAGCCATAATCAGCAAGCTGGATTTTGCAGGCATCATGGCACAAGTGAGTCCTAAGGAGGGATTTGAAGGAGGATAAGTTAGTGGCTCTTTGGATTTTATCAGGGATTTCATAAAGGCCAGCATGAGAGAAAATATAGAAGCAGTTAAGGGAGAAGTTCACTGGTGAGTGGTAAAAGCAGGAAATGCTCGTGAAGTGAATGGAGGCATGATGGCCGTCTTGGTTTTGTAGCTGAAACTAGTAATTTAATTTCTTGCAGTAACAGGATATGTTTGCTAACCACCTTTGTTTCCAGGAGAAGGATGCGTGAGAATGGTCATGGATTGCACAGCTGTAACTGAGGGCAGAATCTGGAGAAAGTAGTGTTGCACTAGTGTTACAGATGGCATAATCAGGGCCGCCCAGAGGATTCAGGGGGCCTGGGGCAAAGCAATTTCGGGTGCCCCTTCCATAAAAAAAATTGCAATATTATACAATACTATATTCTCGTGGGGGCCCCCGCGGGGCCCGGTGCAAATGGTCCAAGGGTGGCCCTGGGAAAAATAAACCTTCTGCATCTCGGCACAAACCCAGTTTTGAGAAAACTTCTTTACAAGGTATCACTGGTTCTCAGCATCAGCTAGTGCTAAAAGGCACTAAAGCTCATTAAAAGGGTTGGACAAATATTTTCCGTCAAAACTTTTTCTGGATCGAAAACTAGGGGTTTTTAAAAAGCAGAAAAAAATCACTGATAATGTCTGCTTTTCTTCAAAATTCGTTGTGGTTTTTTTAATTGAAAAGCTGAAATTAGTCTGCCAAAACCTGAATATGGTTTGGGGTTTCAGAAGTGTGTGGCCAAATATTTGCTGCTTGCTGTGTTTGATTGTTTAAAGAAACAATAAAAAAATTCTGCTTAAAAAAAATCCAAAACATTTGAACCACCTCAGCTTGTGACCAAACGCCTGAGCCCATCCTGTCAGAGATTTGTCCAGGTTTCTGATACTCTGCTGGCTTCCTTGACTCATATCTGTCTCCATAACTTTGGGCTCATTTAAGTTAGAACATAAAAACATCCATAGTGGGTCAGACCAAAGGTCCATCCAGCCCAGTATCCTGTCTACCGACAGTGGCCAATGCCAGGTGCCCCAGAGGGAGTGAACCTAACAGGCAATGATCAAGTGATCTCTCTCCTGCCATCCATCTCCACCCTTTGACAAACAGAGGCTAGGGACACCATTCCTTACCCATCCTGGCTAATAGCCATTAATGGACTTAAGCTACATGCATTTATCTGTTTCCAAGAGACTGGCTCCATGGGGTCCCTCACAAACTGAAGATGGTTACTGTGGGTTTGTCTTTAGTATAGCTTATGTACATACTCCACGAACTGAGCATTTGAGCTTGTTCCAGAATCTGAGATGAGCCTATGTTGTGAAAACTGAAATGCTCAAAATAGCACATGCATGTGAATGGACACAGGGTGCTAAAATTAAATTAACCCAGGGGTTCTCAAACTGGGGGTCAGGACCCCTCAAGGGGTCATGAGATTATTACTGGGGGGTCACGAGCTGTCAGCCTCCACTTCAAACCCCACTTTGCCTCCAGCATTTATAATAGTGTTAAATATATTAAAAAGTGTTTTTAATTTATAAGGGGGGGGGTCGCACTCAGAGGTTTGCCATGTGAAAGGGGTCACCAGTATAAAAGTTTGAGAACCACTGAATTAATCCCTCTGGAGCCACAGGGAATGCATGGGAGGGAGGTCTCCTTTGGTAGGGTTGGGAAGGATATTGCTCTTCTCATGTGATCCCTCCCCCAGTGGCTAATTTTAAATGAAGCTACCCTCCCCTGACATGAATCTCCCTATGGCATTGAAATTACATATAGACTATAATTTGGCATTTGAGAAGTGAAAGGGATGGTAGCCCTAATGGAAAAGCTAACAGCTTGGCTCTTCTGCAAGCCTCAAACTGCTGAATGAGCTTTAGGGTAGGGAAGGCTGTGCCTCCCAAACAGCCTGGCCCTGCCCCCTATCTGACCCCCACCCACTTCCTGCCCCCTGACTGCCCGCCCCCCTCAGAATCACTGACCCATCCTGCTCCTTGTCCCCTCTCCGTCCCCCAGAGACCCTGCCCCCAACCACCACCCTGGGACCCCACTCCTGCTCCCTGTCCCCTGACTGCCCCGACCCCTATCTCCCCCCCCCGCTGAGTCCTGACAGACCCCCGGAATGCCCACGATCCAACCCCCCTGTTCCTTGTCCCCTGACCGCCCCCCCCCAACCTCTGCCCCCTCCCTGTGCCCTGACTGTCCCCAGGACTTCCTGCCCCTTAGCCAACCCCCCACCCCCCGGCCCTGTCCCCTTACTCCCGGCTCTCCCCTCACCTGGAGCTTCAGCGCATCCAGGAGCTTCCCTTGACAGCTGCAGCGTGGCTCCGGCAGGGCCCTGAGTCCTGCCCTGCTCAGAGCCGCGTGGGGAGGGGGCAGGGCTGCGAGCTCCAGGCTGAGCTCAGCTCCCCTCTGCTCTACCTGGAGCTCGCAGCCCCGCCCCCTCACCATGCAACTCTGAGCGGGGAGGAGCTCAGGGGCCCGCCAGAGCCGCGCTGAAGCTGTCCGGGACGCTGCTGGATGGACTGAGGCTCCGGGAGAGGGGCGGAGACGGGGTCGGGTGGGGCCGGGGAGGGAGCCCCAGCCATTCTCATGGGGGCCCCTGCGGAGCCTGGGGCAAATTGCCCCACTTGCCCCCCCCCCCCTCCAGGCGGCCCTGGGCATAATATGGCCTGCAGAATTTTTGTTATCAGTGATGACAAGGGCGTGGGGAGAAGAGCTTTATTTTCAAGTCAGCTGAATTTGCATGTTTGACCGTTAGAAAGCATTTTTTTGTTTTGTTTTTAACCTTTAAACCGAGCAAATTTGATCTGGAGAGACAGGAGGGGCAGCAGGAGGGCCTCTAGTAGTTAGCACAGCAACTGCATTGTATCTGCTGGGCCTGTGTAGCTATCTTAGGTACTTATATGGCCCTCATTACAGTTATGTGCTCACAGTCCTTAATGTATTTATCGTCTCAGCTCCCTTGTGACAAAGGGAAGTACTGTTATTCTCATTTTACAGATGGGGAACTGAGGCACAGAGAAACTAAGTGACTTGTCCAAGATCACACAGGAAGTTTGTGGTAGAGTAGGGAACATCATCTCGGCTATACCCTCTCCTCCTGTCACAAACAGAATTTGCTGTGAGTTGGTGTTGGCCAGGGCCGCCCGGGGGGGGGGGGGGGGGGCAAGTGGGGCAATTTGCCCCGGGCCCTGCAGGGACCCCCACAAGAGTTTTTTGGGGCCCCTGGAGCGGTGTCCTTCACTCACTCTGGGGGCCCCAGAAAACTCTTGCGGGGCCCGGGCCCACAGAGCTTCTTCTGCTCCGGGTCTTCAGCAGTGGGGGGTCCTTCCACCCTGGGACGGAAGGACCCCCCACCGCCGAATTACCGCCGAAGTGGGGGCCCCCTGCCGCCGAAGACCCCAGGCCCCCTGAATCCTCTGGGCGGCCCTGGTGTTGGCACGGCCACCCAGAGCAGTTGATCTTGAAGTTAGCACCAAAATAAGAGACACGGGGCAATTCAGACTTCTCAGAACATTATTTCAGGCTGTTTGCAAACTATATATATATACAGCAGACTATATATCTCCTGCGTTAGTTAAACTGCTTTCGAGCATTTCTTTGCAACCACGATAACTAGAAACTTACTTTTTTTCTTTTTTAAATATGAGCTTTGATTAATTAATTATAGGTCTCCTGGAACTGGGTCTCTACGCATGGGCCTATATTGCCTACATCATAATCCGACCCAGAACATAGAATTTAATTTCAAGAATTTCACCTAGGATATGATGATCAGTAGAATTCAACTTTGTTATGCAGCAGGAAAAAGGAGAAGAAAGTTCCCCACTTTTTGGTCTCTCTTGCTATCCTGAGGATCCTTCAAGATCTGGTTAACGCATTAAGCTTTTTTCTATGAGAGATTATTCAGCAAGGAACTCTGCAGCATGAACATTAAATATTTTTAAAGTTCTGGATTTATTCCAAGGGAAAGCTTTTGTGCTAAAATGTTTAACTTGGGATCTCAGTTTCTTTACAGGAGTATATTTCATTTTATGAATATAGATAAATATTAGTATTGTCCCTTAGTTTTTATGGGACAAGAGAGGGTTCCCACACCAATAAAATGCAACATTCCATTGGCAAGCTAAACCTTTTTAATTAATGTACCATCTCTGCAATTATATAAAAATGATCTAGTAAAGAGCAAAGTGCCTGCAAAGAAATGTATGTGCTAACTTCCCCTTTACAAATTTTCTTAGTGTTTATTTTACTTTGAAATGTTTATTGATAACAGAGTGATGTAAAACCATGCCATCTGTGATTTGTTTATATAGCTTACTTTATTGGTTAGTTAATATTTTAATTCTGGCTATAGTTTATAGAGATTTTACATGGCTTTATGGGAAGTGTGTGATATGTAGAAGAGAAATTGGTAAATAGGGAAATAAAGATAGAATCATATTGGAAAATATGATGGTACGTATGTAGTCCACTTTATAGAATAATGTGTTTGATATTTCTGAGGATCATTTAAGTGTTCTCTTAGGCTAAGTCACCAGAAGAGGGTGGGGGTTTTTTGTACAGAACTTCACAACAGGAACCCATCTTGTCTTGCATTTCCGATTACATACATTCCTTCTGTCAGCCCTGAAAGATACTCCATGTAGGCTAAATATATTAGGAACAAAAAAAGTCCTAACCATAGTATCGGTCCATTACCAGATGGAAATGGTACAATTATCAATAATGCAGGAAAGGCAGAAGTGTTCAATAAATATTTTTGTTCTGTATTTGGGGGAAAAACAGATTATGTAGTCACATATGATAACACTCTTTCCATGCCACCAGTATCTCAGGAATATGGTAAAGAGTAGCTACTAAAGTTAAGCATTTTTAAGTCAGCTGGTCTGGATAGCTTGCATCCAAGAGTTTTAAAAGAGTTGGCTGAGGAGCTTGTTGGACCATTAACGGTGAGGTTCAATAAGTCTTAGAACACTGGGGAAATCCCAGAAGACTGGAAGAAAGCTAATGTTGTGCCATTTTCAAATGGTAAACTGGATGACCTGGGGAATTAGAGGCCTGTCAGTTTGACATTGATTCCAAGCAAGATAATGGAGTGGCTGATGCAGGACTCAATTAATAAAGAATTAAAGGAATGTAATATAATTAATGCCAATCAACACAGGTTTCTGGAAAATGGATCTTGTCAAACTAACTTATCTTTTTTGATGAGATGACAAGTTTGGATGATAAAGGTAATAATGCTGATGTAATATAACTTTTGTAAGGCATTTGATTTGGTACTGCACAAAATTTTGATGAGAAATCTAGAACAGTATAATATTAATATGACTCACATTAAGTGGATTAAAAGCTGGCTAACTGATAGCTCTTAATATAATTGTAGGCAGGGAATCATCATCTAGTGGGTATGTTACTGGTGGGGGGTTTGCAGGAGATCAGTTCTTGGCCCTACACTATTTAACAATGTTATCGATGGGTTGGGAGAAAACAAAATAATCTGTAATAAAGTTTGCAGATGACACAGGAATTGGGGAATGATAATAAGGAAGAGGACAGGTCACTGACACAGCACAATCAGGATTGCTTGGCAAACTGGGCACAAGCAAATGTGTTTTAATATGGCTAAATGTAAATGTATACATCTAGGAGCAAAGAATGTAAGCCATACTTAAGGATGGGGAACTCTATCGTGGGAAGCAGTATATCTGAAAAAGATTTGGGGGTCATGATGGACAGTGACCTGAACATGAGTTCCCAGTGAGACACTGTGGCCAAAAGAGCTAATGCGATCCCAGGATGCATCAACATCAAATACAATACCTCTGTATTTGGCACTGATGTGACCGCTGCTGGAATACTCTGTTCAGTTCTGGCATCCACCATTCAAGAATGATATTAATAAACCGGAGAGGGTTCAGAGAAGAGCCATGAGAATAACCAAAGGAGTAGAAAACATGCCTTATAATGATAGACTCAAGGAGCTCAATCTATTTAGCTTAACAAAGAGAAGGTTAAGAGGTGTATTTTTGTAGTCTGTAAGTACTTCATGCGAAACAAATATTTGATAATAGGCTCTTCAGTCTAGCAAAGACCGTTATAAAATAATCCAGTGACTGAAAGTTGAAGCTAGACAAATTCAGATGGAATGAAAGGTTTAAGTTTTTAACAGTGAGGATAATTAACCATTGGAACAATTTACCTAGGGTCATGGTGGATTCTCCATCACTAGGAATTTTTAAATCAAGATGGGATGTTTATTCTAAATTATATGCTCTCTAGGAATTAGTATTGGGAAATTCTATGACCTGTGTTATACCAAAGGTCAGACTAGTTAACATGCTTAATAACATGTTAACAGGTTGTGATCAAGGTTAAGTACAACCAGATAACATAGTTAAACATGATTTGCCACATCTAGAATTTGCCCAAAGTCTTATTTAAATTATTTTACTTAAAACATATTAATTAACATGTTTTAAAACTTGACCTGTTTTCCTCACCTAATCATGGCTATCGAGGCAAGACAGAATGGAGCAAAGTCTCACAGCAATAAATTACAGTCTGGGCAGATGTCCTTAATATTAAAAAAAATGTATTTACCAGTTACTCTGCACATCATTTATATTTTCATATAGTTTACTATTTTATATTTCTGTGTCTTGATATAATGGTATGTGGAGTGAAGCCAGATATTTGAAGCCAGTCAGCTCCACTTCTTTCCACATGATGTGGAAGCATCAATCTGGAGGACTATTTTACAACAAAATATAATCCTTTGTAGGTACACATTTCAGTCAAGCTAATGATTTCCTTTTTGCAAATTGGGATGAATCTAAAATTTGAAAAATTGAGTGCAATTTATGTTATTGTTTTTTTTTTACTTTTATGGCAATGGAAGTTATATACCATAATTAATATATGGTCACAAGCTGTGGCTTCAGAGCTAACATCATGGAAAAAAACTATTAACTGAGAATTTGTTTTTTGGAAGCTCAGACCTATTATCTGTACCCCAGAAAGACTCACAAGTTAGTGATAACATTTCTAGCAGAAGATCAGACTTCTGTATTCATTCTTAATTCCTTGAATTATTGCCCTACTTTAATTTGTCCGCAACTTCCTCCCTTTGCTTTCAGAACATAATACACTATCATTTCTATAATAGCCCTGTTGTGATAACATTTTATTGATTATAACTGTTTAAAAAAGGGGGGAAAGGAGGTTTATATTGTGCATTGATAACATCATATTTTTTAAAGAGTGGTGATGTAACAAGATTCTTGAATGGGTAATATAAAATGTCTTTTATACTAATAATGGACCTTTTCAGACTCCCAACAAAAGTGAGGGAGTAGATTATGGTTTGTTTGCTCTTTTATGGTGTATTTTTAAAAATACTCCAAGGTTGTTGTTGTTTTTTTTAATATATTAAAAATTATTAAAAAGTCTCAGAAATGGTAAATTCTTGTTGGATTTAGAGAAGTGAATTGGATTTTCTCAGCCCTCAGCTGAAGAGATACAGGTGCTGCATGTTTAGTAAATAAATCTCTTTTTTCCCCCAAACTGAACGTAGAGGTTTCAAGTTAAGTAACTGTTAAAAAATGGGGAAGAGAGGGGTTTATCAGAACTGCCTTTTATTTTTTAATTTGACTTCATTAGGAAGTTCTGTTTAAAAACTAGCAGCATGCTTAGGATCTCCGGGAATTTTAAACTGTCTGAGTAAAAGTGATATCCCCCTCAATTAGGAACATTTCTCTTGCTTGGTGCTTGTGATATCCTAAGCTTACTAGTTCTCCATTTGTCTACTGAGATTTCCAGGAAAAGCAGAGTAGACAAGACTTGAATTTCAAATGTAAAAAAGCAAGCAGAAAACCCTTTGAAAAATAGAAAAAAAAGACAAAAAATTCTTAGGCTTTCTTTATATATCATAAAGAAGCAAAAAAAAAAGTGATAAATCACTCTTTCTTCCTTGAAGATCATCTTTAAATAGGGTTGATGTAACAACAGAATTTGGCTCATTATGTCCAGCCTAATTTTTTGACTTACACTATACATTGTTGTTTTATTTATCCTTAAGTTCTGCAAAACTTATTCCTAAATCCATTTAAGTATTTTATTTTATTTAAGACAGTAAATTCCTCTCGGATCTACAATACAGAATGGTCATATTAGCTGCTGTCTCATAACTTTACATTCAAAATACTCTGATGATTAATGCCGCTTATGTCTGATGATTAAATTATGGGTGCTGGCCACCGCTTTTTAGAAGAAGCACAGAATACAAAATGTTCCCCCTCTCCCGCCCCCGCTGATGATATATACCGCAGAAACAAGAATGAATTTGTGGGATACTTTAATTTTTATTAACATTTAATGTGATGACCTTTTGGTTGATATACATTTTCAGAACTAAACAGTAAGTCTGATTTTATGTAACTAGAAAGATTTAAAGTGATGAAGCGCTCTTTGACTTGCACAAGAATGAACATTGAAGTGTTTCTTCATACAATCAAGAGACTTCCAGATGAACTCTGAAAAATGCCTATGAGCACATAAGTTTTCATTGTAATCGGAAAACCAAACCAAAAACACATTGTTGGTGCTGAATTGACCAGATCTCAAGGGCAACACATCGTTTTTACTGTTTATGTTTCAGCTATGTTTCCTCAAGGCATTCGATATTTATTCACATGTGGCATTGTTTGAACAAAAAAAGCTCAGCTAGAGTGATGTGACTAGTGTCAGATGTAGAGTTGTAAGTTCTTCACTAAGTTTAAGCAGTTGTCTGCTATATGTTAAAATTCTGAATTTTTTTCTCTTATTTGCCATTGATTTTCCCATTAAAACATTTGTATATAGTTCAGCTTATTGATTCAGTGTGCAGCCATGCATTATCTGAAAATTAAGAGAGGATTTTTACATGTTCATGTAGAACACTATTTAGCAAATAACTTCATACCAAGGAAATAAGCTGCATTTTCTTACATTATGTTTGTAAAACTGTAAACCATGGTATACAGGATTGTAGGCTTCCATGTTAGATTATTTAAAGCTTCAATCGATTCCTGTGTGTCTGTGGACACGTTGTACAGTAGTTAGATATCTTCTGTTAACATTCATAATACATACGTTTTCATATTTAAAAATACAAAATAAAAGTAATTTAAAGAATCCTAGGAGCGCTCCAGATCTTTAACAAATTTGGGTACAATGTTTCAGATTAGTCCAAAGAACAAGGTCCCAGACTAACTGTCAAGATACATGGATATGAATTCCTCAGAAAGAGTTTGTTGAACTCAGGCTTTGGTTCAACTTTGTCCCTGGTGCATTTGCAGTCAGAAGGTAGACAGGAAATTAGGCTTAACTGTGTACTTCATATGCTGAATCCTGTGAATATCATTTTGGCCTTTCCTCCCACGTTTATCATAAAGGGATAGATCTGAATAAACACAGTGTTTATGTATGTGAGATTTTACAAACTATTGTTAATCCAAGAATGGTCTGGGCTACCAGTTTGCATATGCTCTTTCATTCCAAGGAAGACTAATAAAGAGCTGATGGAGGCTGTGGCTCTGATCCCTCAAGTTGTTCTGTGCGGACTGATCCCATTGAAGGTGCTTGGGCTTTTCACAGGTGCAGGATAACCCTGCATAAAGAGGCTTGCAAGGCTCAGGCCTAAATCATCAATCCTGCTTGAGGGACAGTGCTTGTTTGTTAAACAATTTATCTGTAAGAGTTCTTCTTAGACTCAGAGCTGGTCCTAGAGGCTGTAGCCAAGAATGCTTTATTCTTCCATCTTCCTCTGTGAAACACATGTCCCTTTCCTTTCAAATGCAGACATTGCTGCAGTTATCTATGTCTTTGTCACCTTGAGATGAGAGCATTGTATGTTGTTCTGTGTGGGGCTACATCTTCAGGCCATCCATCCATAAGCTAAATTGGAACAGATTGTGTCTCCATAAGTGGTGCTTCATGCAGAGAGCACAGTATACTGGTGTTCTGGAGTCTGCACTGGTTTCTGTTTAGCTTCCAGGTGGAATCTGATTTTCTGTTTTTGAGCTAAATAGTTTGCGGCCACATTAACCAGCATAGGTGCTTAAGCAAATGATCTTCTGGCTTAAAAGAGAAGGGTTGATGGCAGGGCTTTTTCCAAGAGGGGTTCATGCCTGTGGAATTTGCTCCCCTCTTTGGTCCAACAAACCTGATTTGGTAACCTTTAAGGTATACTGCAGCATTCCTCCTTTTGGGAGGTAGTTAGTTGAGGACTCTAGGGAGGTTGGAGATTGTATCATTAGTATACTGGGTAAGAGTCTTTGTGCCTCTAAGAGGCACAGTTCCAAACTCACAGCCCAGAGGATGAGGGGCAAAAGTAGCATTAAGCCACCCTGGCATCCTTCTGATTGTGGGCTGTTTTAAGGCGTTGTCTAAATTATAACAGCTTGTCCCCATTTACCTGTGGACAGCAATGCTGCTCAGAATCTCTATAGTGCTACATGGTGCAACCTCACCCCCAATGCACCCCTTATGCCTGAGCATGTGAGGAGGTGCCTTCTCAGTTCTTGCACCAGGGGAATTTTATCCCAACTGTATCTAGAGGTTGAGCCTCTTTATGTGGCTCTGGCCCCTTTACCCAGTGTAAAGGGTCCAGAGCACGGGTGAGGATCTCTCTTACTTTTTGGACAAGCAGTACTGTGGCTTGGAGCAGATTATTTGTGTGAACTTTGAATTTTTACATTTGTATTGTACCTATTATATTACTATTATTGCAATTGTTATACGAATGCTTGAAGTTTGGGATAGATACTCTAAAATAAACCTAAATCAATAAACCCCGAAGGAAAAAATATCAGGATTTGTTGAGGAAATGGTATCTGGCCCTTAACTATTGAAACATTAGCCAGTTCCATATAATAGAACAACTACTAAAGTTTGGTCACTATGGTATATTATTCAGAAAGTACAGAATATATTGTTATATTATTTCTATTATATTATATTATAATATATAGTCTTCAGAAAGTTCCCAAATTACAAGAACAAAGTGTAGTTGCTGCCAGAAAGCTGGCTGACTTATCCATATTTTGAGCTCATGCAAAACTACTTAACATATTTTCTTCAGTCAGCTCTACAAAAAGCAAATATTAAACACAGTATTACATTCTTAACCCTTTCAGTGCTATTTTGCTCGGTAAATTTGTTTGTCAGGTCATTTCCCTCAGGTTGTTGTTTTTAGTTTAACAACACCTAAAGCTTTTATTCAAGTAATGTTATTCATGTCACTAACTTCTGTCTAGGTATTTATAGTCCTCTAGCCAGCACTGCATAGTGTTACAGATGCTTGGAAACAGCATGGAGGTGTGGGAATAATTCCTGTATTTCAGGGTATTGTACAAAACTCAAAGTGCTGTGCAGAAGAGCAGTGCTATTGTCTAGCTGTTTGAATAATGGTACTATTATTAGACATTGGCTAAGGAGGCTGTGTTTTATTTTCAGGGCTTTGAGGCCTTTTATTTTCTGAGAAGTTGAGTGGGAATTTCATCAGGAAATAAATTTGAACCTGAAAAGCTCAGTGTATGACTTAGGGGGTTTACAGCTTAGACTATATGCAATGTGTTTGTTCTGGTCTGTCAGCTTCCTAGACAGGAATGGTGGTAAGCCAAAGGCTGGCTAAGTGATCAGACAGCTCAACTTGTTGCGAAATGTTGGCTCCTTCTTCCCCAGCTGTAGCTATCCAATGAAGGAAGAGGACGTAGAAGATCTGTTATGTTGATTTGATATGTTCCTGCCAACTTCCAAATGTAGGACACAAACTCAAGCAGGGATACAAAAATAATAAAACAGGAAGCTCAAAATGATGTGGGATTAGTTTGATCACAAACATTTCTTGTGACATCACATGAATTTGCATTTGTGATAGGAATAATTTACTAAAGGATAAAGTGAGATCATCAGGGCCGGCTCCAGCTCTTTTACCTCCCTAAACGGAGAAGTGAAATAAAATAAAATAAAATAAAGCTGATCAGCGGCACTTCGGCGGGAGCTCAATCGTGCCGCTTCATTCTTCGGTGGCAGGTCCTTCGCTCCCTCCTGCCCTTTCCATTGGCCGCCCCAAGCACCTGCTTCCTTCGCTGCTGCCTGGAGGAAGCCCTGGAGATCATGCCAGGTTTGTGTGGCGTGGATGTCATTTAATGAGGTATTTCCCTTGTAATGAAGGACAGTTGAGATGCGTGATTGGGACTGGCAAGCAAAACTTCCAAGTTTTATTTCCATATATAAATTAGTAGGTATGTGTGTCAGTCTTTTTGGCTGGTTCTTTCTGGTAAAAATTGGTTTAAAGCTCAAATTAGAACCTCTACTTATGGTATATCTATTAGTGGTTCACAAAACACTGACACTGGCATTCCACCTATGTTTACAAGTTATTTGGGTTGTTGAAAACTCTGGACAGTTTGCCATTCATCTACAGTAAAGCCACATTATGAATACTTAAAAGATTTTTTCTATCATACTGCCATAGAATGTTAATTAGATGTTTATTCCATGTTCATTACTATGCAATGTAATGTGTGTCATCACTGTAAGGTTAGTGTAGTGCATGATATTTGCTATCAATATACTCAAACATACAATTTAATCCTCGCTACAAATTTACTAAAATAGCAAATGTTAAACAGCCCTATTAAAGCAAGCTTTGTAACCTAATCTCATACTTCAATAGACAATCTAAAACCACAACTCTGAAAAGTAATTTTAGGATACAAAATTATAAAACTTAAAACCCAGTGATAAAAAACTCAAGATTAATGACAAACAGGGTTTTGGTTTTAATGACACAGACAAAAAGGAACACAATTTGTTCCAAATGGGTATTTAACTCCTCACTTCTGTCTAAAAATTTAGTGCATGAATGGAACTATCATTTTCTTAATCCTGTTCTTTCAAAAGAGCCTATGGGGGAGCACAGTTATGGTTATTTGCACTGTACTATGTTTATAATCCTTGATTCAAATTACATGCTATTGTGTGAAGTTTAGGTTTCCATATTATTAAAGTGGAGAGATATTAAGAGGTTAATGACAGCTTTTCTTAGTTTAGTACAAACTTTCTCTTCTCTCATTTCCCTGCCTTTTGATTGACAGCAAATGACAACTGTGTGTTCTTGTCTGGGTGAAGTATTAAAACTACACAAAACTGTTACTGGTAGTATGGATTGACATCTGAAAAAGCCAAGAATCTGGAAAATGAGAGAAGTAGAGTACAAGCAAGACACAGTAACATTGTCTGTAGGATGGATAAACCCTTCTTCAAATATTTAGCGCTTGTATACGAGTCTTTTCCAGTCATAATTCTGAGGTTGGGTATTATCCTCATAAATATTTGACCGTGACCTATGATATAGGAACAGTGGTCTATGTGATCAATGCGTGACCTTTAGTCCATGTCCACATGTGGCTCACATCTGTCCGAGTGACAACCAGTGTGGAATAATAGTTTAATATTTCTGCAGAAGCAAGCTCCTGAAACCATGCTGAAAAGTATTTGTCTTCCCAGGTACTCTCTAGCCTGTTTTTATAAATTGGTTCTCAGGAAAAAAATTCCTGTATCAGGAAAACAATGCTAGAAGGATTCTAGCAAAAATAATATTTCAGCACAGTTATTAGTAGACTTTTCTTTGCAGTACTTGACTACTATCTTGTAGTAGGTTACAGATTTTTCTGGTGTCCATTTTTCTCTGTTGGTCAGATGGTGTTTGACTGTTGCACGGATGCTTGAATGTTGCATCCAGTACAGTCCTTCCTGAGGACTGAGTTTTCAACTTTACTAGGAACTAGGGACCTGATTCTGCACTGTACGAAGTACCTTCAACTCTTATTAATGTCAATAGGAGCTAAGAGAGCTCAGCACTTTGCAGGGTTGGGCCTCAAGAACAGAAAAGAGCTAAGGGTCTAAGGGTAACTATCAAAATCATTTCTACTACATGGTAGCAGGGAAGAGCCATTATGGAACAGAAGTTAGCCACAAGGGTCTATTATAAAGATAATTTTTACTGAATTTCCCTACTTTAGTAGAACCTCAATAATATTTTGATATCATCCTCATGTATTGATTATTTCCCCAGTCTCAAATGCAACTTGTCCTAACTTTTACTTGTTTTATTTGTTTTGGTCATATTAGTTTTTTTGTTCTAAATAGGATATGAAATTATCTTACATTATGGAGCTTTTGGTGGCAGCTTATAAAAGGAGTGCTCATTTTATGACATGCTGTTTTATATGTATATACAGATGCAACAACTTGAAAGACAAGTTATTGATGCAGATCGTCAAGCAGAGAGAGCTTTTCAGCAGGTACATTTAAATTGAAGAAGTACAGTATGTCTGATAGTTATTGTTGGACGGTGTATTAGAGAAATGTTAGCAAAGGTGATTCAGAAATATTACTATATTCCTTAACTAGTATTGAGAAGGAGAGGATAATATCTTTTAAAATGTCCCACTGTAGATGTTTCCTAATAGATGTTGTAACATCTTGGTTTGCCACCCAGTTATGGGTCTGTCTTAACATATAGTCAAATCTACCAAAACAAATATTAAGTGCATGTCTTGAATCTTTTTGTTTGTACAGTATTTTTCTTCAGTATCTTTTTCTAGCTTTTGATAAGTGATGCAAATGTAAAACTAACAAAAGGTAGAGAAAACAGTCCTGACAGTAGCAAAGCCATAAAAATATAACATTAACATATTTGTGCCTTAGAGCCATATTCTCAAGTAAAAGTACCATCACTAAATAGGAGAATTCTCCAATGTTGAGCCCTCTTTTAAAGTTTTGGTTGTCCATGGGATTAAGTAGTCCACACATACTAAATTTAGGTTGTCTTTGCTGTCCCAAAATGAAGATGTTTTAGTGACTAAAACCAGTGTCCCTGATGGATACCCAAACAATGCCATATCAGAATGTGCATCAAAAATTAAATGAAATCATTGGTAATATAAAGTGTAAAAGCATAAAAAATCACGTCATATGGAATGCATGCATTCATTGTTGCAGTAATTCAAATACACGCATAGATCTCCTCAAACAAAATAGTAGGAGTCTGAGCTACAAGGTGAGGCCACTTCCTGTGAGCTTTGCTGAGACCATCAACTTCCATTGAACTTAGTGGGAGTTGAGGGTATCCCATTGCATTGCAAGACCAAGCCCTTGGTTTACACAGAAGCTGTATGTTCTCAGCTTCAATTTGTTATACTCCACTAATGAATCTCCCAATTTGCTTTACTGATAAAAAAAATCAGTTTAAAAGCACACAGGAATTGTTAATTGGGAGCAACATGAATCACTGTTTCCTGGCCTTTGCTAGTCTGTCTGTACATATATATTAGTGATTCATCGATAGTGAGTGCTGTCTCTTCTCTTTAACAGTGCTGAAAGGATTTATGGTTTCATTTTCTTTGGTGAAAAGTGTCTGTTGCCCAAATTCAGCTCTTCTCTCACATGCTAGAATTTGAATTATGTTTATATGAGCAGTGGGAAGAGCATTTTAAGGCTGAACACAGTGATCTGCTGAAAGTGGGCATGTTCTGCAGTTGGGTTTGTAAATTGTTTCTCTTTGTTTATAAATTAGTATAAACACTAAACATCTGACTCAGGAATGTTTTCTGTGGAGCAAAGATAGGTCATGTACTGTGCTCTGTAGTCAAGCCTTAAAAGGCTATATATACCACAATTATTTCTTTCCCATGTTGATATTTGCGTGAATTTAGCATTAATATTTTATGACACAGAAGCACCCAAAGGCCTCAGTCAAAACTGTGGCCCCATTGTGCCAGGTGTTTACAGACACAGAGGAAGACAGTCTCTACGCCTAAAAGAGCATATAATCCAAGAACCGTTTAAGCAGTAACCCTGAAAATTAGACAAAAATCCTGGCCATGGTCTCTGGCCTCAGTTCAAGAAAGCATCTCTGTTTATATGTAACTCTAAGTGAATGGTTAGTGCTGTCTTGATTTGGAATGGATTTAAACATGTTCTGAGTGTTTTCTCATTCAGGATCTTGGTGACTTGGATCAGAATCCATTCATTGACTATGAGCAAGATCTTTATAAGAGTCATAATTTTAATAAAATAATACTAATTATTTTCATGTGTGCTGTGTGTAAGCAAGACTTTCAAAAGACTTCACAGATCTTTATTTATTAAGCCTCATAACAGTCAGATGAGGGAGGTAAGTGTTCCCAAGATAGTCATCATATTAGTCCCCTTTTACTATATCTAGTAGTTTTATTTGTTATGGAAGCAGAAGTTAGAACTGATATTAACAAAACCTCTAAGTGTTAGCAGTGCCCTTGCAGTACTATTGGCTAAAGATAAAGTATGATCTACAAAATGCTGTCATCTCTGATCTATTTTAGCACTTTGCAACACTGGGTTGAGCCTTTAATGTATGGTAAATTTTATTATGACTTTTATGATTAAAGTTTACTTAGGGTGTTGTATTTCATCTGCTGAACAGGTGCAGATTATGGAAGAGAAATTAAAAGCAGCTAATGTTCAGACTAGCGAATCGGAGACCAGGTTGTATAAGAGGTGTCAAGATCTGGAAACCCTGGTACAGGAGAAAGATGACATTATACAAAACTTGGAGCAACAACTTGAAGAACAGGTTAGGAATAATTCAGTGACCAGAAGGCATGTTGTTCATAGATTCCTAATTGTGTGTATAAAAAAGTAAAGAATGGTATAAGAGAGATAAATTTAAAACTCTTCCTCATTATCTGAATATTGATGAATACATCAGATGTTAAATTATGAGTCTGGACTGAGGAGCAAATTCAACTGGCTTTTCCTGCAGGAGGTGGGGCTCAGACGGAGTTGTCTACTGGAAGATTTTTTTTTTTCAGTTGTTGTGGTGGGTCAGAGGAATGAGATTCTCAAATTGAGATGAGGTTTCCTTTGTAAGAACATTTGATTGGTAAGTAGAATGTAGAGACATTTTTCTTCTTCCTCTTTCTCCAGGTCTCCCTTTGAGACAGATTTTCACTTTATCTAGTAGGACAGCAGCCCATGTGAAAAATCCCATGAAGGATTTGTTCAAAGAATTTACCAACTCTTGTATGCTAGTGGCAAAGAGGCTGAGATGAAAAATAGCTAGAAGTAATCTACAGAATTTGCATTATAAGATGCTCCTTAGATGGGATGGTATACACATTGGAAAATATATTTTGTTTTACTATTTCAGAAGCAAATCAGAATACAAGAGGCAAAAATCATAGAAGAAAAAGCAGCTAAAATAAAAGAATGGGTGACAGTCAAGCTCCATGAGGTATGAGATGTCTCCTATGATATTTACCGTACAGTGAACACACAGTATAACAGGCCAGAGTTTCTGTGTCATACAAGGAGAGAGATCTCAGTGAAAAATGTCTACTGTTTTCCTGTGGTGCTGTATTTATTAGGCCTAAAAGGAAAAAACCCTCAAAATTCCCTGTCTCAGTAGAGGCATGAGAGAAAAGGGGATTCGATTAGGCTAGCATGGGGGATTACTACTCCTGGGCTTCTTAGGGACAGGTCCTGTGCCTCCCCGTTCCTCTTCCCCCTTCAGTTGCACAATGTGCTCATGTGAGCAGAGCATGTAGGAGCTGGGTGGCTTTGGGGTGGCACTGTCTCTGCTTAGAACTCGCTATTCCTTAGTTTGGAGGACACAAGGGGGACTCATTGTCTCTCCTTGTCTCTCACTTGGGCTAATAAAAGGCCCTCTGGGGTCACAGGCTGCCATTTTTGGCATCCAGCATTTGCTCCTACCCTCATGTTTAATGCATTTTGAATTGCCATTAAAAGTAAAAAGCCAATCTAGCATAAAGTGAAATATTGTAGTACCTAATATGTGAATTATTATATATTGACATTTCTGTATACACATAAAGCTAGTTAAATAGCTATATACTTAAAGTACAAAAGTGGGAAGAATGTTTATCATAGAAAACACATACTATTCGGAATGAACAAATCCATAATATTAGGCCTCAATGAAGATTAGCCCTGCTGCTGCTCTTATTTAGCTCAAAAGGAAATGGCAAGAAAATTGTGTCTCCCCTCACAATGTAATGACTTGAAAAATTGTTTCACTAATGGAGGAGCTTAAATTTATATCCTTTCAGTTAGAAGTAGAAAATCAGAACCTTCGCTTGATCAACCTAAACCAAAATGAAGAGATGAGAACAATGCAGTCTAAACTGCAAGGTAAATAGCACACGTCCTTTGAAATTTGCTCTAAGTTTTATATAGTAATGCTTGAGAGTAAATCCTGCTCACTTTATGCATCTGAGTAGTCTCATGGAATACATTGATTTCAATGGGAATTTGTCCCATGGACCCTTTGACTTTAGACTTTACTGGGACTACATGTGAATGAGTAAGGCAAGAAGTATTTGGACCTTTATAAATAGTCATTTGTTTCTGAATGTATGAATATTTTCTTAACTTAAATAAGTTTGCAAATAATCTGATTGGGTTGGATTGTTTCATATCCTCCCTTTGACTTGTTTAATTGTATGATTTGTAGACTTTGAAACATTAAAGGATAGGTGGATATCATTGTGGAACTGGCCCACCAGTCTGTGCCATGCTGAGGATCAGAGTTCTGATCAGCTTCTGTTTTTTTAACTGCAGCTGCACACATTGAATTGTCTACAGTGACACCCAGGTCCCTTTCCTGACTTGATACAATTAACTAAGAACCCTGTAAGATCTCTGAGTATTTAATTTTTTTCTCCAATGTGCATTACTTTGCATTTGTTAACACTGAATTTTATTTGCCATTATGTTGCCAGTTCACCTACTTCCTTTAAGTCTCACCAAACTTCCTCACAGTCCTCCCTGGACTTGGCTAACCTAAGTAACTTTGTCATGTGCAAATGTTGCTAGTTTACTACTCAACTCCCTTTCCAGATGATTAATTAATATATTAGATAACTCATGACCTAGCATGGAACCTAGAGGCACCCAACTGTTAACCTTTTGCCATGATGAAAACTGACTGTTTATTCCAGCCCTTAATTTTCTGTCTCTTAACTAGTTTTGGATCCATGACAATACTTTGCCTTTCAACCACTGACTACTTAGCTTCTTTAGTAGTGTCTTGTGAAGGACATTGTAAAAGGCCTTTAGAAAGTCTAAATAAATTATGTTAGCTGGTTCTCCTTTATCCACTACTTTACTGACATCCTCAGATCTCTAAGACAGGGGTGGGGAACCTTTTTTCTATCAGGGGCCACTGACCCACAGAAAAAAATCAGTCGCGGGCCACACAGCCCTGGTGGGGGTCATGGAGACTCGAGGCTTCCCCCACAGTGGGATGAGCTGGCGCTCGTGGCTCCAGCCCCATGTGGGGGTGCGGAGGCTTGGGGCTTCCCCTAGGCTCCAGGGTGGGGCCAGAAATAAGTGAATCAGGGTGCAGGAGGGGGCTCAGGGGTTTGAAGTGCGGGAGTGGGCTCAGGGCTGGGGGCTGAGTGTGGGGGACGGGTCCAGGCTCTGGGAGGGAGTTGGGTGTGGGAGGGAGCTCAGGGCTAGGGCAGCGGATTGGGGTGCAGGAGTGGATGCGGGGTGCGGATTCTGGGAAGATGTTTGCGTGCAGGAGGGGGTTCTGACTTGGGCAGAAGATTCAGGGTGCAGACTCTGGCCAGCAGTGCTTACCTCAGGCGGCTCCCGGTCACCGGCACAGCGGGGCTAAAGCACGCTCCCTGCCTGCCAGGGCTCCACACTACTCTCAGAAGCGGCCGCCATGTCCGGCCCCTAGGCATAGGGGCCAGGGGGCTCTCCACAGTGTGCGTGGCCCACGCCCACAGGCACCACCCCCGCAGCTCCCATTGGCTGTGGTTCCCGGCCAATGAGAGCTGCTGAGCTGGCGCTGGGTGTGGGGGCAGCGTGCAGAGCTTCCTTGATTGCCTCTTGCCTAGGGGCCACAGGGACATGCCAGTCGCTTCCGGGAGCTGCATGGAGATGACCGAACTTTTAACAGCCTGGCAACCTCAGCTTCCCCCTGCAGCAGGGCAAGCCGGTGCTCACACCTCCAGCCCTGCGGGGTGGGGGCGGCGCCGAGGCTTGGGGCTTCTGGCCCACAGCGTGGAGACTTACCACGGGCCAGATGAAATGAAGCAGCGGGCCGGATCCAACCTCTGGGCCATAGGTTCCCCACCCCTGCTCTAAGAGATCAATGAGACACAATTTCCCTTTGCAGAAACCATTCTGGTTAGATCCTATCATATCAATGATCATGATCTTTCAGATGTTTTATTCTATTTTTAATTATAGTTTCAACCTGTTTACCAGGAAATAATGTAAGGCTTACTGGTCTGTATTTTCTGAGATCACCCATAGAGCTTTTTAAAATATTCCAGTTTTCTAGTAGAGTAGTTGTTTTTAAATGAGTGCACATTTTTGCTAGCAGTTCAGCCATGTCATACTTCAGCTCATTCAGTACTCATAGATGTATACCATTCAGGCCTGGCAATTTATTTTTTTTAAATGATCAATTTGTTCCAGCGCCTCTTCTAACATCTCAATGTCTGATAGTATTTTGTCTTTATTACCAGAAAAGAGCAGGTCTGGAGTAGGTATCATCCTCTGTGGTAAAAACAGAAGAAACCATGTAGCTTCTTAATAATGTCCTTGTCTTCCTTAATTGTGCTCTTGATCCCCTGGTGATCAGGAAGATCCACTATGTATATTTCCTAAATTACTAGTATTGTGGCTATATTTTGTACCATAGGGCAACTAATCCAGTTCTGCCTTTTTATCCAGGCATTTTGAGAGGACTCTATCACAAAGATCTTGACAGTTCTCTCTTTTTACTCCTTTTTTCATGTTTAGAGCAGGAGTTACTACTTTTTTTTTTAAAGCTATCAGTCTATAGTTTTTTCTCACAAAGAGTTTCCTGGCTATGATTAGTGAACATTTTCCTTTTCTAGAAGAGAGTTACCCCACTTATTTTTAGAAAGTGTCATTAGGTTGAGCCTAATTTTTACTTTAGACCTATCCTTCTCAATTATCCCTTGAAAATCGGAAGAAATAGGGAACCATGTAAATCATTGCGTGTTTAAAGTTGGTCTGCTTTTATCATGTTTGGGTGTATACTGGATTGATACGTAGGCTGAACTGCAAACATAATACCCAAGGTTATTTTGCACTTTATTGTCACTATCTTTTTTACTCTTTCTCTCTCAGAATACATCTTTCTGTTGTAAATTTTTAAAAATAAATTGTTTTTCTCCACTCTTTACTTTCTAGAAGGAGAATCATATTTCTTTAGTAAGTGGAAATTTAGTTTCCAAGTTTGGTATGGAGAGGATTTCAAGAAGGTTTTTATTTCTAATATCAAAATATTTAGTTTTATTACGGTTTTTAAAAATGATAATATACTTAAGACTGTGTAAGAGTAAAACCTATTAGCATATGCCATCATAACCTGTTAACACTAAATTTATGAATTACTACACTTGCAGAAATTATGGGGAAGAAATGTGTCCCTTCAACACACAAACCTGGGGAAGGCCAGCGACTAAGCAGTTTGACTTTTGGATGCTTTTTGAACAGAGCAAGAAGTCCTCAGCAAGCTATTAAATTTGATGAAATAAGCAAATCATCATGTAAAGAATCAGAATTAAGCGACGGTAATAACATATTAGGTATTTATCCCTGATCTAATTTTATTCTGGAAGAAATTAGTGGAAAATTAAAATTGCTTTAAACATAGCTATGTTCAAGAATAGTCTTCTTCAAAACAGGACAAAAGGACTTCAAAAAGGACACGCTGTAGCCTTTGTTTCACACTCCTCTCTCGCAAGACAGTCTGTATTATTAGAAATCTTCTGATGTAGAATTAGTATATTGCTTAAATATTTTGCTGTTAGCATACGCTGATGGATCATTGCTGTATCCGTTAGAAGAGGAGGTTGCTTTGGAGCCTTGGATTAGATTATCCCAATTTATTCTATAGTGTTCATTAATTTCAATAATATCAGAAAACAAGATGCAGCCCTATAGTGCAAAAGAGGTTGTAAAATTAACTGTAATGAGGGGATATACTCAGAGCTGTTAGTTGACAAGAAAAAATAATGAAATCCATCTAAATATATGTTCAATCTGTTTTTAAATTGATACATATTACTTGAATTAAGACTTCAATTTCAGCCTAAGCTCTTAATTAACATACTCTAGGTAGGGAGAGCATCTAACAGTATTAAGGCTTCAGTCTTACAATTTGATCTGCTGTGGCAGACCTTTATGACTTTGCAGAATTTCACAAGTCTCTGGGCTTTGCACAGGTGCAGGGCTCCACCCCTTTGGTTTCAACTGCAAGATTAGGGTCTAACTTCAAAAGATTTTTTTTTTAAGTTTATAAGGAATGAGCTAAATTAAATATTCACTCTAAGTTTTTGCATTCACTTTTTCCATTTGTTTTCTATATGTTAGCGCTGCTGTCCTAATATCAATTTTAAACCCAAGCTCAGCAAGATAAATTCAGTATATTGTAATTAAAATGGGTGAGATAATGGCTTGCCCTGAATACTAGCGCAAAGAAGCAGTAGCATAAGATACCCCCTTCCCTGTGCCTGTGCACTTTACCACCATTTTCTGCAACTGCACCATCTTGAATCCATTCTGCACCCTCTCCCCACCGCAATGTGCCCAGTGGTATGGTTATGTCAACACATTGGAGTGAGTACACTGTGACAGATATAGACACAGTGCAGTTTGTTTCCTCTTTGTAGCAGCAGGGAGACTGTGGGTTTGTCTACACTACAGGATTATTCCGATTTTACAGAAACTGATTTTTGGAAACAGAAAGTCAAGGGCACGCAGCCACACTAAGCACATTAATTTGGCGGTGTACATCCATGTACCGAGGCTAGCGTTGACTTCTGGAGCGTTGCACTGTGGGTAGCTATCCCATAGTTCCCACAGTCTCCCCCGCCCATTGGAATTCTGGGTTGAGATCCCAATGCCTGATGGGGCCAAAAATTTGTTGTGGGTGGTTATGGGTAAATGTCATCAGTCAATCCTCCCTCCATGAAAGCAACGGCAGACAATCATTTTGCTTCCTTTTCCCTGGATTGCCCGGGCAGACGCCATAGCACAGCAACCATGGAGCCCATTCAGCCTATTTTCACTGTCACCGTATGTCTACTGGATGCTGCTAACAGACGCAGTACTGCAGTGCTACACAGCAGCATCCCCTTGCCTTTGCAAGTTAGCAAAGACGGTTACCAGTCATACTGTACTGTCTGCTGCTGTCATGGGTGCTCCTGGCCGGCCTCGGTGAGGTTGGTCGGGGGCGCATGGACAAAAATGGAAATGACTCCCCAGGTCATTCTCTTCTTTAAGTTTTGTCTAATAGAGAGTCAGTCCTGCCTAGAATATCAGGCAAGCCTACTAAAGAACCAGAGAGGCAAACGGCCGCTCCGGGTCAGAGCCCCAGATATCCCGCAGAAATGATGAGCTGCATGCCATTTTAGGGGGTGCCCCTGCAACAACCTCACACGTTGCTTCTCTCCTCCTCCACCCCTCCTGGGCTACTGAGGCAGTTATCCCCCCATTTGTGTGATGAAGTAATAAAGAATGCATGAATAAGAAACAACACTGACTTTATTGCCTCAGCTAGCAGAGATCAAAGGGGGGGGAGAGGAGGGCGGTTGGCTTACAGCAAAGTAGAGTGAACCACCATTCTGCACTTCCTCAGCCGATAGCTGAAAATGGGAATCTGTGACAAGCACTAGGATAGAAGCACAGGCAGGACTGAATCTCCATTTGTGTATGGGCCTTTGGTTGACACTGGGAAAATACAAAATGTCCCAGGATATGTATGTTGGGGGACATTTCTAAACGGCAGCTTAATTTTTTTATTTGCAGCAAAATGTAGAGGTCTCAGTATCTGATTGTGAGCCCTGGTAGCAAGGGGCAGGCACAACCGCGCGGTGCTGCGGACTGGGGAGAGCAGCCTGAGGCAGAAGCCTCCAGCTGCCATGATATTCCAGGCAGGACTGAATCTCCATTAGACAAAACTTAAAGAAGAGAATGACCAGGAGTCATTCCCATTTTTGCCCAGGTGCCCCCGGCTGACCTCACCGAGGCCAGCCAGGAGCACTCATGGGACGACGATGACGGATACCAGTCCTACTGTACCGTCTGCCGTCCGCAAGGGAAGAGAAGGGGATGCTGCTGTGTAGTGCTGCAGCACCGCGTCTGCCAGCAGCATCCAGTAGACATACGGTGACATTGAAAAAAGGCGAAAAACTATTTTTTTCCCTTTGCTTTCACGGGGTGCGGGGAGAGGGCTGACAACATATACCCTGATCCACCCGTGACAATGTTTTTGACCTTTCAGGCTTTGGGAGCTCAGCCAAGAATTCAAATGGTTTTCAGAGAGTGCGGGGACTGTGGGATAGCTACAGCCATCAGTCGCCCCTCCCTCCATGAGTGTCCATTTGATTCTTTGGCTTTCTGGAATGCTTGTCTCAGCTTCTTAAGTTTCACGCAGCACTGTGTTGAGTCCCTGTTGTGGCCTCTGTCCATCATGGCCTTGGAGATTTTTTCAAATGTTTTGGCATTTCGTCTATTGGAACGGAGTTCTGATAGAACAGATTCATCTCCCCATACAGAGATCAGATTCAGTATCTCCCGTACCGTCCATGCTGGAGCTCTTTTTTGATTCTGGGACTGCATGGTCACCTGTGCTGATCAGCTCTCCACGGTGGGCAAACAGGAAATGAAATTCAAAAGTTTGCAGGGCTTTTCCTGTCTACCTGGCCAGTGCAGCCGAGTTCAGATTGCTCTCCAGAACGGTCACAATGGTGCACTGTGGGATAGCTCCCGGAGGCCAATACCGTTGAATTGCGGCCACACTAACCCTAATTCGAAATAGCAATACCAATTTCAGCGCTACTCCCCTCATCGGGGAGGAGTACAGATATCGATATTAAGAGCCCTTTATATTGAAATAAAGGGCTTTGTTGTGTGGACGGGTGCAGGGTTAATTCGGTTTAACGCTGCTAAATTCGAGATAAACTCGTAATGTAGACCAGGCCTGTGACTCCCTGAGAAAACAGGATGGTTACTCCCAGTGATGAGCTGCCAAAATATTAACCGGTTCCCTCTCCTCACCCCATGAGGGGTCATGCCCCCCCCCACTCCTGTACCATCCAACACCCCCATGTTCCTTGACAGCCCCTCCCCCACCCATGCCCTATCCACCCCCCTTCCCTGTCCCCTGACTGCCCCTTGCCACCCCATTCAACCCGGACCCGGACCCGGACGCCGGGGTAGGAGCTGCGCCGCGCTGCCCGGCCGGACCCGGACGCCGAGGCAGGAGCCGCGCCGCCTGCCCGGACCTGGGGGCTGGACCCGGCGGCAGGAACCGCGCTGCCGGACCCGGCGGACCAGCGGCAGGAACCGCGCTGCCCGGACCCGGCGGCCGGACCCGGCGGCAGGAACCGCGCCTCCCGGACCCGGCGGCCGGACCCGGCGGCAGGAACCGCGCCGCCTGGACCCGGCGGCCAGACCCGGCGGCAGGAACCGCACCGCCTGGCCGAGGTCGCAGCTGGACCCTGGGGGCAGGAGCCGCGCCGCCCGACCCCAGAGTCTCGCCAGGACCTCGCCGAGCGGCGCGCCGCCTGGAGCCCTCCTCCTGCTGGCACCCCCGGCCCCAGCTCACCTGGTGGAAGCGCTGCTTCTTCTCAGCCCTCCCAGGCTTCCCATGTGAACAGCTGATTGGCGGGAAGCTGGGGAGGGGGAGGAGAAGCCAGAGGAGCTTCAGAAGAGGAGGTGGAGTGAGGTGAGCTGGGGCTGGGGGAAGGGTAGGGAGCTGCTAGAGTTGTAGTTAAATTTAAAAGCCCTTTTGGAACTAGTTGTCCCTCCAGGAACAACCGGTTCTAAAGGGGGCTTCTAAATTTAACAACTGGTTCGTGCGATCCGGTGCGAACCGGCTGCAGCTCACCACTGGTTACTCCTGCTTCTTATTCCCCATTTGAAGTCTTAAAACATTGCTTGTGACATCAAATTTACTTTACAGCTGCTAATTGTCCTGTTCCAAATAGGAAATGAGCATTTGGGACAGATAATATTCATATAGACCCTGTCATTCAAGGATCCTAAAGTGCATTACAAAAGTGGATGCGTATCTCATTTTTACAGAGGAAGAAACTGAAGGACAAAGATTTAAGTGGCAGGGTCAGAAACAGAACCTATTCCCCAGAGTCCAAGTATCCTGTTCTAACCACTAGATAACAGCGCTATACACTAATTCAAAATGATCATGTTTTAATGTAATAACAAAAATGTAATAACAAAAAAAGAGTTACAGATAATACAAGCTGAGTTATATCTGAACAGAATGTCTTTTCCTAAATATTTTCCTTAAGACACCAGTGGGTCTTAAGTGTTCAGCCCTGGGAGTGAAACAGTGGCATGCAGAAGGGATTTCTAACTATAACATAGAAGCTCAGAATATTTTGATTCTTAATCTAATCTTCACACTTTTTCTTTCCTACATTTTGAAAAGCTTTATAATCTTTAAGATTTATTAATGTGGGTAAGTGCATGTGTCCTCTTCAGCATAAAAATTCTTGCATATCTGGTTTCTTTTAAAGTTTGGCACATCTTGCTCTCCCTTCTTGTTACATTCATCATTATTATTCTTAGTTTTTTGGATAGACCACTACATATAAGAATGGTTTCTGTTACAGTTCCTTGGTAAATGCCATTTCTACTTTCTTTCAAGTACATGTTCATAACTATCCCTATTGACATTCCAGAATATGTGTAGGTTTCAGAGTAGCAGCCATGTTAGTCTGTATCCGCAAAAAGAACAGGAATACTTATGGCACCTTAGAGACTAACAAATTTATTTCAGCATAAGCTTTCGTGGGCTGTCATCATCATGAATAAGTTGGAATATGAATAAGAGGCTACTAGGCAGCTCTCTAACTCCACATTCTACAGGCCATTATCCTCTGATCCCACTGATGATTACCAAAAGAAACTACACCATCTGCTCAAGAAAATCCCTGAAAAAGCACAGGAACAGATCTGTACAAACACATGCCTAGAACCCTAAGAAGGGGTATTCTATTTGCTACCCAAGATCCATAATCCTGGAAATCCTGGACACCCCATCATCTCAAGCATTGGCACCCTAACAGCAGGATTGTCTGGCTTTGTGGACTCCCTCCTCAGGCCTTACGCTACCAGCTCTCCCAGCTATCTTCGAGACACCACTGACTTCCTGAGGAAACTACAATCCATTGGTGATCTTCCAGAAAACGCCATCCTGGCAACTATGGATGTAGAAGCGATCTACACCAACATTCCACACAAAGATGGACTACAAGCCATCAGGAATAGTATCCTCAATAATATCACAGCAAACCTAGTGGCTGAACTTTGTGACTTTGTCCTCACCCACAACTATTTCACATTTGGGGACAATATATACCTTCAAGTCAGCGGCACTGCTATGGGTACCCGCATGGCCCCACAGTATGCCAACATTTTTATGGCTGACTTCAAACAACGCTTCCTTAGCTCTCGTCCCCTAATGCTCCTACTCTACTTGCGCTACATTGATGACATCTTCATCATCTGGACCCATGGAAAAGAAGCCCTCGAAGAATTCCACCATGATTTTAACAATTTCCATCCCACCATCAACCTCAGCCTAGACCAATCCATACAAGCGGTCCATTTCCTAGACACTACTGTGCTAATAAGCGATGGTCACATAAACACCATCCTATATCGGAAACCTACTGACCGCTATACTTACCTACGTGCCTCCAGCTTCCATCCAGGACACACCACACGATCCATTGTCTACAGCCAAGTTCTAAGATACAACCACATTTGCTTCAATCCCTCAGACAGAGATAAACACCTACAAGATCTCTATCAGACATTCTTAAAACTACAATATCCACCTGTTGAAGTGAAAAAACAGATTGACAGAGCCAGAAGAGCACCCAGAAGTCACTTACTACAGGACAGGCCCAACAAAGAAAATAACAAAATGCCACTAACCGTCACCTTCAGCCCCCAACTAAAACCTCTCCAGCGCATCATCAAAGATCTACAACCTATCCTGAAAGATGATCCCTCACTCTCACAGATCTTGGGAGACAGACCAGTCCTTGCTTACAGACAGCCTCCCAACCTGAAGCAAATACTCACCAGCAACTGCACACCATACAACCTAAACACTAACCCAGGAACCTATCCTTGCAACAAAGCCAGATGCCAACTCTGTCCACATATCTATTCAAGTGACACCATCATAGGACCTAATCACATCAGCCACGCCATCGGGCTCGTTCACCTGCACGTCTACCGACGTGATATATGCCATCATGTGCCAGCAATGCCCCTCTGCCATGTACATTGGCCAAACTGGACAGTCTCTACGCAAAAGAATAAATGGACACAAATCTGACATCAGGAATCATAACATTCAAAAAACAGTAGGAGAACACTTCAACCTCTCTAACCACTCAGTGACAGACTTGAAGGTGACAATTTTACAACAAAAAAACTTCAATAACAGACTCCAAAGAGCAACTGCTGAACTTGAATTAATATGCAAATTAGATACAATTAACTTAGGTTTGAACAGAGACTGGGAATGATTGGGCCATTACACTAATTGAATCTATTTCCCCGTGTTAAGTATCCTCACACCTTCTGTGGGTCATCTCAATTATCACTTCAAAAGTTTTTTTTCCTCCTGCTGATGATAGCTCATCTCAGTTGATTGGCCTCTGACAGTTGGTATGGCTACTTCCACCTTTTCATGTTCTCTGTATGTATAAATATCTTCTTGCTATATGTTGCAGTCTATGCATCCGATGAAGTGGGCTGTAGCCCACGAAAGTTTATGCTCAAATAAATTTGTTAGTCTTTAAGGTGCTACAGGTACTCCTGTTCTTTTTGCAGAATATGTGTAGTATTTTCCTTCAGGTTTATTTTTACAACATCCACCAAAAATTAAATGAACTTAACTTTAACTACATTAAACTTGCAGTTCTGATTATAAATTGCTTTAACAGCTAACTTTATTAAAAGTAATTTTGTCAAATTCATGTATTTCTTTTCTAGAGAAAAAAACCCAGCAAACATCTCTTGCTGCTCTTGCACATGACAGCAATAAAGGTCAGAGGTCATTACAGCAAAGCTCCTGTGGATCAGAACAAAATAAAAATGCAATAACAAGCTATTCATCAAAAGATATAGATAGTAGTATATCAAAGAACTCATGCATTACAGGAAGTGACTGGAGCTCAGATGAGGATGAAGGAGGTAATAAAAGACCAAAATCCAGGCGTGCATCTACCCTTTCAAGTCAGACATCTGAAGAAAGCACAAGATACAGCAGAATTGGGAGTGAAATGTATTTGACAGCATCTGACGATAGTAGTTCTCTATTTGAAGAGGAGAATTTTGCGGTTCAGCGATCCGAGCACAAAAAGCTATATTCCTGGCAGCAAGGATCTCAGCGGAAAAGTCAGAACAATCTACTTGGAAAGAGCAGTTCTGAGGCCTTAGGTAGAAAAGACCAAGATAGCTCTTCAGATGAACTGAATAAGAAATTTCAGTCTCAGAGATTAGATTATTCATCCTCATCCAGCGAAGCAAATACCCCAAGTCCAATTTTAACCCCTGCTCTCATACCTAAGCATCCAGTTGTGACATCTTCAACAGAGTCTCAGTGTGCAACGCAATCAAATTCTCCATCAAATTTGCCAACTCCAAAGTTGCGGACTCCCAGTGTTTTTAGTATAAGTGTAGCATTGGCAAAAAAGCACTTAAGCCAACCCCAGCTGAGTTCTGACAGAATGTTTGATGGAAATAGAAATGCTATAAGCATGATACGGCCCTTGAGACCTCAGGAAACAGACATCGACCTGCTGGATGGGGAAAATACTGACATTTTAGAGAAAATGGAGATTGATTATGAGGGAGCATTTACCTATGACTCTTTTGAGGCACAGAGTGCAGAAAACCAGGAGTCCGGTGATATAACAAGGAAGGCAATTAGCAACAAACCCCCTACTCCTCCTCTGCATCGATTCCCCTCCTGGGTAAATATAATTAAATATTTTTTACTGATTTAAATTAACTCATTTTGTTGCTTTTATTACACTTTTCTCTCCTGTACCTTTCTCATTCCCTGTGTCTATGGTGGGAATATGATTTGTTGGCTTAACACCAACTGAGATTATCAAATCCTCAGGAGCAAGTTCAATTTTAACACCTATTCTAGGATCTTGTATTTTTTCTTTTGCAGAAGAATACGGAGTAAATCATATCAGTGAAATATTTAAATTGCATACATTCAACATCCATTCTCCTATTCATGGGCTAATGAGCTGTTTGCTTTGAAAATACCATATAAAAATGTATAACCATTTTTTTGTATGTAGACCAGTGGTCTCCAAAGTGGGGTGCACAAGAGGATCCTTGGGGGTGCACGGCAGGAGGAGCACCACCGGAGCAGCGCTGCTTTTTTTTTTTCCCCCTCCCTCGGCAGTTTGGCCGGGAGTCTGAGTGGCTTTTTTTTTTTTTTTTAATTTCCACAGTTCGGCTGGGAGCAGGGGGTGTGTGCTCAAAAATTTTTTACTGATGGGATGCGCGATCAAAAAAGTTTGGAGGCCATTGATATAGAGAACCAATTGTTGAAAAAGTCATATCTAATTTTCATGTGTTCATTTGTGCACACACAGTTAGATAATGATTCTAACCACTGACTTTTTTTTATGACCATAGAACTAGGATTCCTGGTTCCAAGTCCTTTGCTCTAAAAACTAGGCAATACAATCCAGGCCAATCATTCGTGAATTAAGGAATTGTAAATATAGATTGGCACAACAGACCGTATTTAAAGAAGTTGTTAGTCCCATTAGTTGTTCAGAGAAATTTCTTAAACTGTAGTAGTAGTAATTCACTGCTTACAGAAGAATTTTACACTTCCAGTGAGATATTAAAAAATATTGTTCTAAAATGTAATAGAATTAATATACAAAATTTACATCATGAGACAAGCGGTCAGACTTTAATACTTTGGTTTAGTCGTCTCCTTAAAATTACTTAGTTCTGAGCCAGCTCCTTCCAGGCTGAGAATGTAAAGTCTTCTCTTGCCAATGATTTACCTTGTTATGCCCACCCTAGTGCAGAATCTGAAATCATAGGGTAATACGAGTACCTGGCCTGTTGGTGCTGGGGGGTTAGGTCAGAGATGAGCTATACTTTAATGTTACTTTAACAGTTTGTGTGTGTGAAGTTTTTCAGTATGGGTTTTTGCTACCATAGTTTGAAAAGCTTTTGGTGAAAAGCTATTTGCATAGCCTCCCTTTGTAGATAACATCTAGTCTTCTAGCATAGACTGTTCTCTCCTTTTTACTCTTTGAGGAACTGATTTTAGTATTAAAAACAAATAACTCCCTAGTACACAGGCAAGAGTTGTATGGGAAAAGATTGAAAGAAACCACTGGTCTGGTGAGTGGTATAGTCACGTTTCAGCCGCCACTGATAACTCTGCTATATCACATATTTGTAGCGGTGTGAGGGCAAAGGGAAGGTTTGAGGAAGAAATACCTTTCATTTCCTAATATCTACAGTAAAACATTTCTGCTTTTATGTTAGGAAAGCAGAATTTATGCTGTAGCCAAGTCAGGTTTACGAATGTCTGAAGCTTTCAACATGGACTCTTTTAACAAAAGTAAGTGGGTCTTTGTACCAACAGCCAAAATCCTCTGCTTACTGTAATTTATAAGGGGCCAGTTGTCCCAGGCGCCTCTAAAATATGCCTCTGAAGATTTCTTTGGATTTTTTCTTTAAGATATGGTAAAACAGATTTAACCTTTTCATTATTTCTATCACCTATTCTTGAATAATTGCCTCTTAAATAGAAATTCATTATAGTCCTTAATTCCCTATAACTTTCTTTGGAATTCTTGGTGAAGATTATGTAACCAGACATCAAAAGAGAGAGAATGTACTTACATTACAAAAAGACTAGTGGTCTTGATTATGATTTTCTCATACCCCATTACTCCAGTATAATTTAGGAGTAACTGTAGTAAAGACAATAAAACTACAGTGGTGTGACATCAGAATCCAACCAAATGTTTTAAATAATTTTGAAGGGTAATTTTAAAGAATTGTGTTTTATGCTATGTATTTCAGGTACTGCGGCTATAGCGTCGTATACCATGTCTGGACTATACACTTCTTTGATATACAAGAACATGACCACTCCAGTCTACACAACTCTGAAAGGGGTAACCTTATTGTTGTTTAAAAGAAAACTGTGTGAAAATCCATACTGTTAGGCTCCACATTCAAGAACTTGGCATTTTATGCTTGATGGCACTTTGCCAAATTTGTCATAAGATCATGTTTAGAGACCATAAAAAACCCAGAAGTAATGGAAATGTCAAATGTCCAGAAAATAAATTGTTGTTGCTTATAAATTGTTACAAGCCTGTGTCAATTTTTGATGTGGCCCGTACTGGTTTTCCCAGGGCTTGTTAATTATTGAAAGAGCTGCATTGTGTGCAAAGCTGTAATTACACGTTTAGATCTAGAAGGGTCTTTGTGTCAATGCCAAAGCTATTTGTTTTCAGAAGCTTGCAGAATCTAATCAGAACATTATTTGTTTCCTGGCAGCCTCTTGTAATTTGAAGAGATGTATGTTTTTAAACAGAAATGATGTAATAGATAGGTGTTGGGGGTTTTCAGTTGAATATTGCTACTTATGTGCCGAATCTTGGGGCTCAAGAAAGAACTGCAGTACAATCTAAATGTGATGGAACCGGTAGAGTTCCAGTGCTGTGCAGAGGTAATGCAGATGTGAAGAGCCCATAAAGGCCATCCCTATTCTCCATACGCTATGGAGCTGTGCTGCATGAGAGCTTTATCTGATGTAGCATGCACAGAAATTTGAGGTGTGGCAGGGCAGAGCTATGTGACTGGTGGATCTGATGTAAATGGGAGCCACCAGCCAAACCCACTGCTTCCATGAAAAGCTGCAGTAGGATCTGTGGAGTGGCTCCGCTGGCATTTTATAACTTGGGACAAGGAGGGCTGATCGCTACAGATTGTTGCTACTGCTTGCCCCCTGCACAAAGCCCATTACTTGCAAGTTTAACTATTGAATGTACAAGATCATGTCATACAGAGCCAAATAATTGTAATTGAGCAGAATATCCTTTCCTGATGAAACTGGCAGAATTAGGGTTGCCAGGTGTCCAGTTTTCAACTGAATACCTGGTCGAAAAGGGACCCTCCCCTACCCTTCCCAACCTGGTGAAAATGAGCGAGTGAGCGTGAGGGAGAGCAAGCGATGGAGGGAAGGGGGATGGAGTGAGCGGGGTGGGGCCTCAGAGAAGAGGCAGGGCAAGGGTGTTTGGTTTTGTTCGGTCAGAAAGTTGGCAACCCTAGCAGATACACATGCTGCAAAAGCATTAATGAGTTTCTGTATTCTGTCAAGGAGTGACCCCACACACATCCTGCTGTGCAAATGATTCCTGCCAAGAACAGGAGTCATCTGTTCATGCATGTTTAATGTTGGATCAGTGGCTGCCTCACTTTTAGCCCTGCCTCAGAACATTCCCCCAGTGTTAATTTCATTGAGGGCCTATAGAGAAGCCTCACCATAGTTTTGAGTTAGCCAACCTCCACCTTAGTCTGCCGGAACACAGGTTCTCCAGAAGGCAGTAGTGAACACCTTCAACTAGAACTTAGACCATAGGTGACTGTTAAATCATGCCCTCTGAATTTTATTTGTAAAGTGAAATATACTCATCCTCATACTTATGTTTTCTTGTTGATGCACCAGAGAGAAAGTTTGGTGGGTACTGGGGCACAAGGTAAAGTTTAGGTATTTTTAAGCTGGTTTAATTTGCGGGTTTTTTTGTTTTGTTTTACATCTCCTGTGGTAGTTGGCCTAGTAAGATTTCCTGGCAACAATGCTAGTGCCAATAATTTTAGTATTTATACCACCCTTTATTGTGGGTGATGTATATCATCGGTGGTAAGGGTTTGGTTTGGTTTGGCTTTGTTTTAATTGTTGCAATTAAATCTTTAGCATGGTAGGCATCTATAGTGCCTGTTGCAGCAGTAGGCTGTTTTAAAAGCCAATAAAATAAATACATCCATAAAGTAATATATTTTGCATAAATTTTCAAAGAATGTGTGTTAATTTCTGTAGAAAGCAACTCAAATAAGCAACAGCCCGTTCTTAGATGACTCTTCGGGATCAGAGGAAGAAGATAGCTCCCGATCCAGCTCACGGACCTCAGAATCAGACTCTCGAAGTAGAAGTGGCCCAGGTAGCCCCAGGGCCATGAAACGAGGTGGGCAGAAACCATAAAAACAAATATTTTGAGAGGCTTAATATGATTTTGGAGCACGTGCAATGTTTATTCTTTATATCAATGAGTTTCTCCTTTTTAAAATATGGATGCCTTGAACATGGATCTAGCTCGTTTGTTATACTTTTCACATATCAAAGCTGAAACCAAAGCAAACTGGCAGGAGAATGGGCAGCTTTCCTTTTTATGATTACCAATACTTATATGTATTTCTAAGGCATTACTGTAGTATCTTCTTGTCATTTGAGGGGAAAGATGATTTTGTGATTAAAGCACAAGGTGCGGTGTCAAGGGATCTGGGTTCTGTTCCCTGCCCTGTCATGGATTTTCTGTAACCTTTGACTGTAACTAGATAGAATAACTCAGCAGAAAAATATAGTGAGAGTCAGCAAAATATTTTCCTTAAGTTTATAACACAAAAGTAATAATTTAACCTAATCAGACAGCAAAGGAATTCAGTTCAGTTCTGTGATCTCAGAGTGTGAAGCCCATCTTCTTAAAGGCATTCTCCATCCTCTCTGCCTCTGAAACAGTCAGTTTTACAGTGCATCCCCTGAGACCTGTGCAAAGAGAGGAAGAGGCTGAACTGAAGTTAGTCCCTGGCACACAAGTGTCTATTACCCTCCATTTGTTTGTGTTTTCCCCATCTGCAAAAAGGGAGTAGCACTTACCTACCTCACGGGGTGAAGTGAGGCTTAATTTTCTGTTGGTAAATTGCTTTGAGATCCTCTGATAGTATAGTGTTACAGATATCAAAATATTATTGTTATTTACTAACTCTGATTGGACAAGGTCAGTGGCTAACTAACTAGAGTTTCACTTATGTCACACTCAGGCACATGTAGTCAATGGATTAACTGAATTTGAGTGCCAACCACAGGCCCCCGTTAAGTTTCCACAATAATGATCTGCCTTGCAAAGAATGTATACAACATTCTTGCTTTCTAGAATTGTCCTTAACCTAATTCTTTCTCCTCAATTTGGTTTGGTTGGTTGGTCCTCTGATAGGGGGAAACAGAACATAACTGTTAAAGTGCTCCCATTCTGGCAAGTATTGAAGCCCTCCCTGACTGGGTTTGTTTCTCTCATACCAAATTTCTGTACCATGCCCACTGCCCTCTAAGATATCTAAGGGCTTACTTGCACTGATGTAGCTACACCTATGCTGTGCCAGTGCAAATCCATGCTGTAGTTGGATTGCACTAGTGTAAAAGGGATTAAGTCTTTCTCTCACTTCCCTGCCAGATTTATCTTTGCTGATAGCTAAGTTCATACTGTCGAAGCTTTGGGCTTGAATTGCTTCTCACGCTAGTTTCTACACCAATCTAACTTAGTTGAATTGATTGGAATCTCTGCGGATTTACAATATCGTAGGCAATAGTGGAATCTGGCCCATTGTTTCATGCTGTCTCTTTGGAGACTCAAGAAGATAGCCCTCATTGTTTCACGTTCAGAAGTCTTTCTTCACAGCCTTAAGCATGTGTTCTTATTTATAATGCATAATTTGAAGATTGGGGGATTGCGCAGGTAAAACTGAGGGTATACTGGCCTATAGTATCATAATTACTGATATTGTTTTAGGAGGAAAGAGCCCAGCTTGAGTCTCAAAACCCAGATGAATTTGCAGGTCTGGAAGTTACAAAAACAATATTTTTATTTGTAAAATCAGCTAATATATGGAATTAATCAAACAAAATAAACAATGCTACAGTGCAAATGTTACACAGTAACTCTTCAGAGTTGAACAGTAGTTTTAAGTAAATCTTTTCAAAAGGAAACTTTCAGATTTGAAAATGAGTGTTTTTTTCCATTTTGATGAATAAGCAAAGAGTTTGTATTAGTGAATCATTCAGGGGAAAAATTGGATGTGGTTTTTCATAGAAGCAGGTGGACATGGGCTAAAACTTTTTTTTATTCTGAAACTGGATTTGAATACACAGTTTTTTAGCAGGGAAAAATTTGCACAGGCTCTTATTCATAAGTGACTCAGTACAAAAATTCCCCACATTCATTGCAAGTCAAAGAAAATAAGAGTGGCAGGGAAATGCAACCTAGACAGCCCATCTACAATCTAACCACAAGACAAACCTTTGGGAAATTCATCTACCATACAGGCAACTACCTGAGAGGACCAGATGATAAAGAAAAAAAAGTAAAGAAAAATCATGTATAGTTTAGCACAGGGGTCGGCAACCTTTCAGAAGTGGTGTGCCGAGTCTTCATTTATTCACTCTAATTTAAGGTTTTGCGTGTCAGTAATACATTTTAACATTTTTAGAAGGTCTCTTTCTATAAGCCTATAATATATAACTAAACTATTGTTGTGTGTAAAATAAATAAGGTTTTTTAAATGTCTAGGAAATTTAACTTGTCTGGACTAGTAGGGCAAGTAAATTAAAATGGAGAGCCCCTCGGACCAGTGGCCAGGACCCGGGCAGTGTGAGTGCCACTGAAATTCAGCTTGCGTGCCACCTTCAGCACGCATGCCATAGGTTGCCTATCCCTGGTTTAGCATGAAGAGCCTACACTTGATCACCAAAAAATAGACAGAGACGTAATATGCTGTACAGAAATGCTAGTGATCTACTGCAGAATTCTTAAGTGTGGTGATTTAACAGAACTAATTAAATCTGATATAATCTTTTAAATGCCATATATATATATATATATATATATAAACAAGAGATTCCAAATATTTTCCTTCATTCATAAGTCATTAAGTAGCCCCATTTGATTGTAAGGAATATGGGCTTCAGTGTGTTTTGGGTAGAAAATTAATATTTGATCTGTGGCTGTTGAAATTATGGGCAAGTGTAGTCAATTGAAGGTTTTATGGAATCACTGAATTATTTCCCTTGGAATTTTGTTCCTTTGAGAGTAAGATTCTCCTGATATCTTGCTCTTAGATGAAGCAGTGATAGCAGGATATGGCAGTGTTATATTTTTGTTTCTTTCTGGACTGTTTGCACTCCTATTTGGAATAATTTTAGTTTTAATTCATAACTAACAGCCTGTTCATATTGTGGATCCCCGTTTCATGGTTTAATTCAATTTGATTGTTGAGGTGCTGAGGATCACTCTCTTATGCACATTGTCAGAGAGAGATGGAGTTAGAGAACACTGTTTTTGAAGATTAGAGAGTGACAAAGAGACATTGTCATATACGTGAACCTGATTTATGGAAGTGAAGAAATTAATGATGGGCTCCTGGCAGCCTTAGGGCTGCTCTAACTTGTGCTCTGGCTGGTATGGCTCCCTGGGTGCTCTCCACACTGAGAATAGCTAAAGTGTGGAGTGCTCTGGCTTACCCCAGGGGCGGCTCCAGGCCCCAGCACGCCAAGTGCGTGCTTGGGGCGGCACGGGGGGCGCTCTGCCGGTCGCTGGGAGGGTGGCAGGCAGGCAGCCTTCGGCGGCTTTCCTGCGGAGGGTCCGCTGGTCCCGCGGCTTCAGTGCAGCAATTCTACATCATTTGGGAATCCATTTATGCTTTAAGGTTTTCTCCAGGAGTTTCTACGGCATTGCTGCAGTTGCACAGAGGAACCAAGAGTCGATCCCTGTAAATTTCAGTGGCTGCAGATTTCACTTGAAAGTCAAATAAGTCTTCCAAAGTTGATGACTTACAATGGTCTGTTTAAATAATTATTTTCCAGTAGCTGAAAACTGTAGACCATATGAGGAATTTTAATTTGTCTCAATATACCTTCTCCTTTGAATTCCGATGATAAGTTGACATTTAAGAATATTTTACAACCAGTAAATATTAAATTGCTTTTAATCAGGTTCTTGAATATGACATTTTTCACATTGCTCCTTGCATTCTTTATGTTTATGTACCTGGAGCATTTCCAAATTCCTAAATAAACACTTTGATATTACTTTTAAGGAATTTACTTGCACTGCTTGATATTCTCATCAAAAATATTTAATTCCCCCTGGAATGCTATTAATATTTTAGTTTGTCAACAACCCCAGCTCAGCTGTTCCCTCCATACCCATGCCCGATTTCTCATGTCTAAAATACAATGGCAAAGAAATATATACATGGCATCTTTTTTCCTTTTTCGCTCAGGTGTGTCTTTGTCTTCTATGACCTCAGAAAGCGACTATGCTATTCCCCCTGATGCCTACTCAACAGATACAGACTATTCAGAGCCAGAGCAGAAACTCCCTAAAACCTGTTCCTCATCTAGTGATAGTGGAAAAAATGTGAGTACCAAAGTTATGCAAAGAATAATAGTATTTCTTTCTTCTACACCAAATGTTAACAAAGCCCAGTACTAAGTTTGCTTGGCACACAGTGTGATGATTACAAGTTGCAATGTGTTCAGATTCATTAAATGACCCGTATGCTGACTGTAACAAATCAGACACTTGGGGTGACCTATTGTGTGTGAAATATCTAAACACAGCGTAGAAGAACCAGGTTGGGTGTACAGAGGGGTGGCCTCAGTAGCAGCAACAGCAGAGACCCCACTAGAGAGTCAGGGGTGGGGAGAATTACATACCACCCTGTACCAGGGCCATCCAGAGGATTCAGGGGGCCTGGGGCAAAGCAATTTCGGGAGCCATTTCCATAAAAAAAGTTGCAATACTATAGAATACTATATTCTCATGGGGGCCCCTGTGGGGCCCGGCAGGGCCGCCCAGAGGATTCTGGGGGCCCGGGGTCTTCGGTGGCGGGGGGCCCTTCCGTTCCGGGACCGCCGCCGAAGTGCCCCGAAGACCCGCGGCGGACCCCCCCGCCGCCGAATTACCGCCGAAGCGGGACCCGCCGCCGAAGTGCAGCCCGGTCTTCGGCGGTAATTTGGCGGGGCGGGTCCCCGCCGCTGGTCTTCGGGCACTTGGGCGGCGGGTCCCGAATGGAAGGGCCCCGCCGCCGAATTACCGCTGAAGACCGGGCTGCATGTCGGCGGCGGGTCCCGCTTCGGCGGTAATTCGCCAGTGGGGGGCCCTTCTGCCCCGCAGCGGAAGGACCCCCCGCTGGCGAAGACCGGGAGCGAAGAAGCTCCTGCGCCCTCTTGCCCCGCCCCCTCTGGGCGGCCCTGACCCTATCCAGCCCCCCCCAGAACACCCACAATCCAACCCCCCCCAGTCCCTGCCCCCTGACCGCTCCCCCAACCTCTACCCCCTCCCTGTGCCCTGACTGTCCCCAGGACTCCCTGCCCCTTAGCCAACCCCCCTGGCCCCAGCCTCTTACCCCGGCTCCCTCCTTACCCGGAGTCTCAGCGCGTTGCTGAACAGCCGCAGCGTGTCTCCAGCGGGGCCTGAGCTCCGTCCGCTCAAAGCTGCGTGGGGAGGAGGCGGGGCTGCGAGCTCCACGCCAAGCGGAGGGAGCTGAGCTCAGCCCGGAGCTCCCAGCCCCGCCCCCTGACCACGTGGCTCTGAGCGGGGTGGGGCTCAGGGGCCCCGACGGAGACACGCTGCGGCGCTGTCTGAGGATACCGCTTGATGCGCTTGGGCTCCAGGAGAGGGGCGGAGGCGGGAGCCTCAGCTGTTCTCTTGGGGGCCCCTGCAGAGCCCGGGGCCCGGGGCAAATTGCCACCTTTGCCCCCCCCGCCCCCTCTGGGCGGCCCTGCCCTGTACACAGTACAGAAGATATACATGGATGGAGTGTCTGCAACTTCCTCACATAGGATGTGGGGGACTGTGAGCATATCAGATGTGTGGTCAGTGGGTCCGCAGGCTGCACAGATCACAGAATCGAAACCCACAGCGTGGGGTAACGGGCTGCACCTTTATTCCTCACTATGACTTGTATTAATGGTGGTGGCCTGGGTATCCAAGCCGCTTGGCTGAGTGGGGATGAGGACCATATCACTCAATTCCTGACATAGAGCAAAACCTTGAGCTTTATTTTGCTGGAGTTTGCACTGAAGGTGTGTTCGTGTGCAGCTGCGGAATTACAATTCTCTGGGACTGTCCAGTAGGTTAGGCTCAGAAGTTAGGGGCTGAGCATATATATTTTTAAAATTACAAGCTTTATGTGGAATGTTTTCATTATTATTTAATGAAAATGTTGTATAATGCTTAGAGCCTAGGTCTGGGAATCAAGAGTCCTGCGTTCTGTTCTTAGCTCTTATTGTGTGACTTGGAAAATCTCTGTACCCCTGTCTAACTGTAAAATAGGGAAAATACTTTTTTATCTCACATGCATGAATCTTAATGCATGTAAAAACTGGATCTTTCTACTATAAAAAGGCAAATTATTGTAATAATTATTATTTACCATGTAGGCATTTTTTCTTTGGCAAAATACCTTGTTATAATATATTACATAACTTATTTTTTATTTTAAATAATCAGGAGCCATTGGAAAAATCTGGATATTTGTTAAAAATGGGTGGCAAAGTAAAAACCTGGAAACGACGATGGTTTGTGCTCAAAGGTGGTGAGTTACTGTACTACAAATCTCCGGTGAGTATGAATAACGTGTTTGCTGTTTAGTTCCCGATTCCTCTAAATGACTGTAAAATTGCCAGATGGAAAAATACATTTCTTCATTTGAATACATTAAATTAAACATTTCATAATAAAGCGCCCAGTCCCACAAACTGTTGAGCACCCTGAACTTTTATCTTATGGGATTTGAGGGCACTGTACCTGCTAGGTCAGTGGTGGGAGGGAGTGAGGGCTCCGTCTGGGGGTGCGGGCTCTGGGGTGGGGCCAGAAATGAGGAGTTCAGGGTGTGGGAGGAGGCTCCGGGTTGGGGTACGGGCAGGGAGGGCTCTGGGGTGTGGCTGGGGATGACAGGCTTGGGACCAAGGGATTTGGATGGTGGGAGGAGAATCAGGGCTGGGGCAGTGGGTTGAGGTACTGGGGAGGGGTGTGAGGGCTCTGGCTGGGAGTGTGGGCTCTGGGGGGGGGCGGGGATGAGGAGTTTGGGGTGCAGGAGGGTGCTCTGGGCTGGGACCAATGGGTTCAGAGGGTGGGAGGGGGATCAGGGTCTTGGGGCACAGGGAGGGTGAGGGCTCTGGCATGGGGCTGGGGATGACAGGCTTGGGGTACAAGAGGGGGCTCTGGGCTGGATCAAGGGGTTCGGAGGGCGGGAGAGAGATCAGGGCTGTGGCAGGGGATTAGATCATAGGGGGAGGGCTCAGGGGTGCAGGCTCTGGGCAGTGCTTACCACAAGCAGCTCCCAGAAGCATGTCACCCCTCCGGCTCCGAGGTGCAGCAGGAGCTGAGGGCTGGATTAAATGGTCTGATGAGTTGGATGTGGCCTGTGGGCTGTAGTTTGCCTGCCCCATGCTGGATGCTTCCAGTGATCAAGTCTTAAATGTGTTATACCAGTATTTTATTACAGATGAATAATCCTTTTTTTCACGTTCTTTCACACAGAGTGATGTAATTCGAAAGCCACAAGGTCAAATTGAGTTAAGCGTATCCAGCCACATTGTAAGAGGTGATGGAAAACAAACAGTTCAGGTGCTTCCTTGTCTCATTGTATTTTTAGAGGGTCCTCTCTTTTCACTCCTAAAAGTGACCCTTCCTCCAAATGTGTCTCCTTTTGGAGGCAGTCAGTGCCCTCCATCTGAGGGGGAGGGATTGTTTCAGTCATAGAAACTGGAGATAGAAAAGACTATAGCAGTGGTCCCCAACCTTTTCGTCTGGCGGGCGCCAGACGAAGGACCTTAGCAGCGGTCGAGCATCCGCCAAAATGCCGCTGAATTTCGTCGGCATTTTGGGGGCGACACCTCTCGATGACATCGCTTGTTGGCGGCAAGCGGCGTCATCAAGAGGCGTCACTGCCGAAATGCCGCCGAATTTCGGTGATATTTCGTCGAATGCTCAACCGCCGGCCAGGCGCCCGCGGGCACTGCGTTGGGGACCCCTGCTCTATAGGGTTATCTTTTTCACATTCTAGTGAAGGTAGGATTGTTACCTGTAACATTAACCCGGATGGGATGGCTTTGTGCTCCAAGCACTCTGAAATCACAGATTAACATGCCACCAGTTGCGATTCCAACTTAGGTAAAATGAATTCCATGTAATTTACTATAGGGGGATCTTTCAAATGAGATGTCATTGACTATGGGGTCGCCTGCTCTGCATGGCCATTAAGCGGTTCTACTCTGAAAAGTGACAGTAAAAATGTTGCGAATATTTTGTGTTTGTAAATAAATGTATTGTTTAAATAAGTTGAAATGCATAATATTCCTAGAACTGAAGGCATCTTTTCTGTCACTATTCAGTTGATCACAGAAAAACGAACATACTACCTGACTGCAGATTCTCCCAACATCTTAGAAGAGTGGATCAAAGTACTACAGAATGTTCTTAAAGTGCAGGCTGCTAGTCCACTTTTCATACAGCCTGATGTGAAGCCAGCCATGAAAGGATTGCTGACCAAGGTAGGGACACTTATTTCCCTGACAAAGTATTTTTATTCTGTTTTTATTTTTAAAAATATTTCTTCTTAATATCTCTAAGTGAAAAAAGGCAACAAGAACTGTATAAAACGTGTAGTAAACTAATTTTAGTAACCAGTCCTTCTATTGACGTCAATGGCAAAACACCAATTGGCTTCAACAGGAGCAGAATTGGATCTTTAACAGGGACTTCTTTGTACAGTAGTATCTAAGTTGGCTGCAGTATTTGGCATTGGCCCTTGTGTGATTTTGCAAAAGTGCTGTTTGAGGAGCACCCAAAATTAAAGTCCAGAAGTACATGTACTATAAATATTTAACATAAGAGTAAATAGATTAAAGTAGACATGCTATACAGTATGAATAAACTAGGACTGCCTGCTGTAGTACTGTAATAAAAATCTAAATTGGCAAGTCTTTTTCATTTGGCCACTTGATCCACTACCTTCCATGTTGAATTCTCTGTTTGCACATCGTTAGGACCCTTATTCAGCGCATGCCCCAATTTAAACATTTTTGTAAGGGGTCTCTCTATTTTCCAACATCAGCAGTCAAAACAAGATATTTCAAGATAATGAGGATAATGTGTAGAGTGAGGGACTATACTATGTTAAGGTTAATTTACTCATCAGATTTAGATGCTCTTCTACTGCATATCATTATTATATTCACAGGAATGTAGAAACTATTGCAGTTTATGAGGGGCTTCAACTTTAGGTTCTCCTCTGATCTGTGGAGAATGAAACACCTTCCAACTTCTTATTAAATATGCTATATGTTTGTATATTGTACTGATACTAGTGGAAAAGCCCTTAATGGCAGAGATTCTCTGCTGTGCCTTCCACTTAGTGTGGAGTGTGTGATTCTCTGCCTGAATCCACACCAGTTCCAGTAAAGGTTACAGCAGCCTTAACACTGCAGTAAATAGCTGTTTTACTGTCCCTTTCCACCACCAGAGCAGCACAAAGGGGCTGGGGCACAGCAGAGAATCTGACCCAATCTGTTTACCTAGTAATCAGAAAATTAGGCCAATTTTTTAAAATTTGGGTCTCACATTCAGCACCTCTGGAAAAAAATTCAGACTGCTCATTTAAGTACCGTAAACATGGATGTAGGTCATGTTAGTCACCTGTGTTTGAAAATGTTGAGCCTAGTGCCTGAAGTAGCAGGATGGGGCTTTGTGTATTTAAGATAGCAAAGTCATTGAAAGTGTAATGTTGGTCTATACAGACATATTCTAGACCTTCCTTATTTTTATCACTTGATATGCAGATTCTCGACCCTGCTTGAATTCAGTTTAGTGTACAAACTGCACTTTCCATTCTTAATTTAAAATAGCTTAAATTTTAAAGATGAATCAATACTTCTGTTGCTTTTAATAATAGCTGTTTCACAGCAAAGTGCCTCCTCCTCAGTGTCATCAGTATTTTGTACTTATGAGTAGAATTGGTTTGCTATGACAGCCTACTGAAGCCTTCCAGCAATTAACTTTTACGAAAGCTTGTTCAAATCCATTAAGGGTTTTCTTGTGGTGATGGTGGAATTTGTTTACATTTGTAAATTTAAAGCATTAACAAAACAGAGGAATTGGTTTGCTTTTATAGGTTTAAATTAGAACTGTAGCTTTTCTTTTATTTGTGTTTAAATTCCTTTACTTTTACAGATTCTTTTAATATTTCCATTAAAATTTATATAAAACAGATTTTTTAGGATTTTAACTTTTTAAATTGACTGTAGACCAAATGCTGGCTAATTCACAAAACAAACATGAAAAAATAGAGAAGAACAACTTTTTTTCTCTACCTATTTTTCAGATGTATTTGTCTTATAACTATAGTAGGTACAAACATTGAGACAAATAAGATTTTCAAGTTCATGGTTTCATTAATACAGTCACTTCATATGCTCTTCTAAAACCAGCTGCCTTTGGTCGTAAATAGAATAGCAATGACAGTAGATACTTATGAGTGAATACAAGACTGTCTTACCATATTTATTTAGAAATATAAAGTTTTGAAATGTTTAATAAATTAAAAAGTTAACCATTGAGCCAGTGTAGTGATTTCCCATCTAGGTCACATCAATGAAAGGGCATCCCTTTATTTTAGTGATATCAGTGAGAAAGCATTATATTTCACTGCTGTCTCTGAAAAAAATTGTACTGCTGTCTGTTTTATTCTTTACAATGGCTTAATGCGAATTGAAGAATAGGTAGGAATGAGGAAGATATCTGTCCTAATCTGTGCAGTTATGGGAAAATGACCTTACTGCTAGAGACTGTTCTAAAATGTTTTTCCCCATTCAAAAAGCTAGTGATGCCACTTCATAAGTGGGGAACTTCATTTCAACTCCCCTCGCTGTTGTGTTATAACCAGACTTCTTGAGTGCTAGATGCACTCACTTAGCACTACCTTGTGCTAATTTGCTCAATGGATCTGGGGGGAGCAGGCAACAATGCACTTTACTCTCAGTTATCCCACTTCATTCACCAGCCAGTTTTCATCTCTTCAAAGGACTGATGTTAATCAAAGTTAGCTTGGGAGGGAATCTGATTTGGTGATTAGAGCAGAGAACTGAAGGGTAAGGACTCTCAGTTTCTACTCCTGACTGTTGCTGACCTATTGTGTGACATAACTTAACCTCTCTATGCCTTTGCTTTTACTCCTCTGTAAAGTGGGGATGTTAAGACTTACCTTCCTCATATGGCTTTTGATACTTAATTTTCATTAAGTGCTTGGAAATTCTTGGGTGTAAAGCACTGTAAGAGTTCTAATTATCATTAGTTGTAGTAGTTTATGACTGTCCCCTCCAATTTTCATTTCCTTAGCTTTTTGTATCTAGGGCCTGATCCAAAGCCAATGGAAAGACTACTGCTGTTTTGAATGGGCTTTCACTCAGGCCTGTTATACTTTAATTCTAACGCCTGTAGTATAGAAGGTCATGCAGCTTCAAATTATTATATTTATATTAATGTTTTACAGGAATTCTTTATTCCAACCATCAGAGTTCTGAGAAGTTGAAATATATGAATCTAAGGTTCACTGGTTGGGCCCATCTCATAAAAAAGTTTTACATTAAAAATAATTTATTCTTAACTGTACTGTAATTTCAGGTGAAACATGGATATTCCAAAAGAGTGTGGTGTACTCTGGTTGGAAAAACTCTTTACTATTTCCGTAGTCAAGAAGATAAGGTATGTCTTTCTAATGGTCTTTCTATGACTTGTTTGCGCAGGACTCTCAGGTGAATGAAAGACAGACATTGGGGTGGATTTTTAATCAAGAAGCTGCAACTTTATTAACTAACATTGGTTATGAGTAGTATATGCCTACCCATCTCACGCCAGGCATTTAACTGAGCCTAGTGCAGGTTACAGGCTCCTACCATATAACAAATGACTGAGGGTAGACTCTTCAGCCTGCCCCCCTGGGCTCAGCTCACTTCTAAGTACTCTCACCTTTCACCCCTGAGGGGAGTTCAGGGTACTAAAAGGGGGGACTTTGGTCTACAAAGACTTCAGGTCTCCTCTTCTCCTTACAGGTCTACCAGCACAAATCTTCAGTCTCATTGATCTCTGGAGCTGGCCCTTTTAGCCTTTATCTGCCCTGTACGTCAGCCTCATGTTGCAACAAACTGAACCTTCCTATATTATCCCTTAATATACAGACATCCAGGTCCTCTTCTTTACCCTACTTGTGCTTTCACAGTGCTTCAAGGAAAGTGAAAAACCCACTGGACCACTGCCAATTTTGCCCAATGAGGGGACAATCCTTCCTGATTCCAAGATGCTGTGGATTTGACTGTCTGTTTTTTGGGAGCACAGTTCACTGTCTACAACTAAAGGGAGGGCAGGACACCTATTGAGTTCCTGCGGGAGGGGAGGGCAGCTGAAGAGGCAAAGGACTCAGGATGACTGGGGAAAAGTTTTGGTTGTTGGGTGGGGGAGTGCAGGGGCCGGTCAGCTCCCCTTTTCCCCCATACAGCCAGTGGGATGCAAGAACCTGAGGAAGAGGAGGGGCCCGGCCCCTCTATCTATGGCCACATGCTTTATTCTGTTCCCCTGTTCTGAAAGTAGTGCATCCATTTTTCTGGTCCAACCAGCATCGCACCCCATCGCCTGTTGAGATGGGGGAGCATTTCTCAGAAATATGCCCTGCCCCCCTTCTGGGACAGTATGTTCTCCATCTGGTCTGACCAATTGTCTCCATTGCTGAGATGGAGAATGGGGATTTTGGTGATATCTGAGCAATCCTATTGTTAACCCTGAGTTTTAGTATATTTTATTTCACTCACTTCAAACCTAGTTAAAATTAAACTCGACAGCCAGTTGACTGTCTGTTTACTCCATTAAGCCATTAAAATAAAAATAGCAGAAGCAGCACAGAGAACCTCCATTGTTACTTCCAGTGTACATATACATTATCCTCCTAAACAAGCATATAACCATGTCAGGCTTGATAGTGATTTCACTGGGCTTTAGATCCGGCATATTGTTTTCTCCATCTTCCTTCCCTTTTTCTTCTTCTCCCTGTTGTTGCCTCCTACTGTTTGTTCTTAATTTAGGGCCAGATCCTAGCAACACTAAGGCATATGAGTAACTTTGCAGTGTGATTAATGTCATTGAAGGCAAGTGGAAAATTTGAACTAGTAAAATAGTGCTTATTTATGGTACTGTAGATTGTAACCAATAGTAATAAGCCATACTTCAGGATTTTTATTTAATATTACTCTTTGAAATTATACCAGTGCTGTAATGTTCCAAAATCCAGTAACACTTTCATTTCAGAATATTAACTTCTATCTCATTTTACAGAGAAGCTACTAAAAAAAAAGTATATTTACATTTTCAATCTAAATATTGACTGAGATTTGATGACAAATTGGTTTTCACCTCAATTGTAGTAAGAAATCTGTATGTTTAAAGTACAAGAAGTTCTTATCTTTGACCAAGTTCTTATCTTTGAAAATTATTCCTCGTCAGCAGGCCCTTTAGAAATATTTAGGCAGTTAGCTGGCTCATCATAAATAGTTGTCTAACATTTGGATAAGTTTTACTGCAGTTTTTTAAACCAAAATGAACAATTATTTTATTAGATGGTAATGTGGAGGAAGTGCAGCTTTTACAAGCAGAATGTGCTTTAAAAATACTGCATGTGCAGTTTTACAAAACTGATTTATTTTTCAATATTCGAGGAGTTGCTAACTGAAAACATAAGTTTATATTACAGTGGAATGTGTGTATAGAAATAAAGAGCCTGTGAGGCATCCGGTAATGTAAACTGCTGTATATGTTACATTAATGGAGTCCATTTGGTTAAAAGGATTCAAAATAGCATTATTATTTTGAAAATCATGTGCTGAACAATGGAGAAGGATTACACTAACTGAAATCATATGTCAACACAGCTTCTTGTAAACCTAACTTAGGTTTAATAAAAATACTATTTAGCACAAGTACGTCATAGCAATGGTTTCTTGTAACTGAGATGGCATCTCTGAACCTTAGGATTCAACAGCCCCTTTCACAGAATTTGGCCTGTTCATAAAGCAAGAAATTAAGAAGCACTACAGGAAAGGAAGCCAGCACATGTATCTTTGACTCATGTCCATTCTGTTAGTGAAGAAGAACTGAGAAATCTGCATCTTTCACTAACAGCCAGTGCCTTCTTCAACGGGGGCAGCTTACCACCATGTTAAAATACTTATTTTCCAATCAGTATCTAAGAAGACAATTCTTGATAAAAACGAAACTTGCCAGCTACTTCCTAGTATCTAATCTCCGATTTCTTAACAAGATTATTGAGAAGATGGCAAAGAGTCAGCATCAACTAAACCTGGTCTCTGGTGATATTTAAAAAACATTCCCACCCAATAATGTGCCATAAATATGGTGCTGATTGCTCTTGTGCACAACCTGCTCTTGGTCATGGACAAATATCCCTTCTCTTTTTGCTGGGTCTCTTCACAGCGTTGGACACCATAGACCACGAAGTTGTGCTGGCTTATCTCAGATTCTTAGCTGGTGTATATGGCAGCACACTGAAATGGTTCCTATCCTTTCTGTCAGACCGAGCTCAGAGTAATGGGAAGATGCTCCTCAGACACCAAATCCCTAATCTATGAAAGTTCCTCAAGCCTCATTTCCCTCACCCATCATATTCAATATAGGGTTGTAAGACACCACAGCCTTTATAAACAGCAGTACACAAATGATACCCAGATTGTCTTCACCTTCCCATCAAACAGCGCCATCTCTTAGCTATCCCAGTATCTCCAGGAGATCAGCATCACAATAAAAGGTATCCAGCTAATGCTAACTCTTAGCAAGACAAAGGTAGGGAAAGAGAGATTTTTCAAGAAACTAGCCAGCATTATATTATCATCCTCTGTAGAGGGCATAAGCCTACCTGATAGTTGTGAAAATGGTATGTAGTATTTGTGTCCTTCAGGATTCCTCATTGATAGTGGATGCCCACATAGTTACACCTATGAAAAACTGCTTCTTCCACCTACAGCTGACTGAGAGACTAGATCCATCCTGACAGAGGAGGACTTGGCCATAGTCATATATGCATTTGTAACCTCCAGACTTAAATACTGCAATCCACTATACCTGAGAATTAAACCGGAGATATGAAAAGGATCCAATGGCAGCAGTAGTGATGCTCCAGTTGCCTCATCAAATACTAGATTAAGGCTATGTCTACACCACAGTTTATGTTGACAGAATTTATGTTGCTTGGGCTGTGAATAAACCACCCCCCTAAGTGACATAAGTTACACCACATAAACGCCGGTGTGGAAAGCACTACGTCGGCGGGAGAGCTTTTGCCGCTTGCGGAGGTGGTTTTATTATGCCGATGGGAGAGAGCTTTCCCGTCAACACAAGAGCATATTCACCAGATGTGCTGCAGCAACACAGCTGCATCAGTGCAGCTTCACCAGTGCAGCACTGTACATCTAGACATGACCTAAGTTTAAATTCAACATCCTGGTCTTGAGTTTGAGAATCCTCAAATGGATTGGGCCTGGGATATCTCAAGGGTTGCATCGTCTCCCACAATCAAGACCTATTGTGTCAGATAGTTACACATTCCATGTGCAACTATCAAGAACAATATATCCTGTAGAAATGAAAAGCAGAGGTTAGTATGGAACTGAAGTCTTCTCACTCCTAGGACTGTGCTTTAATGACAAGACCATGCTTCCTCTCTTCCAGGATTGTAAACTGGGAAGGTGGCTTACCCTACAGTTCTTAGTAACATTAAAAGAATAGACTTTTATGGACTTTCCTAATGTCAAACATTCAGATCACGTTGATGCTAGTTTTGTCAGTTTCTCTTCGTTTGTAGATCAAGAACTGTAAAACTGATGTTATCCAAGATGACTATTTCTTATATTTACTTTTAGTTTCCTCTGGGTCAAATCAAGCTTTGGGAAGCTAAAGTTGAAGAAGTTGACAGGTCGTGTGATTCAGATGAAGATTATGAGGCCAGTGGTCGCAGTCTGTTATCAACACATTATACCATTGTTATCCATCCTAAAGAGCAAGGACCTACGTATCTTCTTATAGGATCCAAACATGAGAAGGTGGTAAATGTACCCTATCTCTTAAGTTTCAATAAGATAGCTATAACTATGGTATTGTGATATGAACATTTTCTACAGTGAGTAAGATATGGAAAGTCAGAGATAAGGGACTTTTCTGCTAGACCATCTAGAAAGTGGTCTGATGTAACAGACAAATGGTCACACTTTTACAAATACTTATCAGAGTTTGAGTGATCACTATAGTTAAAAAAAAAAAAACAGGAGTACTTGTGGCACCTTAAAGACTAACAAATTTATTTTAGCATGAGCTTTCGTGAGCTAAAGCTCACTTCTTCGGATGCATATACATATGCATCCGAAGAAGTGAGCTTTAGCTCACGAAAGCTCATGCTAAAATAAATTTGTTAGTCTTTAAGGTGCCACAAGTACTCCTGGTTTTTTTTTGCGGATACAGACTAACACGGCTGCTACTCTGAAACCTGTCACTATAGTTAACTGACCCCATTTAAGGTATCTGGAAAATATCAGTAGATTTTCCTGTGGGGACTCCTATCCAGTTTACTGCCCATTTTCTGCAGTAATGGTAATTAGTGTACACTAAGGGGAAGACTAACAGGAATAATATGAGAGAGGTTATTTCAGAACAACATAAAATAAAATTTTTGACAGTATGGTAGACCTTGTTTTGATTCCTGATCTTATTCCCCAGGTGGAAAGGGCAATAATTAATACAAAGTCATCATATTCGCCTCTTAGAAAGGAGAGGAGGGAATACTTTGTATCTCTCAATGATCTCTGACTCAGTTCTGTTCTTCTTGGCTAAAATGAATGGTGGTTGTAATATAAGGCCTTGATTAGGGATAGGGAAGTAAAACAAAGGGAAATCCTTGTGCCTTCACAGGAGGGTATAGCACTAATCTGAGGTGGGGGAAAAGCTTTCTTATAAGATGACTCAGTGGTTTAGTGAGCTAGTGCACTACAATTAAGCTTTCAGTCATTTAAATTCTGTCTTAGCTACATGTGAAAAAAATTAGGTGTGTGCCCTCTTCCTAGTCTCTACTGAACATTCATCACATCTGGCTTGAGTGCACTTTCTGCTCAAAAGACACCTATATGTAGACTAGAAAGCTTGCTGCAAGTCAGGATTAAGATGTTTTGGCTAAGCTTTCATGAGAACCTTTGTGCTTGAAGCCACTGATACTGTTCATGAGTGCCAAATGCATCTGTAGAATTTTTCAAAATTAATATTTTTGAAGTTCTTTGTTTTGGAAAATTTCAATAAAAACATGTCATATTTTAAACTCTCAAAAATCTGCTTGGAATGATGATTGGGGTCTGTTTGTTTTTGTCTTGTAGGACACTTGGCTTTATCACTTGACAGTGGCTGCTGGGAGCACCAGTGTAAATGTTGGATCAGAATTTGAACAGCTTGTTTGCAAACTGTTAAATGTGGAAGGGGAGCACAGTAAGTTTATTTCTGGTTCCATATAATCTTAATACTTATCTGATCAACTATATTCTGAGTGTATTTGTCCCAAATTTGTCACTCTTTTTTGTACATATCAAAAGTTTAGTTATGTAGGCAGAGCTTCCAGTGCTTTTAATGTTTGTGTTTTGATATAGTCAGTTTGTTAATTCAGAACATGTTTTTCATAAACAGTAAATGTTTAGTCATTAGATTTCAGTAGAAAAGACCTTAGACATTAACAGACATTCAAAACACTTTATTCACGGAGAAGCAAGAGCTCCATAGTAGGCTTTTTTTGGACTATTGTCTTCCAATTTTAATATGAATTAACCACAAAAGTGGCCAAGACCTCTTAGAAATTTCCATCCATTTTAATGTACTTTAAGTTCTTGACATTTCTGTAATGTGCTACTGATGGGGTTATATTTATTGGATGATCATGAGTTAGGACACTGCTATCTAGGTGACTAGTAGAGATGGTTGGTTTAGACTACCTGTGCTGCCTGCAGAGTCAAAGGGCTCCAAATCTTTCAGAGATCTCTTGACTCAGTACGAAGTGCTACTTGTTGTTTACAGCAGGGTCTAAACACACAGGGCCTTGGAAATACAAACCAGGGCTACAACTCTATAGATGATTTAGTACTAGCACCCTTTCTCTTGGAAGAGGTGGAGATAATAGGAAGGCAATGCCTCTGCAGCAGCCTTTAGGTGAATGTGTGGCACATTTTCAAGCCAATAGGTATAACTGAAAGTGGCACCACCAATGACCTATCCTTCCCTTCCACCAGTGTTCAAAACCTGACTCCAGTACTGCCAGTCAGAATTACATTACATAAACACTATGGTTCACTGAAAACATTAAAGTTTTAGTCTTGACACAGACAATAGCATGATAATTCTGCTAAACAGAAGTGCAGCGGGGCAAACTTGCATCCTACAAAGATAGGACTATTCCAGCCCTTGAACATCATACCAACAGTACCCATTCCATCCTCATGTTGCTTGCCATGGTGCTTGTAGGTTTTATCTGTGTTTCCCTTATGAGACTTAAAATAAATGTGAGGCTCTTCTGAGGCATTGTATAGGGAGAAAGGGAAGCACAGGAGACCTGGATTCTATTCCTGGCTCTGCCACTGTTCTGCTGGGTGACCTTGGGCCAGTCACTTCCCCGCTCGGTGCTTCTGCTTCCCCATTTCTAAAATGGCAGTAATGATACTGACCTCCTTTGTAAAGTGCTTTGATATCTACTGACTGAAAGTGCCATAAAATAAGTAGGTGTTATTAAACAAAGGACTGTTGAGTCACTTCTCTTCTTGCCAACAAGCAAGCACTTTGAGTACTCAAGGCAGAAATTTCACCTTGCCAAAATAAACTTGCTCCTGCACTAGACTAAGATAGACATAGATTTTGGAGAAATGGCCATTTGCCCCAACACGGTGCTGCTGCAGCAGGATCAAGCATGAGCAAGTTACACAATAATCTCCCATGAAGAGTCAAAAATGAGCTGAAGCTTTATTATATGTGTCTGTCTGCCCAAATTCAGAACTACATCTTGTTCTTTGTGGCCAAAATGTTGTTGTACTTGGAAATGGAAACTGAGTTTTTAATTTATTTAAATATCTCTAGCTCAGCTGTAAACACTCTAAAGTCTCCAAAGCAGCGGTGGGCAACCTATGGCCTGCAGGCCGCAAGTGGCCTGTCAGGGTAATCTCCTGGCGGGCCGCGAGACAGTTTGTTTACATTGACCATCTGCAGGCACAGCTGCCCACAGCTCCCAGTGGCTGTGGTTCACCATTCCCGGCCAATGGGAGCTGCAGGAAGTGGCGTGGGCTGGCCGCCGCTTCCTGCAGCTCCCATTGCCCAGGAACAGAGAACTGCTGCCACTAGGAGCTGCGGGTGGCCGTGCCGGCAAACAGTCAACGTAAACAATCTGCCTCGTGGCCTGCCAGCAGATTACCCCGATGGGCTGTGTGCAGCCCATGGGCCACAGGTTGCCCACCACTGCTCTAAAGTCTGCAGAAGAATGTTCTTAGCTGGGGCATCTGCTGTTACAAACTCTGAGACTGATCTGCAGACCTTATCCTTGTGAGTAGTTCCATTTAAATCAATGGGACTATTTATGAGAATAAGGATTACTTCATTTGAGTTAGCATTTGCAGGATCAGGCCCTAAACTTGCTGATATTAGACAACATGAGCGAGAATGTATGTTGCGTGTCTACACTTAACTAATAGCTTTTAGCAGAGTCTTATCAAGCAACAGGAGAACGTGTGTGCTGCCCTTAAGGCAATCAACAAGGAAAGTGGTGATGTTCTATCTGAGTCCTCTACAGTATATCAGCACTGTTCTCTTGTCCATAGTATGTCACAGTAGCATAGCTTGCTACAGTTTTTCATTTATTTAGTTGCTAGCATATCCTGAGTGTAAGTCACTTCCCACACATATGGTAAGAAGAGGCTTGAGTTCTTGTGCCCTACTAGTCCAGGCAAGTTAAATCACATTTCCTAGTGGCTAGATTCTGGTGTTCAGAATTATACTAGCAGTTGGTCTTGTTGAGCCTCTTGAACCAGAAATATGACTTCTGAAACTTTTCTAAGCAGACCTTTGTGGTATAGACTTCTCTAAAATAAAATAACTTATCATTGGGGTATGAACTGTGGAAACAATGAGCCAAGTGAACAGGAGTTGTACCAGACTTGCCTACCTTGAATGTACTGTTTTGATTAGACACACACAATGGAGCATACCACTTCAAACAGTGATCTCAAACTAATGAGATTTGAGGTAATTCAGTACTTGAATGGGAGATTTCTACGGAGAAGCTCAACCTCTGCAGGAAATAGTTTGATGCACTGAATGGTGATATTGTTCCCCATACCTGTCAGAATTTGAAAGCCATAAACATGGCTACCTGGGAAAAGAAATAAAGAAGGCCCTTTCAACTCAACTATAATACATTGCAGTAGGTGTTTGGAGGGTCAGAATGGAAACCAAATACATATTTTGCTGAAAAAGTAGTGATTATTATTCAGTCATAAAGACGGATGAGTTTGTTTTCCTGCCGAGTCAATATCTAGCAAGTGCTAGTGGAAGCAATGTTTTTCCAGGTGAGATGCAACACCTAGGTCTGATGACACCCGCAGTTATTGAAAATACCAGGACTTTTTTCCCCCAAGATCTATTCCAACATGGGTAATTCAATTCTGCCTACTTAAGTTTCCCTGAAATTTCAAACAAATGAGAGACTCTTCTTTTACTATTAAGTGTTCCTATGCATTTTTATGTGTTGCTGTGATTCACCCAGAAGTGGCTGCACTTTATTGTTGGCCAAAATGATTCCTGTATGTAAAGTCAGTTACTAAGAGTTTATAACATATGTTGGGTTCCTTCTGGATGAAAGATGTTATGTAAAGTCATTATCTTAAATGATTCCTTGCAAGCAGTGACCATGTATTATCTGTTCAGCCTCTCAAATTTGGAGACACCCTACTCTTTGTCACAGCAAAGAAGGAATTGCTTCCCCTCTTACAACACTGCCATCAGAGGCCCTGCAAACTGAAGCAATTAAATTATTTAAGGTAAAATCCTGGTAAACGTTTGTGGTTTTTTTCTGTGTGAGAAAGAGACTTTTTTGCTCACTAAAGGTGTTCTCTTAACAGACCTGTGTGTGAGTGTGACTAGTAACCTCATATTCAGTCCAACTCCAGAATCAGTAGTCCTTATCTCAGGTGTTGGGGTTTCAAGAGTGCTTACCCTTTGCCAGGGGGTTTTTACTCCACTCTCCTCATTGGGCCAGTAGGGGAACCTAAGCCCTCCCACTTCACTGGGTTCCAGTCCAGGGACCCTTTAATAAGCAGTGAAGGCTGCCTACACAGTTTCCTTGCTCCCTCACTGGACTAGTTCTTACCTTACCCTCTCAGGTCTTTTCCATAGACACTTCCCAGACTCACAGAGTATCAGCATCTCTCTCTCTAAGCTTCTTCCACAGTCTCATGGCAGAGCTTCTTAGCACTTTCTGCCACCCAGCTGGTTCTGCAGCTTTCTCTGCTCTCCTGGCAGACAGCCTTGGCTCCCTACAGGCTCTTTCACCAGCATGGAGAATCCTGGCTAGACTCACTTTTCCAGCTTTCCTTCACCACTGCTTCGGGCTGCCTGTTGCACGCCCACCTACCTTCCTTCTGGGAGGTGCTGTCTGCCAGCAGTCCAACTCAGCAGATTCACTTCAGCCAGGCTTCTCTCGCTGAGTAATAGCCAACAATCTGCTCTCCTTCTTGGTCAGCCCCTAGCTGAGCTGGGTTCATCCCTTTTAACTCTTCCCTCCAGGCTTGACATCTACTGCAGGTGTAACAGGGTGGAGTTTGTTGACCCCACAGACTCTCATTAACCCCTTCTGGTCCACTGTGGGGTTGGTACACCCCATCACAGCCTGGAAAGAAAAGCTATGTCTTTATCTTCAGAACAGATAAGGCATGGACAGTGCTAGTTGAAGCTTCTCCACAGAGCCTCACCCCCCCTAATCTGAAGAGAACAACTCTAGAGTTGAGAGAGCAGTTCAGTCTCCAGGCCTGTTTAACTTACGGCCTTTCTGCCGAGATTATCAGTAAAATTGCCAGTTAGCACCCAGGAGGATAGTGGATTTTTGGCCTGAGACTAAGATAATCAAATTCATGGGCTACGAAACATCCATCAGATAGAGAGCTGGTTGAAATTTTCTGAAATTTGTTTTTTCAAGTAAATTTTAAACAACAACTACAAAAAGTAATTTAAATTGTTGTGTCTTTTTCATGTTTCTCAACCAGCTCTAGAGATTGAATACATTTTACAAATTGTGATGGGAAAAAATGCAAAAAAACAAATAAACCCAAACCATCATTTCTGCAAATTTTTTTCCTAATTTTTGAACTAACTCTAATCATATGGTAACAATTGTCATTCATTATGGACCTTGGCTGAATTCAAACTGATGACTTAGGAGGGAAAGTTTCTATTGTCCTTTTTCTTTTATAAATAAAAAAAAATTATCAAGACTTTCATATACATATATCTAAGTTGAGCCTGTGTTTTCCTTCTTGAGTTTAGTGAACAAATGAAAAGTATGTGTGTCTTAATAATAATATATAGTAAAACAAAATGTATGTGAAGACTACAGAGTAAGAGTCTTCAAAATATTTAGACCTAAAAAAAATTATATCATATTATTAAGAATAGTCAGAGGTGAAAGAGCCAGTACGCCGTGCCAGACCAGACCGGCTTCCGCAGGCTGGCAATTTAAAGGGCCAGGGGCTCCCTGCAGTGGCTGGAGCCCCGGGCCCTTCAAATTGCCTCCCAAGCCCGGCTGCCGGAGCCCTGGGGTAGTGCCAGCAGGGCTCTGGTGGTGATTTAAAGGGCCAGGGGCTCCACTGCGGTATTGCCCCAGGGCTTCCAGCCACCTCTGCGGCTGGTAGCTCCGGGGGTGATTTAAAGGGCCCTGGTATTTAAAGGCCCCATCTCTTCCCATTGAGGCCATGCCCCTTCTGGTTGAGGCCACACCCCAGCTCAGGACTCCGACGTACCGATAAGTCCTTTCAGTTACTTTCACCCCTGAGAATAGTACAAAGAGTACACAGCAACTGCCCTTCTGCAAAGATGCAGCTCTGACAAGTGAATTCAAGAGATACGTCTTGATCCTGTTGCGTGCAGGTAGACCCCAGTGTTTGAGCACAGGTGGTTGCAGAACAGAGTCCTTGGGTGAAAGCCCAGCCCCATTGAAGTCAATGGCAAAACTCCCCTGTATTTCACTCCTCAAGTTGGATAGGTAAAAATGTGTTTTTCGCAGCTAAAGATTGCTACAGAGTATATACTAATGATTGTTACAGAGAAAAAGTACTTTTCTGCCATTTCTTTGCACACTGAGGGATATATTAAGAGTTAGAAAACAAGTTCCATGGATGAATGCCCTTTCTCCATGGACCTTATCCTAACATTATAAATTCTGCCAAGACCAAGTTCCTTCCAGTAAAAACTGTCTTGAGAAGTCATATGGGATAGTTTTTGGCTAGATGTAGAAAGGAATTCTATACATTCCATCTGTTCAGTCCCTGTCACTGGCATATCCAGCTTGTTTGTTTGAAATGTCAGCAGGGTCTTAAAGAAAAATGTCCATTTTATTTTGCTCATCCCAACAGCACGAAAGTTTAAAAGGGAATGAACTTTCCTCAGCACAAATAAACACATGTATTTGAAAAATGACATTCTGAATTACATTTAGCAAATCTGAATGTCTATCACAGGAAGTAGTTATTTTGCTAGAAAGGGATGACTTATGTGACACTGTCATTATAAAGAACTCAGTGTTTGCGATTCTAAATTAATTCTCAACTTGATTTAGAACAAATGTATCAATCAAAAAAAGACATTTGGGTTCATTTTCAGTTATTCTGCTGCTAATCAAAATTAGTCAAATATAGAAGGAATCTAATCTGTTGATAGTTTGTTTCCCTTCTATCTTGGTTAGTAAAATAATTCCTTAAAGATTAATATTTAAAATGTGTAAGTGGATTTAGTGATCATGTAACCAAGGGACTAAATATGTAGACCAACTGGAACCCACCTTTCTGGGGCAGGTGTTATGCAAACTTTCTAGGACAACATTGCCATTGCTTTATGGAAGCTCTTAGCTATTCCAGAAGTGGAGTTTGCTTGAGCAGAGACTACCAGTAGTGCAAAATATTATGCTGTTTTTGTGATGTGAACAAGTGAAGACAGAATGAAACCATCAAACTCATGGGACTTGAGCCCAGATTTTAACTTAGGACTCCTGAGCTAAAGAACTATTGCACTGACCCATTGTGCCGCTTAATAGCTCCCCTCTTTGTTTCCTCTCCCCTTCCCACATTGAAAACTTTCCCAATGTAGAAAGAATACAACTCAAGAAACAAAAAATCCTAATGTTCTGGTCAATTTGTAGTTTATTGCATGAGGCCTTTAAAGTTTGTTGCTCTTGTTTCAGCAGCCTTGCCATGGCAGGCAGCACTGCAACTGCTCACAGGACGGACCAGCCATGATTGTGTTGTGCCCACTTTTTGTTTTTATATTGACTGCCTTTACAGTAGTAGAATATTGATTCTGAGCTTGCCTTTTTGGGTTTCAAAGTCCTGAACAATGTATATAGGCCCTGGTTTTATTCAGAACCTTCTGAAAACTTGCCTGACATCACCTCATCATGTCTCAGTAGGTGATTGTGGTTTTGCTGTCATAGCTCCTAGTGAGTAGAATTCTCCCTGCCTCATTTTATCCCTCCCCACTTTTAAAAAAGCATTTGAAAATAGACTGTTCAGAGGTATTTTTATCTTAAATCTGGCCGTGTAGAGAAGAACCCCACTCCTTTCCTCATACTTTTCCAGTGATAGCACCTTATTTGTTTTTTAAATTTTAATTAATTTAATGCATGATGCTTTAAATATTATTGCATTTTTGTTATGAAGCACCTCTGTGAAGCGGTTAGGTGGAGGTTGATATATAAACTTACATATTATTATTTTATATCCAGACCTGCCAGTTGTTTATAAATGCTGCAGTTGACTCTCCTGCCATTGATTACCATGTATCTTTGGCCCAGAGTGCTTTGCAGATCTGCCTCACACATCAGGAGCTTCAAAATGAGATCTGCTGCCAGCTCATTAAGCAGACAAGACGACGACATCCACAGAACCAGGCAGGACCAATACAGGTACGAATAACTTCTGTTAATGGAATGTCCTTAACATGAGCAATGAAGAGCTTTGACGGACCATTGAGTACAGCAAAGAAATCTGCATGCTTAGGTAAAATTTACATCTTTGTACTGTGCTTTATTGTAAATCAGAAGAATAAGTGTAAAGAACATCCCCATCTCTTTTAAGGGCTGAACACAAATGCAAGTGGGTTTACCTTAGCTAAAGTCTAAAGTAAGGTGTAACACATAGACCCGTGGTTCTCCTCTCAGCTGCTGCATGCTTCCTTAAGAGCCTGTCTTTCTTCCTGAGTTAATTCCAGATTCAGCCCCTAACTCACACAGCACATTTGTCTTTAGAATGTGCTTGTGGGGGGGCAATTCATTCCGCATATTTGGCCATGCAGTTTAATATGCCTGTTTTCAAGACAAGTATCTTCTTTCCAGTGCCTGGCCTTACAGCCTCCCACACAATCTTGTACACATACTGCATACCAAATAATGTATATGCAGCACCTAATTGTGTTTCTTCACTCTGCTTTATTACCAGAACTATATTTGTCTTCAAATTTGTAAGTAGGAAAAAAATTAAACTGAGAGGGGAAAAAGGGATTATAGTCTAAGTGGTATATATAGATATGGATTAGTAGTTCATGTGAGTAGCAGTACACAGACAGCTAGGAAAGAAACAGGAGAATTTAATGAGGAAAAAGTTCATTAATATATTGACTTCATGTGTTTTTATTCAGTACCTGAGTTCATATTTGGAAAATTATTAAGTTGACACATACTGAAGTTGATGGTTTTAGTTTAACCTTTCTCTTTTTTGACACTCTTGTACCATTCATTGATAGGGCCTTTCTTTATAAGTGAAAAAATGGTGTTATAATCTCCCATAATGATTTTAAAAGTACATTAAAGTGCTTTCATAAAATAAAAATGATGGGATGAGGGAATGTTTTGAGGTCCCAGATCATAACGGGAAGATATGTTTTTTTCTCTCAAACACTTTCATGTCACTATCCCTCCCAAATAAAAGTCTGAGCCATCTCTCATTGAAGTCCATTAATTTTTCCATTAACTTAATGGAAGTTGCATGATGCAGTAAATGGTCTTTGAGAAAGAAACTCTGCAAATGCTTAGAGGGATAAAATAATAACAGTCCCACCTAACCTGCAGGCAAGGTATGAAGCTGCCACATATTTCATCCTCAGCATCTGTCCTGGGCCAGAGGAGTGTGGATAGGAGGATAGCATGAGCAAATGAAATCTGGCGGGGGAAATGTATTACAGGTAGATCTATAGTTTAGGTTTCCTGACATTTTGCATTATAAGTCCCTGTTTTCAGTTGCTTATAACTTGTCCATCTTTAACCACTTGGGCTGAAATTTTCCACATGAGGTGTTTGCCTCAGGCTGATTTATTGTGGTAAATATTCAGTAAAAATGTTCAGCAGTTTCTCAGAATGAGGTCAAGGACAAATATGTTGTTTTACCCAAGTTAAAAAAAATTATGCAATGCTTTGTTGAGATGCTCTAGTGCCTGCACCCTTTGGAGCAGGGACTTGAAATTTATTTGGTTGCCTTGGTGTTGGGGCTGTGCCTTTTTCCCCAAATCTGGTTAAATTATGAGCCTCTAAAATTTTCTTTGCACATGCTCAGTAGAGACTTGTTAGAGTTTGGCAGCTAAATTCTCTGAAGATTCCATCTGTAGTGGGCATGCAAAGGAGCTGAACATGACCTGCAGTTGCTCCTTCCGCCACCCATGGATAGCTGTGATGCCATGCACAGGACCTGATAGCAGGGAGGCCGTCTTCCTTTCACTCTCAGTGCAATTGTAATTCGGCCCCCTTGTGTGTATGCATATATACAATCTTTAATCACAAACTATTTTTCCACAGTATTCAAGCCTTATTCAGTGCACAGTATGACTAGTGATCTGGGAATGAATCAGGATGTGTAGTGAATGAGACTGTTGTCTGTAGGATCCCTGCTTCATTTGTTGCAGATGTTGGAGGCTGCATAGTGAATGAGGGAGGGGACTGCAGCAAGAGATGGAATGTTTTTGTGGTTTAGGGAATTGAATGCCACCTTAAATGGATTTAATTCCTATTTGATGCAGGACATGTTATTTAAACCAAATTTTTCATTAACTATGTAGTTCTTCATTTCTGGGTGCCCCACTTGAGACACCTCTGGTCTGTAGAAGTACTGGACACTCATAACTGCCTCTGGAGTCAGTGAAAGCTGAACAAATAAAATGCCAGATTCTCTGAAAAAAAAAAGTCAGGTTATAGACAGCTCAAAGTGGGCACCAAAATTATTTTACACTTTAAACCTTAATGTCTCTGTGCATTAGTTCCCCATATGTAAAATAAGGATAATAATATCACCTTACCTCGCAAGGGTGTTGAGAAAAGAAATTCATTAATATTTGTAAAAGCAACAAAGAATCCTGTGGCACCTTATAGACTAACAGACGTTCTGCAGCATGAGCTTTCGTGGGTGAATACCCACTTCTTCAGATGCAAGTGGTGGAAATTTCCAGGGGCAGGTTTATATATGCAAGCAAGAAGCAAGCTAGAGATAACGAGGTTAGTTCAATCAGGGAGGATGAGGCCCTGTTCTAGCAGTTGAGGTGTGAAAACCAAGGGAGGAGAAACTGGTTCTGTAATTGGCAAGCCATTCACAGTCTTTGTTTAATCCTGAGCTGATGGTGTCAAATTTGCAGATGAACTGGAGCTCAGCAGTTTCTCTTTGAAGTCTGGTCCTGAAGTTTTTTTGCTGCAGGATGGCCACCTTAAGATCTGCTATTGTGCTGATTTAATATTTGTAAATCAGTGCTGAAGTGGTGAGCTCCATAAAAAAGCCCATGAGGAAATTAATAATTCTGTATTCAGAGTAGGTTTGAATAGCATGCAATAAATAAGTCTTGGGTCTACACATTGAACAATGAGGATAAAAAAAATGTCAAATAGCTGCTCATTCAGTAAGCATTGTGCCTGTGCACTGAATGAGGCAGGGGTCCTGTGGGGGAAAAAGGGATGTAATTAAAGACTATCTGTAATGCATACTCACAGGGGAGCTGAATTAAGGTGGCACAGGCAACCTTGATTCAGGTATTCCCCGACATTTGAGTGAGTAACTTCGCAACCTTAGTTTTCTTTTAGTGCAGTTTTTTGTATGTAATTTTATATAAACTGAACCAAAAAAAGTTGCAGGAAGGGGGAAACATGAAAATAGAGATAAAGACATCTTGGGCTTCCACTGAGGTAATATCCCAATTCATTTCAGCTTTTTACCTGTAGTTTTGAGCTTTTCCTGCCAATATACAATTGTCTGTTATTTTTATTTGGCATTTTGCACAATGAGCTGCACTGTTGACCAGTGACCACAGTAGGAAGTTATTTTACTTTGTAAGATGCCCAAAATAGTGGGTTTTTTTCTTTTTTCCAGGGTTTGCAGCTGTTAGCTCTCTCTGTTGGACTATTTCTTCCTCAACACCCATTCCTTTGGCTCCTCAAACTTCACTTAAAGAAGAATGCCGATTCCAGGTGTGTCTATGTATTACTAGCTGTACAAGTCCCACTGATGGAACTTCTAGGATACATTTTAAAATCAACTTTATGACATATTTGTGGACAAATGCTACAAAAGTATAATTTGTACACATAACTTATGTGCATCACTTGGAAAATTTGTCCTTTGTTTTGAAAATTGCACTACAGTATTCTGAACACACGATGTAAAAGCATGAAAAGCACAATATAGCTGTTACCCAAAATGTTCTGAGGCAAATTCATTCCTGACAAAACTGTTCGTTTCAGTAGATTAACACCCTTGATATTCTCACCTTTGATCGAAAAATCTATTGGAAACATTGCAAGGAAACCTCAGAGTTCTCCTTCCATTTGGATCTTTCAGTGGGTTTACTCAAAGCTTAGCACATAGTGGAGCAGTTCATGAGCCATGCCCTGTTTCTCCTTTTGTCACAGAACTGAATTTGGGAAATATGCAATTTACTGTCAGCGATGTGTTGAGAGAACCCAGCAGAATGGGGACCGAGAAGCAAGGCCATCAAGGATGGAAATCCTTTCAACCCTTCTAAGAAATCCCTACCACCACTCATTGCCATTCAGTATTCCAGTTCATTTCATGAATGGTATATACCAGGTAGGGCTCATAAGCATGATATTTAACTTACCCAATCTGATTTTATTAGCACAATTGTGAAGTGGTTATGTGTGATAGCCAAGATGAAGGAGGGAGAACTATGAGCATTAAAGTAAATATGGCTTGAATTTCTCCTTGCTGGTGGTTAGCAATGGAATGGGCAAAGTAATTGTCAGATTTGATCAGTGTCTCAGGAAAAGAAAAAGTTTTGAGCAAAACATCTTTAAAACCTCATTATTGCCTAAGTAGTATCCACTTAATTTTTCTTGTTTAACCAATCAACCACTTGAATGGAGCATTCTGGAGAAGAGAGCAAGGTGTTAGAGGTATTCCCTCCAACTGAGCACCTTGGAACTCGGGTAGCTTATTGAAGGTCATGAGGCACATGTGTAACTCTGATCATCATTAACAGAGGATACCTGCATTTATTACAGGCAGAATATGCTCCATAGTCTCTTGGGGCCAATCAAGACCCCATTGAAGTCTGAGGGAACCTTTCTATTGACTTCATTCAGAACTGCATCAGCCCTTTGTGCCTATATGTTCCTAATGATTAGAGCTGGTCAGAATTTTCTTTCAATAAATCTTTTGACAGAAAATAGCTTTTCAATTACGGTAAATCAGATAAATTTTTCTTTAAAATTTTTTAGTTTTGGCAACTGAAAAACATCGTGTCATGAATAACGCTTGTCCAGAGTACCCTCTCATGCTCTCCAGGCAAAACACATGCAGGAAAGACCTCTGACCCTCCAGCCAGGCTCCGTCTAGTGCACGGGTGGGCAAACTTTTTGGCCCAAGGGCCACATCTGGGTATGGAAATTGTATTGCAGGCCATGAATGCTCATGAAATTGGGGGTTGGGGTGGGGGAGAGAGGGAGGGAGGGCTCCAGCTGGGGGTGTGGGCTCTGGGGTAGGGTCAGAAATGAGGAGTTCAGGGTATGGGAGGGGGCTCCAGGCTGGGGCAGGGGGTTGAAGTGCGGGGGGAGAGGGGGAGGGCTGGGGATGAGGGGTTGGGGGTGCAGGAGAGTGCTCCAGGCTGGGACTGAGGGGTTCGGAGGGTGGGAGGGAGATCAGGGCTGGGGTAAAGGATTGGGGTGGAGGAGGGGGTCAAGGGTGCAGGCTCTGGGCGGTGCTTACCTCAAGCAGCTCCAGAAGCAGTGGCATGTTCACCCTACAGGTCCTACATGGTGGTGAGGCCAGGCAGCTCTACGCACTGCTCTGTCAACAGGCACCGCTCCTGGAGCTCCCATTGGCCGTGGTTCCCAGCCAATGGGAGCTGCAGGGGCGGCGCTTGGGGCGCGGGCAGCATTTGGAGCTGGAGGGAGGACAAGCCACTGCTTCTGGGAGCCGCATGGAGCAGGGAAAGCCCCCAACCCCGCTCAGAGCTCGAGGGCTGGATTAAAATGTCTGGAGGGTCAGATGTGGCCCCTGGACTGTAGTTTGCCCATCCCTGCTCTAGTGTCTAGACACTTTTAGGTTATAGTGTCTTTAAAGGCTTTCGCAATACCAGCAAACCATGACCCATTCCTTCAGTAACCAGATATCTGGAGTCTGAGTTATCTTTTCTTCCCACAAGCTTTCTCTTAGTCCTGCCTCTTCGTTCAGGGCACAGTAATTTAGTCTGGGCCTTCTTCCAAGGCCCAGCTTTCCTTTCATCCTGCCCTTCTTTCAGGATCTAATGCCCTAATGTATTTCCTTCTCCTACAGCCCATCTTTCTCTTCTAAACTCCCACCACTACCACAGACTACCATTTGCCTACCTCCTCCCCTCTTTTAAACCACAGCATTTCCTATTCCTAATAGCTCTCTCTTCCTGAACCACACCCTCCTCAGGTGACAGTCATCAGTTTCATCAACCCTTTCAGATGATCCTCATGTTTCAGTTACCATCATTAATCCCTTAGTAGCCACAGACCAGGCTAATTCCTTCCCATCTCTGGAAGACAGATGAGGCCCCTTACAGGGGCCACATCACCCTGTGACACAGTAGAACTCCCATTAACTTCAGTATAGGATCAGTATTGGATCTAGTATCCCTTCTGTGAATTATGGCATGTAAATAATTGTAAAATTATGTAGTTATGTACTGAATATCATTTTTATTTCCTGGTATAAAGAAAAACTCTGCTTTCAAAACATTTTTATAAACTCTAAAAAACTCTCTATATAGACTTGGATCTCCATTAAGTCATCACCTTAAAGTTTCAAAGAGAAATGCTTGAGATCAAAAAGAATGTAACCATCCATGATGATTATATATTGGTTTGAAAAGACACGCTCCCAAGTGATATGAAATAAAACCAATAAAGAGTCTTAAATGTCACTATAATTGGTTAGTTAGTTGGGCTCAGATCCCCATAGGTATTTAGGCTCCTAGTTTCCATTGCAGTCAGTGGGACTCCATGATCCAGTTTTTCTAAGACATTTTGTTACTAATAAAAGTGGTGTGGTTTCTTTTGTGTGCAGAGCCTGGTAGATACCCCTGTCCTTTAGCACAAACATAAAGTTGAGGGAAGTGTCAGAGACAAGTATCTGAGTAGAGACAATTAGCCACCCATTACTAAAATTCTTTAGTACCAAAGACAGAACAGGAAACTTGATAAATATTTACACCAGGAGACATGGGGGGTAGAAAATATTCTTTGGACAACTACTATATATACTATATATCACTGCTCCTGAAATAAATTTTATATATTTTTTTCAGACATACAGTATAATCTAATCAAGCCTCCTGTTAAATTGTATGTCATGCAAGGTTGTTATCTATAATCTTACCTGCTGAGCCACCCTGTCATAATTTTTTTTGTTATAGTATTTCTAATAATATTTTTCCTCACCGAGGAACATATCAAATTGCCTTTTTAAATCAAACATTTAGATTAATTCAAATCTCTAGTTTAGTAAATAAAAAAACTGGTAAATGCATTTATCTAGAGATTAAGCTTCAGCTAGAAAACAAAAAAAGGAAAATAATATATTAGTTTAATAACAGTCTGAGATACTATGTATAATAGTCTTTGATTTGGTAAACAAAATGCAATGACTTGTAACAGGTAAGCAAAGTTTTTGACATAAAATTTGCTCAGTAGGGAATACTAAAGACCACCAAACTGTCTTCTTTTTTTGCCAGAATTTACAAGTTTAAATCCTGGCTAAATTTTTGTCTAATCCGTAGTGGAATTTATCAAGTTGTAATGACAATAAGCTATCCAAGGAGGATGGAACAGGGCACTCTCTTTCCATGTATGTTCTAGAAAGTGTCTTGTCCTTTAAAATCTTGCATTTAATATTTTTGAGAGTTTTTGTAACTAAAGTGTTTCATTTTCCTCTGTTCAGGTTGTTGGATTTGATGCCTCCACCACGGTGGAAGAATTTCTGAACACCCTTAACCAAGACACAGGAATGAGAAAACCAGTGCAGTCAGGATTTGCATTATTTACTGATGATCCTTCTGGCAAGGATATAGAGCACTGTCTTCAAGGAAACATCAAGGTAAACAAAACTCTTTAATGAGTTGCACATATTAAACAACAAAAATATCTTAATTTTACAGAGGCCTTTTCAAACAAACAATGTAAGGGGAAATTATTTCCTTATTAAATGCTTTTTGCTTTTCCTCATTTGACATACATCAAAGGAAAGATGAAAACAAACTCTAATTTTTAACTCTGAAATTCATTCAGTGGAATACATTTAAAAGCAGTGCCTGGCAGACTAGAATGGCTCAGGGAATTGATGATGGGATAAGGAACTTTTCACCTCTAGGACACCAGTTTACATGAGGACTGTTATTAGTGGCTAAAAATGATTACAGTCTAATGCTCATTCTGTGGCTTTAGTTGGTGTTCTCAGTCCAACTCCTGTGGCTGAACTACAAAGATCTGAATACTCAGTAATCCTGAAGAGCTCTCAGAGCTGGAGAGGTGAAGTAGACTGGAATAGAAGTCTCCAGATGAGGGCTGTGACACGAAGATTGAACTACCGTATCTTGTACTTTGCAAGTCCTGTGGCTAGAAGATTTCAGTGTCCAATGCTGGCAACCTGGTACCTGTCATAACATCAGATTTACTATAAACTTAGAAATATAAACCCATCTCCTAAAATAACAAAATACAAACAGCTTTTCTAATATGTTGCTCGAGTGAGGGATGTATTGGAAGATCAAGGAAAGTGGCTGACAGAGATCTAGAAGGAATGTCAGAGGGTTTTCTATCCAATACAAGGAGGTAAAGGTTTAGGTTCAGTTCAGTAGATTGACAGTGCTCAGTGTAATGTTATTTGTATGGATTCTGAAGGGATGTAGTTATCCCCACAACTCAGGATTAAGGTATTTGCAGTAAGGGTTGGGAAGACACAACATAATTGATGGTTTACTATGTTACATTGTTGTTCTCGCAAAGCAAATAGTGGGGCTGGGACTGCTGTTGAAGCAGCTCCCTCAGCCCTGGGGAGTAAGGCATGCTGGGTAATACCATCAGGCAGGCCTGTTACACCCTTCTGCGGTGTTCAGAGAAGTATTAACTGGCTTCAGGGGGCTCTGCATCCAGCCCTTTATGGCTGGAAGAAAGGTGGTCATGATGCAATCGGAGATAAATAGTGCCATGGAGGATTCCTCTTTCCTACCAAAAAAAAAAACAAAACCCAAAACAAAAACAAAAAACCATGACGTGGAAGGCAAAAAAAAAATCTCTCTTAAACAATTTACTTATTCTCATATCCTGTTTTCTATTAACGTTAGATTTTGGATTCTGTTAACATTTCTGCTGAGTCTTTCCAAGGGGGTCCATAAATAGTTTCTTCCCATCTAATCTGAATGGACTAGGATGCTGTCATTGCAACACACTCTTCCTTTGATCTGGGAACAAGGGACCAAGCGAGTCTCCAACTTGCACAAAACACTGGTTAGAAACGGAACCATCCACAGCATGCAGTATAGTTGTTTAATTATCCTCTTTATAAAAGTCATTAGTTTTGGATAATTACATATGTGGTGGTTCCTGCTAAATTATATACCTTTCCTTTCTGTATAAACATTTTATGGCCAGATTCCAAAACCAAGGTCTGTCTGATAGGATAAGCGAATAACAACAACAAAATCTGACTGCTAAATCCTCAGCTAAAAAGTGCCTGTACAGGTACTTTTCACAAGTTTAAAAATTAAAGCTATGTGATTTTTCTGAGTTACAATAATTGAAATTCTTTCATAATAAACAGATGGTTCCCTTCAAAGATGCTGTTTTGGCAAGAAACTACAGAACTGACAGTTCCACATATTCATTTTCCTTTTAGATCTGTGACATTATTTCTAAATGGGAGCAGGCCTCCAAAGAACAGCATCCTGGGAAATGTGAAGGAACAAGAACTGTGCGTCTTACATATAAAAACAGGTATATAATACTGAGCATAATTCCACTACTGTGTCCTAGGAATTTTCTTTAATTTATATGGTGTTTATTATCTGGAAATGTATTAGATGAATTAAAGCTTACTCCAAAATGTTAAGAGAGAAAGAGACTGCAACCTTTGTTAAATAAATTAACTTCACTAGTATCAATATTTTGGAAACCTTCATATAAACCTTAGATTTTTGTTTTTCTTAAACTTAGCAGGTGAGGAAGTACAGAGTAAGCTAGTCAGGCAAATCCTGGTTTGTTTTCCTTAGTCAATCTTCTGGTTCATTGGACACCCCATCCCATGACCCTGCTTAGAGGCTGTGGCTCCTTCCCACATCCTTCACCAGGCCATCTTTCCCTTAATGAACCCTCTTTCCAAGTATCTTACACCTGGAAAGATCCCATTTGTTGAGGTTGAGCTGGTCTGCTTGTCTTTCGTGTGAGTTCCACCTGCACAGGTATAGAATAAGGCTCTAGGAGCATGCAGATCCAATGTGCATGGAATTTTAAACTTATAGCGTGAATCTAACAGGAAGAGAGCAATAGCAGGCTACCAATTAATGGGATCTCTAAAAGTAGAAGTATTAGGGGTACATCTGTAGGAGAAGGATGAGATAATAGTGAGTTGAACATTATTTGCATAATAAGCAACAGCCACAGGTTGATGTTTCATAGTTCAGTAGTAAAAAGGTCAGCACACAATAGTTTCCATCTAAAGTTGTTTTCTCTTACCCTGTTTAGCTTGGAAAACTGTAATGTCCAATTGTATCTACAATCCACATCCAGTAAAATGGAACTGATTATGTTATGTACCAATATTTAATTTTTTAATTTGTAGGTGAAGCTTATGAGATTGAGGAGCACTTGTCTTGACCTACAACACCCCTTTTGCTCAGTCCTTGGTCTCTTCTGAGCATCAGTTGCTAATTGTGCCAAACTTTGCTGGAACTTGAGTTTTGGATACATGGGGACTAGGCTGACACTACAAAATTAAAAACCCTAGATCTACAGAAGTGAAAAACCACTGTACTAATTTGCACTATTATGTACTTGGAAGGTCTGTGATTCCTCAAGTATCAAGTGGTGTTGAATTTCATGAAAGCAAAATACAAATCAATGCTTAATTGTGAAATCATTAAACTTTATTCATTTAGATTCAATGAGGTGCAGATCGTTTGGTGGGTATTTATATCTTTAATTATTTTCAAACTGGCATTTAAATTCTATTCATGTTCAAACTTTTTAGTCTGATTTCTTATCATTCACTTAAAAATAAGATATATGTGTGCAATTATACATTTTTTTTAAAAATGTAAAACTAAAGGCATGTGTTAAGTAATCAGTTTGAACAGCAGAGTAGCTTCAAATTTCATTATAAAATTCCGGATTTTACTCCTTTGCTGTTCCTGTTCTATGGAAAGGAGTGAAGGACTTAACTGGAGCAAAAATTTTAAAATGACAAGATACTAAAGGGTCACTTTTCCCCCCACCTTTTAGAAGTAGTAAATGTATAGCTAGTAAAATGGTTTAGAGTGACAATTCTAGAGGCTGATTTTCTCCATTTGTCCACAGATTTAGTACAGTGGCAGTAAAAGCTTCCAAGTGCTGCCCTTCCTCTGTGCCTCAACTCTGCTCTGGACAGGTTACCTTCAGAGCTGAAGTGTTAATAAGTCTCTATGCACATTCATTCTTTGTCCTAACTGCTGAGGCTACCATTTGTGATAGAAACAGCTATCCATTAGGAACTGGGATGATATCACCAACTCATTTCACATGAGTCAATGTAAGCCATCAGATGGTAACAATTTATGGTCAGAGCTGACTTCAAACTAGTGGCCCAGAGGTGCAAGGTCATAGGTCTCATTACTAATCCCCAGGGTCCATCTAATACCCCTATTTTCATTTTTAAATAACTTCTCTTTCTTCTTTTGTAGGCTTTATTTCTCAGGTCAAGTCCGTGGGGAGACAGACAAGGAAAAGCTGCTGTTAATGTACCAGACAAATGATCAGATAGTAAATGGCCTTTTTCCTGTCAACAAAGAACTGGCACTGGAAATGGCAGTTCTTTTAGCTCAGGTAATCTTTGAGTTTATGCTAACAATCAATTTGTACATTAACGGGCCACTGCTGACCACCTTCTGCTCCTATTGATCTCAGTGTTAAGGTGGGAGGTTCACAGCACCTTGAATGATCTTGCCCTAATTAATTAAACATAGCATAGCCATTTGCTTTTGTTACAGGGAGTCTTGAACAGGTCTCCCCATTCACTGTGCCATGAATAACTTCTGAAAATTATATATACCATAATAATACAGCCTACAGATGTTTCAGCAGAGATACTTCTGTATAAGATTTATTTTCATAAAGAAGAAAAACACAGAGATCATCACATAAAGAAAGTTTGAGAGTTACCCATATATACTCGTTCATAAGCCGAATATTTTTGGTAAAAAAGTGACACATCAAAGAGCGGGGGTCGGCTTCTAAACGGGTCTACACCAAAATTTGATGGTTTTAAACTCTATGGAATCATTTAATCAATTATCTAATACATTGTCGTTTTGTTTACCTGGAGCGTCTGAAGGCATGGAGCTCCTCGGCTCCCTGTGGCTGCGGCAGCGGTTCGCCGTTCCCAGCCAATGGGAGCTGCGGAAAGTGGCGTGCCACTTCCCGCAGCTCCCATTGGCTGGGAATGGCAACCGCAGACACTGGGAGCTGAGGAGCTTCATGCCTGTGAACGCTCCAGGTAAACAAAACATCCAGGCCCGCTAGCAGCTTACCCTAACAGGCCAGGAGCCAAAGTTTGCCAACCCCTGAAATATAGGGTCGGCTTATGAAAGGGTCATACAGTTTTTGCAATTTTTACCTAACCATCTTGGGGGGTCAGCTTATAAACGAACGGGCTAATGAATGAATATATACGGTACTTTATGGATTGGCTTAATTAGAACTTGTCAATTTACACCAGCTGAAGATTTGTCCCTATAAATGAAATACTGTGAAATGCAAGAAAACTCTATACAATATGTTTTATACTTTTGTAATTTAAACTTGATTTGTGCTAACTAATTTTGCCTGGTGAATTTAATGTAATTAGAAGTGAAATATAATTTATGCTATTTTTATATCAGTGAAAATATACTTTAATGGACAGAACGTTTTAAGTTTTACAGTATGCTAATCAACAAGACAATGCATAAAAGGTACAGTAACTCCTCACTTAAAGTCGTCCTGGTTAATGTTGTTTCATTGTTACGTTGCTGAGCAATTAGTGAACATGCTCATTTAAAGTTGTGCAATGCTCCACTATTACATTGTTTGGCTGCCTGCTTTCTCCGCAGCTGGCAGCCTCCTTACCCCTTCCCCCCCCCAGTGCCTCCCACCAGCCGGCAGACCACCCACCGGCCTTTCCCCACCTCCTGCCCACGGCAATCAACTGGCTTGTGGCATTTAGGAGGCAGGAGAGAGGGGGAGGAGCGAGGACTCCGCGTGCAGGCTCCCCCTCCCTCCCCTGCCTCTTGCCCGTGGCAATCAGCTGGCTTGCTGCATTCAGAAGGGAGGGAGGGGGGAGGAGCGAGGACGCAGCCTGTGGAGTAAAAAGGGGGAGAGGTGTGGGGGGAGAAGAGGCGGGTCAAGGAGTGGGGGCTTGGGGGAAGGGGCGGAGTGGATGGGCTGAGGGTTGAGCCCCCTGCCCCTGGCAAAGTCAGTGCCTGTGCTTGCAAGAACAGCAAGAGGAGCAGCCGGACAATCCATCCTCTTCCACTCTCTGACTCCACCACCTCAACCAAGCTTCATACTCAGCAGTGATGATTGTAGTATTAAATTGTTTCTTTAAAATTGTTTAAAACTTATACCTGTATTAAATTGCGTGTTTAAAATTGTTTAAAATGTATATAATGCCTTTTGCCTGGCAAAAAAAAATTTCCCTGGAACCTAACCCACTCTCCATTTACATTAATTCTTATGGGGAAATTGGATTCGCTTAACATTGTTTCACTTAAAGTCGCACTTTTCAGGACCATAACTACAATGTTAAGTGAGGAGTTACTGTATTTAATTTCTAAAATGACTCTGTAGAAACAAAGATCTTCTCTTTCCTGGCCTTTCCATTAGGTGGAGATTGGGGACTTCGAAAGACCTTTCTCAACTCCAGCAGGGCAAGTTACTTCTCCCTCCAAGTCCAATCAGACATTGAAACATGTAGTGGAGAGATTTTACCCAAAGAGGTATAGGCATGGCTGTTCAGAAGAACAGTTAAGGTGAGAGGGGGAAAGTATTATGATAGACAAGATGTGAATGTTTTTACTTTGAGGGTTCTGTTATGTTTAGGGATGATGTAAGGCTTTTTCAGTTGTATTGGAAGATTTAGATATATATTTATGAGACATTTTTGTCTAGAGCTATATATGAAACTGAAATTCTTTTTACCAAATGGGTTAGGGAGAACCCATTTCCTCTAAATCTTTGTTACGCAAACATACAATAGGATTCTAATTATGTATTTTAGCAAAATGCTCTCAACTCTCAGAATACACAAATTACTTAGGATCCTATAACCTTTACTCACATCGGACCTGGTTCTGACACTCTTACTCACTTGGAATATTCTTCTTCTTCGAGTGATTGCTCCTATGCATTCCAGTTAGGTGTGCGCGCCGTGCGTGCACGGCTCTTCGGAACATTTTTACCCTAGCAACTCCGGCGGGCCGGCTGGGCGCCCCCTGGAGTGGCGCCGCTATGGCACTGGATATATACCCCAGCCGGCCCGTCCACTCCTCAGTTCCTTCTTACCGCCCGTGACAGCCAGTTGGAACAGTGGAGTGTTCCTTTACCTCCACAGCCCTAGCGTTTCTCTGTTTGCTACGTGTATATAGTTGGTTAAGTTAGTTGAGTAGTTAAGTTAGTTGTATAGTTTAGTTAGATATAGTGTAGTAAGGGAATTAGGGGGGTTTACCCCTCTTCTTCCACAACCGGTGCGGGCTCATGCCCAAGGCACCGGGGTTTAAGCCCTGTGCGGCCTGCCAGCGGCACATGCCGGTCGGAGACCCGCACGACTCCTGCCTGCGCTGCCTCAGGGAGACCCATCGGCCAGATAAGTGTCCGATTTGCATGGCGTTTAAGCTGCGAACTAGGAAGGAGCGGGACTCTCGCCTAAAGCAGCTCCTTATGGAGCCGACACTTCGCCCTCCCGCGCCGACCCCAGCGGCACCGAAGTCGTCCTCGGCGCGCAGCGCACCAGCGGCCCCGAGCCGCTCCAGTACCGAGACTGCTCGAGCTCTGCAGCCGGCACCGGCGTCCCGGCACCGTTCCCTCTCTCCCGCGAGGAAACGGAAGACGGCGCAGACGGCCTCTAAGCCTCATGCTCCAGGACCGCTTGCCCAGCCACCACCGGCACCTCTGGCACTGGCTGTGGTGGTACACAAGCCGTCCACGGTACCGTCGACTCCGGCGCCGCAAGAGCTGTTGAGTCCGGTACCGCCCTGCTCCCCGGTGCCAACCGCGGTAGAGCTACATCTCCCGTCCACGCCCGAGACCTTCTCGACGGCGAGAGAGCTCATCGAGCTCACAGAGGCACCAAGCCTCCAGCCCCCGGCACCGCCGGTGCGGGCTGTTCAGTCAGCGGGCAAGTCGGCGATGATACGGCCACCTTCCCCTGACGGACGGGATAAACGGCGCTCCAGGTCCCGGTCCCGCTCCCGGTCCCGCAGACGGTCACCGCCACGCCGATCCAGGTCCCGGCACCGTTCACCATCGCGGTACCGCTCCCCGTCTCGGCGCCGGTCGCAGTCCCGGTACCGCTCGATTTTGAGGTACTGGTCGCACTCCCGGAGACGCTCCCGGTCCCGGACACCCGACCATCGGTATCGCAGGAGGTCCGGCTCCCGGTACCGCTCCCGGCACTGCGACTCCCGAAGCCGCTCCCGGCACCGTCGGTCGAGATCACGGTCGAGCTCCCGGCACCGAAGTGGTCGATGGTCCCACTCACCATCCCGGTACCGCGACGACCGGCACCGATCCTCGGCACCATCCAAGGACAGACTGCTGGCATCCACGGTGCAATCTATCAGCACCTCTGCCCCCCCTTGGCCTTCTCGTCAGCCCTCAGTCGCCTCTTAGGCGGGCAGCGGGAGAGATCTCCATGCCGACCCCCAAGGCCAGGACATCGGTCCGCAACAGTGGGGTTTTTGGGTCCCCTGGGCCTACCACGAGCCCCAAGGGCTCCCCTTCCCCCTGCGACCCGCGGGCGCCGAACGCAGGGTGACGGAAGCCACGGTGAGCAGGCCTCCCCCATCACCATCGGGTGAGGCCCCGTCACCACCTGGTCCCGCAGAGCATCCGGGGTCCGAGGCGGCTTCCCACCCCATGGAAGAACCACCTCCAGACGCGGTGGTCCAGGGTCTGTCCTCGTCATCCTCGCCGGATGAGGCGGTGGCGGGGGCTTCTACAATTGACTTGCGGGCCCACCAGGCCTCCAATTGACTTGCGGGCCCACCAGGACCTTCTTCGCCGGGTGGCGAAGGCTATTGACCTCCCCGTGGCGGAGGTCCCGGAGGATGACGACCTGGTGACCAACGTGATTGGAGCTGAGGCCCCGCTGTGGGTGGCCCTCCCATTCATCCGTATTATCCAAAAGAATGCCACTACCATCTGACAGTCACTGGCGTCCGTCCCTCCCACCGCACGTGGAGTCGAGCAAAAGTACTTGGTTCCTCCCACCGGCTACGAGTACTTATACACCCACCCCACTCCGGACTCCCTCGTGGTGCAGTCTGTCAATGACCGAGAGAGACATGGGCAGCCAGCCCCGGCGCCAAAGTCTAAAGACGCTAGGCGCATGGATCTGTTGGGCCGGAAGGTCTATTCGGCAGGGGGTCTCCAGCTCCGGATTGCCAACCAGATGGCTCTCCTCGCTCGCTACACCTTTGACATCTTGGTGTCCCTGTCAAAATTTTCGGAGCTAATCCCAACAGCCTCACGTCGGGAGTTCTCAGGAGAAAACGGACTCCAGAATTCAGACCCTCAAAGATGGTTGAATCGCCATTCGCACCTTGGGTATGCACACACCGGCTACCCAGTGGCGGTCATTCCGGCAGCAGCCCTACCGGCCCTTTACTCAGGCCAGGTCGCGGCCGTATAATAGTCGGCGAGGCAGCCTGAACCGCCGTAGACCATTGGGCAACAGGCGCAACCAGGCCCAGGCGCCTTCCAAGGCCCCGCAAGGGCCCAAGCAGGCGTTTTGATGGGACGCCCGAGGACAGCCCATCAGACTCTTTACCGGATCCTTCCCCATTATTTTGTGACCGCCTTTCCCACTTCCTCCCGGCGTGGTCCCAAATAACAATGGACAACTGGGTCCTTCGTACTATCCAGTATGGTTACCACCTTCAGTTTGTTTCGCCCCCTCCCTCCCACTCACCTTCCCCGTCCCTCTTCAGGGACCCCTCTCACGAGCAATTCCTCTTACAAGAGGTCGAGACTCTGTTGAGCTTGGGTGCCATAGAGGAGGTGCCGCACGACATGCGGGGCAGGGGATTCTATTCCCGATATTTTCTCATCCCCAAGGCGAAAGGAGGTCTCCGGCCTATACTAGACCTCCGAGAGCTCAACAGGTACCTGCTCAAGCTCAAGTTTCGCATGGTAACCCTGGGGACCATCATTCCCTCCCTGGATCTGGGAGACTGGTTTGCCGCCCTCGATATGAAGGACGCGTACTTCCATATCGCGATTTACCCTCCCCATCGACGCTACCTGCGCTTCGTGGTCAACAGCGCGCACTACCAGTTTGCGGTACTACCCTTCGGCCTGTCCACCGCGCCGAGGGTCTTTACCAAGTGCATGGCGGTGGTTGCTGCTGCCCTCCGCCGTCGTTGCATACACGTCTACCCATATCTCGACAACTGGCTGGTTCGCGGGCCATCCCAACAGCTGGTAGCAGATCAAATGGCCGAGATACTATCCCTGTTTCGGTTCCTGGGCCTTCTCATCAATGCCGAGAAGTCCATTTTAACTCCATCACAACGAGTGGAGTTCATCGGAGCGGTCCTCGACTCCAGTTTGGCCAGGGCCTGCCTCCCTCAACCTCGGCACTAGACGATGGTCTCCATCATCCGGGACCTGCACGCCTTTCCCACGACAACGGTTCGGTCCTGCCTACGCCTCCTGGGCCACATGGCGTCCTGCACGTTCGTGACCACGTACGCGAGGCTGCGCCTTCGCCCATTTCAATCTTGGCTAGCGTCGGTGTACCGCCCGCACCGCGACCCCATAGACATGGTGGTCACAGTCACGAAACCAACCCTCGATTCACTCAGCTGGTGGCTGGACCCAGAGGTCGTGTGTGCAGGAGTCCCGTTCCGCCCTCCCCGCCCATCCGTCACCCTGACCACGGATGCCTTGGTGTTGGGATGGGGGGCTCACCTGGGCGACCTTCACACCCAGGGTCTCTGGTCGCCCCAAGAGCTCTCCCTCCACATCAACGTCCGGGAGCTGCGAGCGATCCGCTTGGCGTGTCACACATTCCGCGCCCGTCTGCAAGGCCGCTGCGTGGCGGTGTTCACGGACAACACGACGGCGATGTTCTATGTGAACAAGCAGGGCGGAGCCCGCTCCTCCCTGCTCTGCTCGGAAGCGATGCTCCTGTGGGACTTCTGCATGACCCACTCGATTTGCCTGGAAGCGTCCTTTCTTCCAGGAGTGCAGAACACGCTGGCCGACCATCTCAGCAGGTCGTTCCTCTCCCACGAGTGGTCTCTTCATCCAGATGTGGTGCACACGATTTTCCGGAGGTGCGGGTTTCCCCAGATAGACCTGTTTGCCTCCAAGGAGAACAGGAAGTGCCACCAGTTTTGTTCATACCAGGGTCGCTCTCCAGGCTCCCTGTCGGACGCATTCCTCTGCTCCTGGACGGATCACCTCCTCTACGCCTTCCCTCTGTTCCCGCTCATACACCGGGTGCTGCTCAAGCTTCGCAGAGACAGGGCCCACCTAATACTCGTCGCTCCGGCCTGGCCGATGCAACACTGGTACACCCTGCTGCTCGAGCTCTCCGTTCGGGATCCCATTCCCCTTCCGTTATGGCCGGACCTCATCACGCAGGACTTCGGCAGACTCCGCCACCCGGACCTACAGTCCCTCCATCTTACAGCTTGGTACCTGCGTGGTTGACCCACGTGGAGAGGGACTGTTCGGTGGCGGTACAGCAAGTCCTGCTTGAAAGCAGGAAGCCTTCAACTCGCTCCACCTACCTCGCGAAATGGAAGCGTTTCGCGCTCTGGTGCGATCACAGAGGCCTTAATCCCTTCCTAGTCCCTATCCCTACAATCCTGGACTACCTTTGGTACCTTAAGGAACAAGGACTCGCGGTCTCCTCCTTGAAGGTACACCTGGCAGCCATGTCCGCCTTTCGTCCATCCATGGGAGGTCGATCCATCTTCTCCAACCAGATGGTTTCCCGCTTCCTTAAGGGCCTGGATCGCTTGTACCCGCCGATACAGCGTCCTACCCCGGCCTGGGATTTAAACCTTGTTCTGGCCAAGCTTATGAGAGCGCCCTTCGAGCCCCTGGCCACGTGCTCCCTACTCTATCTCTCCTGGAAAACGGCCTTCCTCGTCGCGATTACGTCGGCAAGACGAGTTTCCGAGCTCCGTGCCCTAACGGTTGGTCCACCATACACTGTCTTCCATGGAGACAAGGTGCAGCTTCGACCACACCCAGCCTTCCTCCCTAAGGTGGTGTCGGCCTTCCACCTCAACCAGGAAATCTTCCTTCCGGTCTTCTTCCCGAAGCCGCACGCCTCACCTCGTGAGCAACAGCTTCACACCCTGGACGTCCGCAGGGCCCTCGTACTATCCAGTACTATCCTTCGTATATCCAGCGGACGAAGCCCTTCCGGCGTTCGCCACAGCTGTTTGTATCGGTTGCTGATCGCATGAAAGGCGAGCCGGTCTCCTCTCAGCGGATTTCCTCCTGGGTGACGGCATGTATCCGGACATGCTACGAGCTTGTTCGCGTGCCACCATGCCGCCTCACCGCTCACTCGACGAGAGCGCAAGCCTCGTCGGCCGCCTTCCTGGCCCATGTTCCCATCCAGGACATCTGCAGAGCAGCCACCTGGTCTTCTGTCCACACCTTCGCTTCCCACTACGCGTTGGTGCAGCAATCCAGAGACGATGCAGCCTTCGGCTCAGCAGTCTTGCACTCTGCCACGTCTCACTCTGACCCCACCGCCTAGGTAAGGCTTGGGAATCACCTAACTGGAATGCATAGGAGCAATCACTCAAAGAAGAAAAGACGGTTACTCACTGTAGTAACTGTTGTTCTTCGAGATGTGTTGCTCCTATCCATTCCAGACCCGCCCTCCTTCCCCACTGTCGGAGTAGCCGGCAAGAAGGAACTGAGGAGCGGACGGGCCGGCTGGGGTATATATCCAGCGCCATAGTGGCGCCACTCCAGGGGGCGGCCAGGCGGTCCGCCGGAGTTGCTAGGGTAAAAATGTTCCGAAGAGCCGTGCACGCGCGGCGCGCACACCTAACTGGAATGGATAGGAGCAACACATCTCAAAGAACAACAGTTACTACGGTGAGTAACCGTCTTTTTTACTCAGAAAATAATCCCATTGAAATGAACATGTCTATTAAGGTATTACTAAAGTTGAGTAAGGGTGCCACAGTCTGGTCCTGGAGTTGTCCTTACGCAAGTGGGCAGACTCATTGAACTCAACCAAACTGCTTACAAATCCTGCAACGTTTACTCATATATCTGTTCTAGTCAAACATTGGGTATTTCATAATTTAAGATATTTTGAACAAAAATATTCTTCTAATTTCTGCTAATGTTATTGCAACTGTTTTCCCATGGCTCATGGCAAACAGAGCTACAGGAAAAGAAAAAGATTTGAAAAACTGGAAAATGTTATTGTAAAACCAAAATATAGCTGGGGTACTGAAGAGTAGGATATAGTACCTGAAAATACTTACATTTGTTGGTAAAAAGTTTCTATATTTCATGTTGCGGATTGTCAGGGGGTTCGCTAGTATAGCCCAGTGGCGACAGTCGGCAGCTGTGTCGTCCAGCAGCAAGTGTCTGCAGGTCCAGCCGTAGGGGAACCTAGGCCGCTCCCTGCTCCATTGGGTTCCAGTCCAGGGCCCTGCGACCAGTAGGCTGGGTATGCAGTCTGAAGGTGGACACCACCAAGCCTGCTCCCTGGGTTACTTCCTACTCTTACCCCTCCAAAGTCACCACAGGGTCTGCTTATTCACTCACAAGGGGGCAGAGTTCTCCCTGCCTGTGATCCAGAGGTTGTTTTACTCCAGTCCCAGCCCATCATCCCAAGTCTCCATGGGGCATTAGGCAGTTCAGCAGTGGGGTCTGGTCCAGGCTGTGTGGAGCTCCTGTGGCCTCTCTGCAGAAGCTAACAGCAGATAACTGTTCCCCTTCCTCTGTCCACCCTGATGACTAGGACTGCTCCCTTTTGCGCTCTGCCTCTATTTTGAGTATGCCCAGCTAGTGCAGCTGGATGGGGCCTTGTGGGACTAGTTGCTTGTTAACCCTTGTCTCTCCAGTGTGGAGCTTATACATCTCATCTCACAGATGTCCTTTCAATTCTACTTTCACACATGGGTACCTATAGATGTATATCAGAAGCTGAGCTGTACCTTTTCACTCTGTGCTGCTAGTACTTTTTATTTAAAAGGGGGGTGGGGACCGTCCTAGATAATTTAAATTTAATCATGGTGTTCCAGAAACAAGAAGATACCTAAGGTTTGCTGTACACAAATGATATTAATGACTGGTTTGGAGTTTTCTACACAGCTTATCTGATAGATATGACAGAATATAGCACATAAATCAAATACTCATTTTAACAAAATCAAAAAGTTTTTTATTGGGTTTTTACTAGTTGTTTTTTAACAACAAAATCCAAAAGTACATTCTGACTATGTGTTTCATTTCAAACAGACAGCTTCGTCAGCGATTATCAACTAGATGGATGGCTCTCCGGGGGCACAGTGCTGCAGATTGTGTGCGCATTTATCTCACAGTAGCCAGAAAGTGGTCATTCTTTGGTGCTAAAATGTTTGCGGCAAAAGTAAGGAACTTTACCAGGTTTGGGTTTTTGGGGTGGTGGTTTAAGTTTGAATGTAGTATGCAGGAGAAAAACAAATTAAGTTGAAAGTGGGTTGGAAGTGTTTCTGTTGCTTGAATCTCTATTAATAGAATCATAGAAGATTAGGGTTGGAAGAGACCTCAGGACGTCATCTAGTCCAACCCCCTGCTCAAAGCAGGACCAACCCCAACTAAATCATCCCAGCCAGGACTTTGTCAAGCCAGGCCTTAAAAAACCTCTAAGGATGGAGATTCCACCACCTCCCTAGGCAACCCATTCCAGTGCTTCACCACCCTCCTAGTGAAATAGGTTTTCCTAATATCCAACCTAGACCTCCCCCACTGCAACTTGAGACCATTGCTTCTTGTTCTGTCATCTGCCACCACTCAGAACAGCTGAGCTCCATCCTCCTTGGAACCCCCCTTCAGGTAGTTGAAGGCTGCAATCATATCCCCCCTCACTCTTCTCTTCTGCAGACTAAACAAGCACAGTTCCCTCAGTCTCTCCTTGTAAGTCATGTGCCCCAGCCCCATGATCATTTTTATTGCCATCCGCTGGACTCTCTCCAATTTGTCCACATCCTTTCTGTAGTGGGGGCCCCAAAACTGGATGCAGTTCTCCAGATGTGGCCTCACTAGTGCCAAATAGAAGGGAATAATCACTTTCCTCGATCTGCTGGAAATGTTCCTACTAGTGCAGCCCAATATGCCATTAGCCTTCTTGGCAACAAGGGCACACTGTTGACTGATATACAGCTTCTTGTCCACTTTAATCCCCGGGTCCTTTTCTGCAGAACTGCTGCTTAGCCAGTCAGTTTCCAGCCTGTAGCAGTGCATGGGATTCTTCCATCCTAAGTGGAGGACTCTGCACTTGTCCTTGTTGAACCTCATCAGATTTCTTCTGGCCCAATCCTCCAATTTGTCTAGGTCACTCTGAACACTATCCCTACCTTCCAGCGTATCTATCTCTCCCCCCAGCTTAGCGTCATCCGCGAACTTGTTGAGGGTGCAAACCATCCCATCATCCAGATCATTAATGAAGATGTTAAACAAAACCAGCCCCAGGACTGATCCTGAGGCACTCCACTAGATACCAGCTGCCAACTAGACATTGAGCCGTTGATCACTAACTGTGGAGCCTGACGATCTAGCCAGCTTTCTGTCCACCTTATAGTTCATTCATCCAGTCCATGCTTCTTCAACTTGCTGGCAGGAATGCTGTGGGAGACCATATCAAAAGCTTTGCTAAAGTCAAGGTATATCATATACACCGCCTTCCCCATATCCACAGAGCCAGTTATCTCATCATAGAAGGCAATCAGGTTGGTCAGAAATGACTTTCCCTTGGTGAATCCATGTTGACTGTTCCTGATCACCTTCCTCTCCTCCAAGTGCTTCAAAATGGATTCCTTGAGGACTTGCTCCATGATTTTTCCAGGCACTGAGGTGAGGCTGTAGTTTCCCAGATTTTCCTTCTTCCCTTTTTTAAAGATGAGCACCATATTTGCCTTTTTCCAATTGTCCGGGACCTCCCCCGATAGCCACGAGTTTTCAAAGGTGTGGCCAATGGCTCTGCAATCACATCAGCCAACTCCCTCAGCACCCTCAGATGCATTAGATCCGGCCCTATAGACTTGTGCATTTCCAGCTTTTCTAAATAGTCCTTACCCTGTTCTTTCACCACTGAGGGCTGCTCACCTCCTCCCCATACTATGCTGTCCAATGCAGCAGTCTGGGAGCTGACCTTGTCTGTGAAGACTGAGGCAAAAAAAGCATTGAGTACTTCAGCTTTTTCCACATTATCTGTCACTAAGTTGCCTCCACCATTCATTAAGAGTCCCACACTTTCCCTGACCTTCTTGTTGCTAACATACCTGTATAAACCCTTCTTGTTACCCTTCACATCCCTTGCTAGCTGCAACTGCAATTGTGCTTTGGCCTTCCTGATTACACCCCTGCATGCTCGAGCAATACTTTTATACTCCTCCCTAGTCATCTGTCCAAGTTTCCACTTCTTGTAAGCTTCCTTTTTTGTGTTTAAGCTCACTGAAGATTTCTCTGTTAAGCAAGCTGGTTTCCTACCATATTTGCTATTCTTTCTGTACATCCGGATGGTTTGTTCCTGCACCCTTAATAAAGCCAGCTCTCCTGGACTCCTTTCTCCGTCATATTAGCCTCCCAGGGGATTTTACCCACTAGTTCCATGAGGGAGTCAAGGTCTGCTTTTTCTGAAGTCCAGAGTCTGTATTCTGCTGCTCTCCTTTCTTCCTTTTGTCAGTATCCTGAACTTGACCATCTCATGGTCACTTTTACCCAGGTTGCCACCCACTTCTACTTCCCCTACCAATTTGTCTTGTTTGTGAGCAGCAGGTCAAGAGGAGCACGGCCCCTGGTTGGTTCCTTCAGCACTTGCACCAGGAAGTTGTCCCCAACACTCTCCAAAAACTTCCTGGATTGTCTGTGCACTGCTGTATTGCTCTCCCAGCAGATGTCAGGGTGATTGAAGTCCCTCATGAGAACCAGGGCCTGTGATCTGGAAACTTCTGTTAGTTGTCTGAAGAAAGCCTCATCCTCTCATTCTGGTGGTCTATAGCAGACGCTCACCACGATGTCACTCTTGTTGCTCTCGCCTCTAAACTTAACCCAAAGACTCAACAGATTTTCTCCAGTTTCATACTGGAGCTCTGAGTAATCATACTTCTCTTACATACAGTGCAACACCTCCACCTTTTCTCCCCCGCCTGTTCTTCTTGAACAGTTTATACTCATCCATGAGAGTGCTCCAGTCATGTGAGTTACCCCACCAAGTTTCTGTTATTCCAGTCATATCATAGTTCCTTGATTGTGCCAGGACTTCCAATTCTTCCTGCTTGTTTCCAAGGATTCTTGCATTCGTGTACAGGCACCTAAGATAACTAGCCAATTGCCCTAGTTTCTCATTATGAATCAGGAGGCCTCCCCTGCTGCACCCTCCGCCTTGTGTTTCCTCCCGGTATCCCACTTCCCCACTTACCTCAGGGCTTAGGTCTCCATCACCCGGTGAACCTAGTTTAAAGACCTCCTCGCTAGGTTAGCAAGCCTGCCTGCGAAGATGCTCTTCCCTCTCTCTGTTAGGTGGATCCCATCTCTTCCTAGCAATCCTTCTTCCTGGAACAACATCCCATTGTCGAAGAATCCAAAGCCCTCTCTCCAACACCACCTGTGCAACCATGTATTTATCTCCACAATTCCATGGTACCTACCTGGGCCTTCAACAGGGAGGATGGACGAGAACATGACTTGCACCTAAAATTCCTTTATCCTTCTTCCAGAGCCACATAGTCCGCAGTGACCTGCTCAAGATCATTCTTGGCAGTATCATTGGTGCCCACGTGGAGAAGTAGGAAGGGGTAGCAGTCTGAGGGCTTGATCAGTCTCGGCAGGTCACCTGTGCAGAGACCCTGAAAACGGTTTCTTACCACTATCTGCATTGGGGGTACATGGGTTCTCCTCTTTCTTCTTCTGGAGGTCACATGCTGCCAATTTTCTTCCCCGTTCTGCACTGCCCTCTGATTCTTCAGCATGCTGTGCCTGCAGTACCAAACACTGACTTCCCTCTAATCAACCACTCAAGGCCCACCTGGAACAAAGCACTCCCAATTCACACTTTTCAAACAAATGGTTACTGCTTGGACTAAGTAATACACTGATGAATTTTAATAGTCTTAATAATAAGTAAATCCTAATAATTTCTAGCCCATGTCTCCCCTGCATTCTAATATCACTCCACACAGCATCCTCTCACTATCTTTTTCCTTGTTTTGAAGCAGTCTTTTTAAATTAATACTTTTTGGGTCTGATTCAACTCCTAAAGACTTAAATGGGAGTTGGGTTTTTGTCCTTAGAAGCATTAATAGAGATTAAATGTACAGAATATATTTCAAGCAGATTCTCCTTTGCTGACATCTAAATCACTGTTAAACATCTCACAACTTAGTTACTAAAGAAGACAATATTGATTGAGACGTGAATAATAAAGAAATTGAGCCTGAAGTTCTGCAGCAATAAAAACCCTAAAAATCAATAACCTAAATAAATGTTCGTGTCATGCTTCACCCTTGGACACACAAATCACAACACAGGTCTGGTAAATAAACTGTGATGTAATTTTTGTTTTTTATTTCCCTTCAAATAATCCTAAAATATATACCCTAACTTCTTTGCAGCACTTCTGCTCCCTTATATTTTGGTGTGATATCTGACAAATTTTAAAATGTCTGAGTCTTTTAATTAAGTTACTATTTAAAGCTAACCCCATTTATAATGTGTAATGGAATGCTGTTTCTCTTTTTGTAGCCTTTAACAACATCCACATTTGAGAGTTCCTATGTATGGCTTGTTGTACATGAAGATGGCATAAGCATTCTAGAATACAGCTTTCTGGTAAAAGAAAAAAACAGTTTTAGTTTAAATTTAAATATATTTTAATAGCGAATATATTGGCCAAATTCATTCTTGATGTATTGCCACTGATTTAAATGAAATTACATCAGGGCTGAAATTGGTCCTGTATATTTAGATGCGTAGTCTTAAAGCGTACGTTTGTTACTATAAAATGTTTTAAAGTTACTGCCATGGTTATATTAGTACTGGTGGTGGAAGTACCTCGTGATTACTTTGCTTGGTATTTATCATCTTTCTCAGGGAAACATTTTATATGTCAAACTAGTAAATTAAATGATAAAAGGAAATTCATAGATCAGGTTGTTGTAGGAATCTTAACTCTTCCTACTTGAGGCTTTCATTTAAATGATCACTCATAAGACAATATGCACTAATGGAAAGTGATACATAAATGCATTTACAGTTACATAATATGATTATTCCCATTGTATTTGTTGAATAGTATGTCATATTGCCCTGTGTTGTTTAGTCATGTAATTAAAGACTTGATTCTTTTCTCACTTACAGTGGTGTAAAGCAGTAGTAACTCCACTGAAATCAATGGAGTAGCACTGGTGTTAATCTTGTGTACCTGAGAGGCTTCCTGTTTTAATTCAAATTTCCAGAGGGGTAGAATTAAGTGTTGCTATCAGAATGTTAACACTGCATTTCCCTGATTAATTAAAATCTCTAACATAACAAAAATATAGACTTTTTCTCTAAACCTGCCTTCGTATTTAAAGATTGGTATAGAGCAGCAGTTCTCAAACTGTGGGTCAGGACCCCAAAGGGGATCGTGACCCCCTTTGAATGAGGTTGCCTGGGCTGGCTTAGACTTCCTGAGGCCAAGGCTGAAGCCCAAGTCTGAGGGCTTCAGCCCAGGGCATCAGGGCTCAGGTTGCAGGCCCCCTGCAGGGCACTGGGGCTTGGGTGGGCTCAGGCTTCGGTCCCCGTCCCCGCCCTTGGGGTTGTGAACTAATTTGTTGTCAGAAGGGGGTCGTGGTTCAATGAAGTTTGCAAACCCCTGGTATAGAGGAATTAGACAAATATAATAAATATTAAAGGATGAAAAGAGGAGGGAGAAGAGCAATCAAGCAGATTGAGAGGAAATAGACGCTGCAGCATGGTGTTCCGTCAACACCCTTCTCACTCCGTGAAGGTCTTCAATTTAAGTTCTGATCCAGCTCAGTCTTTCTTAACATACAACTGTGTTTCTCAGCCTGTAAGGTTGGCCTCTGTCAGTGGACCAGGTCATAGGCAGTCAGGTCTAGGGGTCAGAGTGGGACTAGGGAGTCAGGCCTACTGATTGGAGTTTGAACTCCAAAGCCAAGAGTCGAGACAGAGTCAAAGTCAGTAATCAGAGCCAATAGTCGGGACCAAAGTCACAGTCCGAATGCCAGAGCCAAGGGTTGAGGTGGAGTTAAGAGTCAGAGCTGAGGGTCGGAGCCGGATTACCAGGAGTCAGGGAAGGCAGAAGCAAGGCTGGTTCTTCTTTGAGGAATGTCCCTGTGGGTGCTCCACTTTAGGTGTGTCCATGCGCCCTGCTCTTGCAATCGGAGATTTGTAGTAGCAGTGCCTGGTTTGATCGCGCATGCACCATTGCCTCTTGTGCCCCCTCAGGAGGTTACATAGTGCTGCACGACCAAGCATCCCTCAGTTCCTTCTCTACTGCCTTTGGCTTGAGTCTATGCACTTAGCAGCACCTCTTACTTTTTTTTAGTATAAGATACCTTTATAGGTAAGACTTAGGTTAGCAATTAGGAAGTTATTTATTCTCACCCTTCCTACTTATCTTATTTTATATATAAAAAAAAATTCTATCCTTATCTCCCTTATTAGGACAATAAGTTTCAGTTTTCTATAGTTTTACTGTTCCCCCCTCTCATTCTGGGACAGAAGACTCTCTGGCATGCCCAGCTGTCTGGGATTCAAATGCTGTCTGACGCGCAGGCTGTCAATCCCTATTTCTGATGGACATGCACAGTGTATCCTGCTGTCTCGGTGAGACATATCTCAGAAGCGCTCGCATTACCATAATCTAAAGGCCAGAACAAGGAAAGTGAGGGATCTGTAACTTATGCTACTTATGATGGAAAAATCTCTGCAACCAGCCTCAGATCCCAAGTCAAGGACTCCCTTTGCCATTGGCAGCCTCTCGTAAAGGTTCTGCCACAATAGCCCCTACTAAAGAGCCTTTTCCCAGGAAGGCTACAAAAAAGCAGGCTCAGACTTCACCTCCATGGGAATCAGCTAAGAAAAAGCACTCCCCTACCGCCAAGACCACATTGGTACTGACGGCGCCGGGTACGTCAGACTCCAAGACACCAGGACCATCCAGTACTGCGAGTATCCAGAGAGAAAAAAACCCTAAGCAGGCAAGCTCTGCCAGAGGCTTAAAGGGCAAAGTAAAACCCTCTGCCTCGGTACTGATGGAGCTGAAGAGACACTTGGCACCAAGCAACGCAGTGGCGCCACTTGCGGTACCTACGCTGCATAGCACAAGTCTCTTGGCACCAATGGCTACAATTCACATATCAGTGCCACCAGCAACACCGACATAAGTACCGCCGTTCCTCGTATTGCAGCAATATTCTTAAGACACACAGACCTACTGGTCTCTTCAACACCAGAATCCCCGCTCCTTGGTACTGATAGCACTCCAATTTGATTGATACCAGGCCACCTGACCACTCCACCTAGGTCTGCTCCCCCTCTCTCCAGTGATGATGGTGAGGAGGATGAAGGGGAAATATATGCACCTCATCACTCCTCATCCATAGCAGAACTGTCCCACCAAACAGGACACCACTCATCTTCAGAGGCAACTAGCTGGTACGGACACCCATGGGTGCCGCCTTCTATGCCATTCCCATCAGATTGGTGCTACTGGGAGCCCTGGGCAGCATACAGAGTACTATATTACAAGCCCACCAAGATTGCGAGCGCTACGTTCTCCATCACCCATACTAGGACCCTCAGAAACCGAGGAGGAGATGAATGAGGAAACTGAGGAAACTTCAGACCAGGAAGCCTTACCACTGATGAACCTGTCATCTTCATCACTGGACAAAACTATAATGCCTCCATCCCCCACCACAGGGGACAACTTTAAGCAATTCCACGAGCTCTTCAAAAGGGTGGCAGAGTCCCTGGATATATCCTTGGAGGAGGCACCTGAATCATAGCTTAAATTACTGGATGTGTTTCAAACATCTACCTTGGCAAAGATAGCATCGTTAATCAGTAGTGCTATCATGGAGCCTGCCAAAAACTATCTGGCAGACCTCAGCAATAGCACCTCCATCATGGAAAAGATCTGAAAAAATTAATATGTACCATCTAAAGGAATGGAGTTCTTGTTTACACACCCCACACCAAACTCTTTAAAGGTGGGTGCAGTAAATGAGAGGGGAAGTCAACACCATACCAGAACAACCCCTTATGACAAGGAATGGAAGAGGCTACACCTCTTCAGTCGCAGGGCATAGTCATCTGCAACATTGGAGTTTCAAATAGCTAATTATGAAGACTTGCTATCAAAATACACACACAATATTTTCAAAAATGTCAGAATTTTTTGTTTTCTGGCAAGCTATCAATAAGGAGCAATTCAAGGCCAACATTACTGAAGATCATCTCATTGCCAGGACAGCACTGCAGGCCTCACTTGACTCCGCAGATATAGCAGCAGGCTCCATTGCAACATCGGTGGTCATGAGCCATGCATCAAGGTTCCCTTCTTTGGGGTTCCTGAGAGAGGTGCATGTAAAGGTCAAGGACCTGCCCTTTGAAGACCCAAAACTATTTGCAGCCAAAGCAGATGAGTCCCTTCGTATCCTGAAAGATTCAAGGGCAACACTAAAATCTCTGGATAGCTATACACCAGCAAATAAGAAACAGGGCAGGTATTATATGCAGAGATTCAGGTCACCACCATACACACAGCCACACAGGCAAAGACAAACCAGATGACAACAAATCCCGACCCAGCCTTAGACATTTATGGGTTGAGAGGGTTCTGTGTGGGTCAATCTGGGTGTGGGCAGTTCAGCGGGGAATCTGGGTATGGGGGAGATCTGGATGCATGGGCTTGTTGTGGGTTCTGAGTGCAGTGGTAATGGGACTCTACAAGGGGGTCCAGTTGAAGGTGGATGGGGCTTAGTGTGGGGGGTTGCCTAGGTGTGGTGGGGATAGAGCTCGGCCAGAAGGTCTGGGTGTGGAGGGCTCAGTGGGGGTCCAGATGCTGGCGGAGTGGGGCTTCTCAGGGGAGGTTCTGGGTGTGGGGGGGAGGTGAGGCTTGGCGGGAGGGTCTGTGTTATGAGGGGGTCTGGATGCATGGGGGTTGGGCAGATGGGGGAGCAGCTCCCAATACAGGGATCCCTCCCCCTGCAGCTGAGGAGTGATGGCTGCAGAAAGCGGGCCGGGGAGGGGGTTTGCAGAGCCTTCTACAGCTGGGGGAGAAATCTGGAAGTGGGTCTGACGTGGCCCTGGATGCCATGCAGGGGAAGAGGAAGTCCCATCCTCCCCAGCCTAACCTGGACGAGCAGCTGAGCCTGGCACAGGGAAGGAGCCACAAGCTGGGTCTTCCCAGTCCTGCTCCCTGCCCCACGGTGATTTACCTCTCTGCCAGCTGCCCTGAGCACTGGAAACATACTGCTGGAAAGGGTCATATGACTGCTCTTACGGCTTCCCCATCAGAAAGTCATTTTTCTGCAGAGAAGCAAAGAAATCTGCAGGAGACAAATTCTGCATATGTGCAGTGGCGCAGAATTCCCCCAGGAGTAGCATTTCCTCCGACCCCACTCCTAACCAGGTCATACACAAGATCAGGAAGGACAAATCAAAAGTCATCCTAATAGCACCTACATGGCCCAGGCAAACATGGTTCCCTTACCTATTAAAGATAATGGCATGCCCACCTCGAAATCTTCCTCTAATACCTCATCTCTTCTCCCAAGATGTGGACACATCCACCAACCCAAACTCAAGGCATGGCTACTCCATGGCTGAGAGAAAATGAAACGACCTGCTCGGAGGAAGTAAAAGACCTCTTATTGAACAGCCATAGATAAAGTACAAGAAAGACATATACTCATAAATGGAAAGGGTTCAGCATATGGTGCCAGAGCAAACAAATCATACCAACATCCTCTCCTTTATCAAGCATATTAGATTATATATTAGAACTAAAAAACTGTGACTCTCCACAATCTCTGTCAAGATGCACCTTGCAGCTATCACGGCTTTCCACAATAAGGTTGATGGGGTCACCATATTTGCCCACCCAAGAACCAAACGCTACCTCAAGGGCATTAAGAACACTTACCCTGAAATACGGACCGCAGCTCCTATGTGGGACCTCAACCTGGTCTTACATGGACTTACAGAAACCCTGTTTCAACCTCTGGCCAAGTGTTCATTACTCCATCTATCTATGAAGATGGCTTTCCTCATCGCCATTAGACGTGTGGGAGAACTAGGTGCCCTAATAGCACACCCTCCATATGCAACTTTCTTTAAAAGATAAAGTTACCCTAAGACCACACCCCAAGTTCTTATTAGAAGTTGCCTCCCCTTTTCATTTAAACCAACCCATTTACTTACCTGCGTTTTTTCCAAAACTGCATGCAGACAAAAGAGAGGCATCACTCCACACCCTGGACATCTGAAGAGCATTAGCCTTCTACACTGCAAGAACAAAAACCTTTAGAAAATCACTGAAACTATTCATCTCTATACCAGAATGACCAAAAGGGGAAGCCATCATCTCAAAACAGATACTATCCAAATGGATGTCAGGATGCATCCACTTTTGTTATAAAAAATGTCAGTTACAAGCCCCATCGGGAGCCCGCAGACACTCTACCAGAGGACTTTCAACATCCATAGCCTTTCTCAGTAATGTCCCCATTATGGACATTTGCAGAGCAGCAACTTGGGCATCTGCCCACACATTCACAAAGCACTGTGCTATAGAGCAGGGGTAGTCAATTATAGTCAATTATTTTTTGTTAAGGTCCAAATTTCTTGGCCAAAGATATTGTCAAGGTCCAGCCTCCAGAGAAAATAATAATAAAAAAACCTAACAATAATGCTAATAAGTAAATGAAAAGATTTCGGGGTCTATTCTAAAGCATCTGGTGGGCCGGATTTGGCTCATGGTATGCCTATTGACTACATCTGCTATAGAGCAACAGTCATAATTAGACATTCTGTTTGGACTCGCGGTCAGTCACAAACACAACTCCAAGGCCCTTCCCTTCCACTGAGGGGCACTGCTCGACAGTCACCTAAAATGGAGTGCCCACAGGGACACTCCTCAAAGAAGAAGAGAAGGTTACTCACCCCATGCAGTAACTCAGGTTCTTTGAGATGGTTGTCCCTATGGGTGCTTCACTACCCTCTCTCCTCCCCTCTGCTTTGGAGTTTCATGCTAGATTCTCTGTGGTAGAGAAGGAACTGAGGTGGCACAAGAGATCAACAGCACATGCGCGACACAACCAGGCACTGCTACTACAAATTTCTGATTGCAAGCACAGGGCACATGGACACACCTAAAGTGGAGCATCCACAGGGACAGCCATCTTGAAGAACCTCAGTTACTTCACATGATGAATAACCTTCTGAGGCAGGAGTGAGGCTGGAACAAGATGGGAACAGAACCTGTCTTGTACCCAGCCTTGGGCTGGAGCTGTGAAGGACAGAGCAGGAGCGGGGCTTGGAGAGACAAGAATGGGGAGACAGTCTGTGGGTGTGGGCATTGAGCAGCCAGTGAGCTACTGCTGCTAGATTTCAAAACCAGCCTGCAGGCTTCCTCAGCCAATCAGGCAGCATGGTCCATCAGGCAGCCTGGCTGGCTCAGTAGGGTGTTAGGAGCACTGAGCAGGTGCAGCTGAGGGCAGTCTCACTGGAGGTTCTGACCTCTTCCTGGAAAATGCAGGCAAACCTAACACAAAAAGTAATGGGGGAAAAGTTAGGGTAATCCTGTCTTTTACAATTTGGATGAGGTCTTTTTGCTAGTTGAAAAACAAGGGCAAAAAGGAGTTTGGTACCCAGGAGATTAAAATAATTGCTGTACAGATATTTTCTCATTATAATTTAAAATGTGCATATCTGTATTCAAACACTATCCACATTGATTGATATAATATTAGGTATGAATCAGCACAACAAATGGCAGTGACTCAAAAGCTACATGTCCAGAGGTGTGTGTTGAATAATACAGGCCAAAAATTCAAAGTGTGCTGCTTCTCTCCGTGCATTATTAGTACTGTGAACAAACAACCAATTTTATCCCCATTTGTGAGCACAAATGGTTTTGCCAATGTGAATTATATCACTTGTACACACAAAGATTATATTGAAATCCTTTTTGAAGGTTTGGGCCCTGAGATTCAACTTCTTTAGAGCCTGATCCAATTCCAATGGGACTCTTAACATTGACTTCTATGGGAGTCGGATTGTGCCTTTCATTTATAATGTAAGTTGTGTATCTGAGTCCAAACTCAAAATTTTTAAACTAAATATATATTACATTAATTAGAAACAGGGCCACCCATGGAAGCAGAAGTCTCTTACAATGAAGGCCTGAGGGAAACAGGCACATAATTTGCAATTAGATTCAAAATTCTACAAAAGGGGCTGAAAACAGTATTTTGAAATCAGATGAGTAATTATGTTTGAAGAAGTATTCACTGTAGTCTTTTTCCCTGTATTTTTCTGTATACATGAAACTGTTTTTTCCTTTCTTTCATTAAAGCGATTAATAGTTACATATGTACACAAAAGTCTGATGACCTTTGGAGGCTACCAAGATGCCTTTATGCTGGTAGTTAACAATGCTCAGTCAAAAGACAAGCCAAACGAAAAACTCCTTTTTGCCATGGCAAAACCAAAGGTTGGTACACTAGCTGAAATCATTTCCAGTGTTTGTTGCCTTTTTGTACTTAAGTACCCTTGTGTATATGCACAAGATGCAATACCTGCTGTTCAGAACATCCTCCAGTTATTAGCTTTTGCATAATGAATTTAAAGGGGGAAGCAATTAAAAACATAAAAGTCAGTTTTCTTGTTTTAATGACCCTTCCCCCAGAGTTCCAGACTTTACAGACAAGGACAATTAGGGAGATAAAGGACAGGAAGTATATACAGTGCCTAAAAATCAGTATAGCTGCAATTTAAAAAAAAATGTTTGGGTCCCTGTTAAAGCAATGCCTTCCATCTATACACTTCTCCAAAATTCTAGGACTAAAGAACTCTTTTGCTAATATTAGTCTAAACCCTCTCTCACTGCTAATATTGCCTACCAGCCTGAACAAAACAAATAAAAGCAGAATTTCAGCTATAACTAAGGAGTGAAACTCTAGTTTCTATAAGCCAGAATAGCCTACCAATAGGATCATAGTTTCCTACATATAACTTCAGTCAAAAATTGTGTCTCTTCATAGAAATATGCACACGTGTATGTCAAACAGTTCAAGAAATAGTGATTTTCTATCAAATCATCCCTTTAAAGGGGAATTTTTTGGCAGTTCCATGGAGAAGGCATGCTGCACAGCCTTCCAGATCTTTAGGGGGAAAAAAACCACAGCCACCTGGGCGTCAGCCCATCTGGACTGCTTCTTTAACACTTGTGCAGGAAACATACAACACTGCATAGGAAAAGTTAGGCTGCATGTAGTAAAATTATTCCCTAAGAGACATGTATTGGTCTGTAGAATTTTCTCCTAAAGAAGTGGTGGAAACTGAGTTACTTGAATCATTTAAAATTGTGCAGGACAAAACACTCCATGTACTTACTCTAGGGAGTAATCCTGCATTGGCAGAGAGATAGGCAAGATAACCATAACCCTAACAGGTATTTTTCCCATCTATAATTTCTTTGATAAAATATAAGAATTTATATAAAAATATAATATCAGTCGCTCACTAAAATCTTAGCGATTTCTTCAAGGTCAAAACACAAGTTATATTTTTCCAGATACAGATTATAGTGTGTGTCTTGTTACAGATTCTTGAGATCACTCTACTGATTGCCAGCTATATTAACCACTTCCATCAGCAAAAGGGGGCTGCTCATCATCTCTCTGCTCCAGCATTACTCTCACCTCAAACAGGACAGAAAACCAAGGAAATGGGGAGTCAGCCGCTTCTTTCAAACAGCAGACCAACCAAAGGTCCTACTTTGTTATGAAAGGAACAGATACCTGTGAAAATGTATGCTTTTGGTATGCTTCCTATATTGACTGAACATCTTTGGTTGTGCCAGATATACATCATATGCTAGTTTGCAATACAAGCCAAGAAAGGTGGACTGGTTTCCATCCATTTTAGTTAAAGAGGCCCGTTAAAACTCTGCAAACAAATTGCAGGTGGGCGATTACCCTATCAGATGAAGCTCACCCCATTTCAGAACATGGGTTCAAAAATACTTCCGAAGAGGATTATTTTGTGGGTGGGAAGTTGGCCTTTGAAGTGATTTCAGTAAGTGTCAGGGATTTTAAAGACATTTCCCCTGGGAGGACTGTGTCTTCACCTCTCCACCCTTATTTTTCAAATTATGCAAGTTGCATAACCTTGGTTATGAGAAAGCATTTTTGTTTAAGTGGGAAAACAGATACATGTACTTTCCACTCCTTCACGCCTTCTTGTCTGCAATACAAGCACCCTGGGACATAGTCTAAAGGGGACTTTTTATGAAAGCCCTTTTTAAAAAAAGTATTGGCAGCACATCATTGATCATACATCTTATAATTTATTATAAATGTCTTCTCTTATACAACAGTTTACTTGTGTGATCCGCAGCAATGGGCTGGTAGTTTCTACACAATTCTTCTTTTTGATTTTCTAAATCTAAATTGGGCATATGTTGTAGAAAACATAGTGGATATTTAAAAAAAAAAACAGTGGATATTCTTAGTTTGCCTGCTAGTTTTTTCCCTTCTTTAAATAACATAGTTGAGAAATGAGTAAGTTAGAATTCAAATCACAAGCACAATATAAAAAGCACTTACATGAATAGGTACATGTAAACTTGGAGACAGACTTCATAAAATGTGTGATGTGTATACTGTACAGTAGTATTGCATAGTATTTTGTAAATATAAGCCTAATACAATAAAGTGTTCTACTTGTCATTGTTTTAGCATTTTTCATATTTAATCCATGCCTTTGAAACTGTAATATTAGTATGAGGGTCTCTTGCCCACTAGAAAAACCTTTGAGATTCAATTCAAACAAGCCATTGACCTTGTAGATATATTTCTTAATTTGTTTGCCACTAATGTTAGTTATCAAGGACATTTATCACTTAAACATGAGTTTTATCCCTCATGGTTTATTCTAGAACCTGGAGTAATGTTAAAATGTTGAATTTGTAACCTCTGAAGATTAATAATCTCAGTTTATGGTATAATTTAAAAAAAGTATGGAATCCATCTCATTGCGCTTGCCCCTTACACAAGGCAGAGTTTATATTCCTGAAGGACTGAGACCAGATTATAAAGGACATAATTTGCATTCTTCTATTTTTAAAAACTGGAGAAAGAGATTGAAAGCTGAATTCATAGCATGGATGCTACAAAGCATTTAACAAGACACCTAATTCTTCTGAACACCTTCTAAATCCTGCTAAATCCACTGATCTCCATGACTTCACCGTATTTTGTTAATGGTGCTGAAGGTTAAAGCTCTGACCTGGAAACTATAAACTAAGAATAACTAGCTGAGTCATTACACAGGCAAAGCCCCCATTGACATTAAGTAAAAAGTGCAGGATCAGCCCCCCACACCCCAATCCTACAAGGAAACACATTCTTAATTATATGTATGTGAATAGTCTCACTGAGGTCAATGAGCCACACATATCCATAAGTGTTTTTAGGATTAGTGTTTTACTAATGAATGTCAAGGAATTCCTCTCATCTTGTTAGTGATATTATGTGAGAAGAATTTTTTTTTATTTTGAAGAGAAGATAGAACTGATTTAAAAAAATTCAGAGCTCTATTATAATCACAAAACAAGGCTCTACATGTGCAAACCACTTCAGCCTTCTGTCTCAATTTGCAGCCTGCAGGCAGGCCCTTTGAAACAGATCAACAACTGTTACTTTATCCCACCAGTGGAAACAAAGTATTTGTCACAATCCTCTCTGCTGGAATGCGTTACGTTTTCTGCTGTGGGTTCCTAGCATTTGCCAAATTTCAGAAGCATATAATAATGTGGGTATCACAACAGCATTGTATAACTTTATCTTGGTTCTCCTTTTTTCTCCAGATATTTCCCGGTCTCAAAAAGGCTCCATTTGTCTTCTCGGTTCTTGCTTTCACCTCTTTATGGGGTTGGCCATTGGAACTAATTGTACTTCCAAGATGCACAAAAACTCATTAACCATGCCGTATTCTTCACTGTTGATCACTTAGACACTATCATTACCGACTTGTCTTTTAATGACTTTCATTTTCTTTTGGCTTATTCTTAATCCTACTTTGGTGGCCTCACATTTGATATTGATAGTGGTCTTTTATAGAGTGTCATCTTCTATGTCCAATGGAGCAATGTCATCTGCAAAGTTGAGATCTTCAAGTTTTCCTCTACTCCATATAATTCTTGTATCTTCCCTTGATTTTGCTTTTCATATCACATAATCTCTCACAGTGCAGAAGAGGAGAGGTGTTAAGATACATCCCTGTCACACTCCAGTGACCATATCAAACCAGTTGGTCTCTCCACTTTGTCCTTACACAGCATTTTGAACCTTCATACATATTCATAGTCAGTGTGTCTTAGTACATCTGAAGAACAATGTTATAATATTTCTCTTCTTCTCTGTCTTCTGAAAGACCACTCTTAAAATCCATATTGTTTAATATTTGACTCCCTCTGCAACCAGTAATTTACCTATTTATCATTGTACGGGGTAGCTACTACCATAGTTTCCCTCTGCTTGGTTAGGCGAGTTTAGCCCTCCTGCCAAACTTAAAAAATGACTCTCAGGGTATGATGGTTCTCAGGGTAACAAGACTCTGAGTCACCTTGTTACCCCTGTTTCTAGCTGGAGGGAGTCTTGTCTGTGGTAACTGGGTGTTAGGTACCTAACCACCATCAGCCTCTCAGCCACTCAAGCACTCTCCTCCGGGCTATGTCAGCTCTGTCTTTGCCTTGCAGGTTGAGGTGGCCCCCTCTCCCAGTTTCCTTGAAGCATTCCCCTATGATAGCCAACCCCTGACACTGGCTACTCACAGAAAGCCCAGATCTTCTGCTCCCAAAGGAATAGTGTTACCCCAGTTTACCTTAGACCACCACTCTTGTATAACACACAGCACTTGTACAGATACAAAAGAAAGTTTATTTAAAAAAGAATAGAGATTCTGTTAGAAATAAGAGAAAGTGATGAAAACAAATAGTTACAATACAAACAAAATAATAAAACACTAACTAGGGCCTACACTTATAAATAGTTACCCTTTCTGTCTAATAAAGTGGGTTTTCCCCCTGAAGCTCAGTCAGTTGTAAAGCTGGCTGGCTTTACAGAACAGATCTAATCTTTCATGAAAAATACACTCGCTCAACAAGATGTCTCCTCACTGAATGGATCCAGACTGCCTCCCCCCCCGCCCCATGTGACAGGGTGCGACTCACCTCTGTGGCACCCCCTGCTGGCTATCCTGGGGATCAGCTCTTCTAGCCAGTGCGCCCTCTTCTGGTGGCATCTCACCACCATCACTTCTGCTCCAGGGAACCATGTCATGCCCAGGACCGCGGTGTCCTCTTCGTGATACAGCCCTTTGGCTGTGCCGCACTCTGTGCTTCCCCCCTTCCACAGGATGTCTCGATAGTTCCTGTCAAGCCACTTAGTGGTGACTACAGTCTACTGTTTAGCCACTTCCCCAGTGCCAAGTGGGGGAGATCCGGGCCCGCCCACTACTCCAGCCCTGGGACCAGCCCAGGGTCCTGATGGTACAGTCGGCTGAGTACCGGTTCTTACTGGTACGCCAGACCGGACCAGACTGGCTTGCTTTCACCTCTGTCCATACCTCTACGTCCTGCTTCTCAGTTCAGACTTGTGCTGCAGCTCCACAATAGTTCCCCAGTTTGAGCATTGATTGTAGATCAATATTGGCCAAATATTATATGGGACATTTGTACAGCCAAATATGCTGTGTGGGGGAATAATTGTGCCAACTGTGTTATATCATTGTTTTTTTCAACATATTACAGATGTACAGGGTAGTAATCTAGCTATAATGCAGGTTGGTTTCAGCCACAAAGGCATGATTAAACTGTTTTTATGCAGGATGGAGGAGAATTTTCTTCTTGGATTTGGGTGTGTACAGACTCCAAAACCTTGAGACATTCTCAGGAGAAGAAGATATTGTTATTTTTATGGGAATCCTCCAGATTGGACCATTTTACATCCCTGTGTTTTCTTACTCCAGGCCTAAAAACCTGGCCCCATTGAGGTCAGTGGCGAAATTTCCATTGCATCCAATGAAGTGGGCTGTAGCCCATGAAAGCTTATGCCTAGATAAATTTCTTAGTCTCTAAGGTGCCACAAGTACTCTTGTTCTTTTTGCGGATACAGACTAATACGGCTGCTACTCTGAAACCAAAAATTCCCATTGACTTCAGTGGGAATCCCACATATTTATCAGAGGACAGAGCAATTTCACTGGAGTAACTTTACATGATGCAAGCACAACCATTGGCAGTGGTTTCTAACCCATTCCTCTCAAACACTACGGAACACTTAGTATTGGTTCAAGAACGCAGTTTAATGGTAACCTCATTGTAGCTCCTTTTGAAGCTTTTTGTGTCAGACTAGTTTATTTAATACAAAAATTGCCATTTAAAAAGGAGTGGGGAATAACAGGGCTATATCTTACTGAACCTACTGGAAAAACAATAATTTTATGTGTAATTTACCAATATGTTGTAATGTAACCTGTAGCTCTCACCATGAATTAGTAATTGCAGCACATTTAATTTATGTGTAGAGTATTTGTATTTATTCTTAAGTATATTTAGAACTCACTTGTATAAGGTATTTTTATATACATTTTAAAGCCTCCTAAAAATAAGGGAACTACCAAAGAGATCTGTCAGATTCTTATGCAAACCCAGCAAAATGAACACAAACAAAATGTTAGAGTGACATTTGTTTTATACAGGTTTTAATTTTTTTTAAATATCAAGTCACAGAAACTTTATGGGTCCTAACAATATAGTGGATATTAAACAAAGACATTTAAACTATTGAAGCCTTTTGCTAAGCCTACAATGTCTTACACATATCAATTAAAGTTGGTAAAATTAAACTAAGAATACAGTTTTGATGTAAGGAAAACAATGTTTATGTTTTACATAACCATGTAAATCACAGATCTAATCATGTTTAAGAAAGATCAGTTATCTCCTGAAATAGTGCTAGGTCTATGCAACTGCTAAGGGAGTTTTTTGTTTTGTTTTTTTGGTTGTTGTTAAAAAGTGAAGTACTGTGTCTATATATATATATATATATATATATATATATATATATATATATCTGTTTCTGGAGAATAATGTTGTATGAAGAATTATAGTTATAACATTTTCTCGTGTTCTTTCAAATCATGTTTTATTCCTTTGCAATAAAAATAGTTCTATCAAAAAACCTGCTTATTTCACTCATTCCAGTATTAGGATGTTATCTTGTGAACTAGGAGGTTTAAGTATCTGGGAAAAACACTTCTAAGACTCAGGTAACATTAAGCTAAAAACAATGCTACTGGTATTTATGTAGGCTTGGAAGGATTAGATTTTTATCAAGTAAATGTCAGTAAACATTGATTTCACTGAACACACAAAACCAACAAAATATTTCCATTGATAATAATTGTAATTTATAGATAGGCAAAGTAAGAAAAATGCTTTTTGAGAACTTAGGGTTTTATTTAAGATTATTTAGTTTGTATATTTTGACATATGATGTTGACAGTTTATGTTTTAATGATTATAAAGCTTTAACTCTCTGAATCCAGCTATATACAGTCATTAATTATCTGAACCCTCAGCGTCTCATCCCCAGTAACTTCCCGCAACTGTGAAATTTAAAATCAATAAAAGTAGAAAAAAGTGCTTAAAAATAAACATTGATACTAGCCAACAAAATTATACAGATAAAAACTGAATTCTGCCAAGCCTATATTTATGCATTTGCTTACTCATTCCTGCCCTTTTTTTTCAGTTTAGCTATTTTGTTATTCTGAAACATGGATTATAGCCATGATTTTCAAAAGTGACTTGTGATTTTTGTCTGCTTCCATTTTTGTGTGCCTAACTTGAAACAGCTTAAAGGGGACTGATTTGCAGAATATGCGCAGTATCCACCTCTAAAAATCAAGTCCCTATAAAGCATATCAAGTTGGACATTCATCACACTAGTTTTTAAATTCTTGGCCTACATTTTTCTAGCAGCCTAATCAGAGAACCTTTGACCTCCAAGTTGTCAGTTCAAAGCCGGTTCAGTTTAGTAGCGATCAAAAATTCCTATAATTTGATGTCTATTCAGTGCTCTGTATGACATGAGTTTAGTGGTCTGACTAATTCACATCAGAAAAAATACCATTGCTCTTGCTGGGAGGAAGCTTTCATTCTCAATGTTGCCTCTGCAGAACCAGTTTTCTAGTTAAAGAGAATTCCAGTTTCCAGGGCAGTCCAGGAATAAATGGCTAAAAAACCAAAATTGTTGAATGCTACACAATGTTGAACTATGTCTCACAGTATAGTTGCAGACAGATTATTACTATCACCATCAACAATAACTGCTGAGTTTTGTGAACCAATTGAAACTGAGCTTAGAAATTATCATGTCAGCTACTTATTCAGATAGGAGACATTGGATAGCAAACACTTTCTATGCGCCATTCCCAATTTATATATATATATAAAAAATTAGATATGTTGGTCAAATTCTCCCTGAAAGTAAAGTTGTTTGTATGACTGATATCACTGTGCTACCTTCAGTGAAAACAAAAGACAGAAGAAGAGTTTGACCATGTTGGTCATCTGGAATATTGCATCTAGTTTTGGGGCCCCCACTACAGAAGGGATGTGGACAAATTGGAGAGTCCAGTGGATGGCAACAAAAATGATTAAGGGGTGGGGGCACATGACTTATGAGGAGAGGCTGAGGGAACTGGGCTTATTTAGTCTGCAGAAGAGAGGAGTGAGGGGGGGATTTGTTTGCAGCCTTCAACTACCTGAAGAGGGGTTCCAAAGAGGATGAAGCTCAGCTGTTCTCAGTGGTGGCAGATAACAGAACAAGGAGCAATGGTCTCAAGTTGCAGTGGGGGAGGTCTAGGTTGGATATTAAGAAAAACTATTTCACTAGGAGGGTGCTGAAGCACTGGAATGGGTTACTTGGGGAGGTGGTGGAATCTCTACCCTTAAGAGGTTTTTAAGGCCAGGCTTGACAAAGCTCTGGCTGGGATAATTTAGTTGGGGTTGGTCCTGCTTTGAGCAGGGGGTTGGACTACATGATCTCCTGAGGTCTCTTCCAACCTGTCATCTATGATTCTTCTATGTTGATAATGAGGGTATTTACAGTAGCAAGATACTTGAGTGATCAGATGGCTCAAAGAACTACTAATAATTGGGAAGCACTATTCAGTGAGCTGCATAATCTTTGGGGAAGATGAACAGGGGCAGCTCATTTCTAATCAGTGAAAATATGTATTAAAAATAGAAAAAAGTAAAATTTAAAAATGCTAACTTTATTCAGTAAAAAGTTTAGATAATGGTTATTGAATAAGACAACATGAGTAGAATAAACAGTGGCCTTGATCTACAGCAGCTATCTCTGTTTTAATGTAAATCCTGGATGTCTGTCTTCTGCTGCCTCTCAGCTGTTCCAGGAGCTAAAATGGCATCCATTGAGATGTTCACCCCATCTCGGAGGATGTTGTTTTGGGCAGTCCTGGCTCCCAGGGAGAAACACAAATGAAGAGAGATGGAGATGTGAAAAAAGACACAGGGAAGGGAAACAACATGTTTGTGGTAGATGAAAGGGGTGTCTCGGGGCACAGCTACGCTACACTGCAGCTACAACTGCAGTTACCCCATTGTAGTGTAGACTCTTCAGCTACAGAAAGGGCTTTTCCATTGCTGTAGTCAATCCAGCCCCTGGAGAGGCAGTAACCATAGGCGGCAGGTTATATACTTTTGTGGTGCTCGGGCACCAGGAATATTCAGGGCTGGGGGCCCTGCTCCAGCAAGATTTGGAGCTGGGTCTCTACTCTGGCCCTGCCTGGATCAGGCCCCAGCCCCCACTCCCGTACGCATCTCTGCCCCACCCAGCCCCCCGCATCCCTGCCTGACAGAAAGCGGTGTGCACCTCTCCTGTGCCTGCTTGTGCTGCTGGTGTAGCACATTCCTATGCAGAGCAGCTCCCAGCAGAACTGCTGTCTGCTGCCCCAGGGTCCTAGCGCCCCCCATCCCCTAATGGCAGGGCAGGCTGCCCTTACCCTCCCCTTCCGTCCTAGCCCTGAGCCTCTCCAATGCCCCAAACCCCTCGTTCCCAGCCAGAGCCCTCATCCCCCTGCACACCCTAATCCTCTGCCTCAGCCCTGAGCCCCCTCCTGCATCATGCATCCCTCATCCTCAGCCCCACAGCCCTCACCCCTGCACTCCCTCCTATCCCCAAACCCCCTCCCAGAGCGTGCACCCCCTCCCCCTTCCCACATACCCCTTCCCACCTCCAAACTTCCTCCCAGAGCCTGCACCCCTCAACCTCTCCTACGCCTCCATCTCCAGCCCAGAGCCTGCACCCAAACTCTGTCCCAAAGCCTGCACCCCTCCTGCACACCCACCCCCTGCCCCAGCCTGGAGCCTGCAGCCAGCACCCAAACTCCATCCCAAAGCCTGCACCTGCACCTCTCCTGTACCCTAATCCCCAGCCCAGGACCTGCACCTCAGACCTCCCCCACCCCGACCCCCTCCCAGAGCCTTAGGCAGGTGGGGGCGGAGTTGGGGGGGTGGGTTCTGGGCACCACCAAAATTTCTACAAACTTGCCACCCATGGCAGTAACTAAAGCAATGGAAGAATTCTTCTGTCCATCTAGTTGCCTTTTGGGTAGGAGTTAGGTTGACCTAACTATGCTGCACAGCTGTGGTGTGACATTTTTCACAGCACTGAGCAGTTTAGCTAGGTTGACCTAAATTTTAAGTGTAGACCAGCCCTCCTCAGGAGCTGCCGGCCCTCTTTGCAGCAGCCCTAGGGAAAGGCTCCCTATCCAGTCCAACCCCTGCCCTGATTGGCATGTCTGAAAGGTGGCCGAGCTCCGACGGCAGGGCTGGGGAGAGACTGGACTCAAGCAGGGAGGTATGTGTGTGAGCAGATGGGGGTTGCCTCTTGCCCATGTTCTCAGACACTGACCCCACCGAACTACAACTCCCATGATGCTCCTGCGTCTTATGTCGGCAGCTGCGTGGTTCCCATGGTGACCAGGAGCTGGGCCCGAGGTCAGAGCGCCCCCAGCCAGGCCCACTGCGGCCCCTGAGCAGCGATGCCCAAACCCAGGTAACGAGGCGGCGGCGGCCGCGTTCCTCCCCAGGGCTCCCGATACAGGTCGGGGGCTCGGCGCCTCTGTATCCATTTAGCCGCTGCCTCCCCTTCCGTCCAGCACCTTCTGCCCCGGGCCGGGCCGCGCTGTGCGGGGCTGGGTCGCCCCCGCCAGCCGCCCCCGCCATTCCTGCCCGCGGGCGGCTCGCACCGCTCGGGGGCTGGGAGACCCCCCGCGCCCGCCCCGCCGGCACCCCACGGGCCCCAGAGGAGGCTGGTGCTTTGCAGATACAGAGGTGGAGCCGCCGCCGGCCCCTCCCTCCCGGGGAGCGGGGCTGTGACAGCGACGGGATGGAGGGAGGCGGTTGGGAGCTTGTTTCCTCCGCCAGCAGGCTCAGGAAGACACCGCAGGCCAATGAAATCAGAGAGTGGAGAGGGGCTGCCGCCGTGCCCACGTTTTCAAAGCGAGCGGCGGGGGGTCCCAGCATGGGAGGGGTACTCAGCACTTCCTGGAACGTAGGCTGCTTTAGGGCAGCTCAGGACAGACCCTCAGAAATCACTAATCTTTTGCAAATGTAGGCCTCTGAGCCTTTTGGAGGTGTTAATGTCACCATCATCACGGTGTGCTGCCAGCTTCCATATAAAGGATCAATGGGGAAGTACCCTGACCCCGTATTTCATACTTTGTGATAGGAGTTGCTAAAACACCTGCAAGACTTCGAGGAAACCCAAACTTCAGCATTACATATAGACAGATAACCACAGCTGCTTTTGGAAGTGTCTTCAATTATTTAGTGTAGGGATATGTCTGTACAGCTGTGCCCAGCCTAGCTTTCTTGACCTAGCTTGAATCCAGCTAGTGCAGGTAGCTGACTGTGCAGCACAGACCTCAGAGTGGGCCAGCAAGCTCGGGCTTATACTGCCTGTCTTCACTGCTATTGTCCACATTAGCTTGATTCAAGCTAGCGTGGGTAGATGGGTCTGTGCACAACTTGTGGTCGGCAGATACACCCTATGTGCAGTTACCTACTACTGACATTGGAAGTTACAAAATATTAGTGAAATGGTACATGCTGCATTGAAATACATAGCAAAATCCTTAATTGTCAGAGAAACAAGCTATTAAACGGTCTTAAAATTGCTTCCAAAATGAGAGAGTTTATCTACTAAACGTATGAGATTTTGCAGGTCTAGAATTCTCTATCATGCCTCTCCGTTCCACAGATTTATTTGTGATTTCTAAGGGGAGTTTCCTTACTGAAGCATAGCTAGTTCTGATCAAGGATGTATTAATGTGCAGAGGGAATGTAGTCAAAATCTTCAATTGTCCTTTAAAACCTTAGTGGGAAATATGAATAGCTTCTATGAAGACATCTTATTTTGTTTTCTCTATTAGTGATACTCTGTGGGATATTGCTAAAGCCGAAGTGGAGAAAAAAGAAAATCTTGAAGGCAATGGAGATGGAGTGGAAGTTTGGGAAAAATCACTACTCTTTATGGGAAACAAAAATGGGGTAACACTGATACTGTGCTTTATTTTATGTGATTGCTGTGCTTTCCTTGAAAAGATTGTATACCACTGAAAACATTTAAACAGTATATGCAATACCATATCTATTGCAGAAACAAGAAATCTTCCCCAATATGAATCTGTGCAGAGGGTTGGCGTTTATGTGCAGAACAATTAGAAATTTTTCATACTATTTACGCCTGATGGCATTCTGTGCCAAAAAAATTAAAATTCTGCGCACAATATTTTAAAATTCTGTAAGTTGTATTTGTCAATAAATAAATGCAGAGGTTCCAGCATGGCAGTGGGAAGCACAGGCCACTGACTTGTGGAAGGTGGGAGATCACCCTGTAGCCCCCCACCCCCACCCCGAGGACACGGACTTGGTGGTGAGGCTGTACCTGACCCTGCACAAGGCCCGGGCTTGCCCGAGAAACACCCTGGGGCCCTGTCCCTCTGCATAAGGCACACCAGGTGTGGGGCAGGCAGCTCAACTAGGCAGGATCCAAGTGTGGAGGGGCTCAGTGTGGGGGGATCCAGGTGTGTGGTGATAAGATTCTGTGTGGGACAATCTGGGTGCAGGCAGCTCAGTGGGGGGTCTAGGTGTGGGGGGGATCTGGATGCACAGAGGCTCGCTGTGGGGATTCCAGGTATAGGGGCAATGGGACACTGAAGGGGCTTCCAGGTGAAGGTTGGGGCTCAGTGGAGGGGTCTGGTTTTGGGGGGCTCAGCAGGGTTGGGGTCAGGTGCTGGAGGAGTGAGGCTTGGTGGGGTGATGGTCTGGGTGCAGCTAGTTGGGAGTCAGTGGTGTGGGGGTCTGGATGTGGGGGCTCAGGGTGGTGCAGGGGGTGGGGCATCGGTGGAGGGTTGAGTGTAGGGAACCCAGCGGGAGTCTGGGTGCAGGGGTGGGGGTCTGGAGGCAGGGGGTCTGGGTGCAGGGGGCCCCACTCCTCCAGCATCTAGGTGCAGTGGGGTGGGGTTCGGGTATTGAGGGCTAGGGAGGTTTTGAATGTACCTGGTGAGGCTTGGCAGCAGTGGGTGGATGGGGGAGCAGCGCCTAGTACAGTGATCCCTCCCTCCACAATTGAGGAGCGATGAGGGCAAGAAGCAGGGGAGGATGCTGAGCTTCCTGGTGGAGGTTTCTGGGGGTGGGTCTGACAAAGCCCCAGACACTCCTTGCAGGGGAAAAGGAAGGCCTGTTCTCTCCTGCCTCCAACCCAGCCGGGACTAGCAGCTGGCTCGGGGTAGGAGTCACTGGCTTTGGTGTCCCTGGCCCCGGGGTGATTTCTCTCTCTGCCAGCTGTTCCGGGTGCCTGAAATGATGAATCTGCTCTGTTAGGGAGTGGTGCGTGACTGCTCTTGCAGCTTTCCTTTGCTTCCCTATCAGAAAGTCATTTTTTCTGCGGGAAAGCAAAGAAATCTGCAGGGGACATGGATTCTGTGCAAGTGCAGTGGCACAGAATTCCCCCAGGAGTATCTATTTTATGCCTTTTTATTCTGTCAGAAGCTCACTTTTGTGCTAGAAATAAGCCAGACTACAACCATTCTTCTTCATCAGTGAATGAACATAGCAGGTATAGTTTCATTTAAAAAACAAACCAAAAAACAGCAGACAGAAATACAGTCCTATTTTTTAGCTCCTGACATCTGGTCATATAACACATCCATTCAAAGGTTTTATTGAACACAGAATGTTAATTAGTAAAAGTCTAACTCAGGAGCATTGGTAATCAGTATTATAACTCAAAAAGTGTTGCATCCAACATAGTGGAATTCTATGTTGCTCTTCATCTTGTCAGAGAAAGAGGAACAGATCACAGAACTAAAAAATTAATGGTAACTTAAGTACAAGTGGTCATGACTTGATCACATTTATAATGTGCAATAATATGTACATAGTGGTTTGAAAGGGCCAATTTCACTAAGCCAAAAATAATCATGAACTAAATCAGCTAGGAGACCTTAGTCAGAAAAATGTGAATGATAATTGGGAATAGTTCAAGAAAACTTTCCTATGTGACTCAAAAGCTACAGTTAAAAATGGCTATATTAGTTAAAAAACCAATCTGGTTTAGAGGGAAAGAAGCTATAAAAATTATAAAGACAAATGGAAGAAAGGGGAAGTTGATAGTAATGAATATAAATCGGAAGCTAGGAATTGAAGAAAATTGATATGGGAAGCAAAGGGAAGTAGGGAGGAATCTATGGCCGGCATAGTTAAGGACAATAAGGATTTTTTTTAAGTATACTAAGAACAAAAAGAATCTTAACAAAGGTATTGGTCCATTACTAGATGGAAATGGTAGAATTATAAATAATAATGGAAAAAAGGCAGAAATGTTCAATACATATTTCTGTTCTGTATTTGGGAAAAGAGATTATGTTGTCACAAATGACAACAGCCTTTCCATTCCACTAGTATTTCAAGAGTATGGTAAATAGCATCTACTAAAGTTAAACATTTTTATGTCGGCTGGTCTGGATAACTTGCATCCAAGAGTTTTAAAAGAACTGGCGGAAGAGGTCACTGGGCCATTATTGCTGCTTTTCAGTAAGTCTTTGAACACTGGGGAAGTCCCAGAAGACTGGACGAAAATTAATGGAGTGCCAATATGTAGAGGCCCATGTCCGTCCTTCCCCATCAGGCCCAGGGGGAGAGCATCGCTTCCATATTTCTATAAAGCAGGTTTAAAGGGGAATTAGCAGCCTAGGGGCTGAGACCCTCAGGCAGGGTGGAGTGGCAAGCAGTCTAACACCTGATGTCCTGACTCAGGCAGATGGCAGACAAATGCAGGTCTCTTGGCCCAAGGTGGGTAGTCAGTCACCCCAGGGGTGGGGCAGCCATAGGAGGGTAGGAAGACTCAGGCCCACTCTACTTCATCAGGTCCCACCCCAGGGCCCTAACAGTAGCAGAGGGCTCCACAACCGGACTACTGTCTGGTTTCCCTGGACTACTTCCTACGATCCCCTCACCAGGTACCTTATCTTGTGGGGTTCCTCCATCTTCCTGGGGTACATAGCTAGCGCCAGTCCCAGTCCCAGCAGCTCTTCAGCATCCTTATTGGTTGGCAGTCCCTTCGAGTCCGTGGTGCTCCATAGATCCCTCTTGGGTGCAGGCCCCAGCAGTGGGCAGGAAGCATCTGTCTTCTTTGCAGGCTCCAGCCCCCCTGAACTGCAGGGCCCGCCTTTTCAACTTCCTGCCCCACTCTCTGCTTCCGACAGGCCCGGAGGGAGGCCACACCCCCTCACTATACAATATTTTAAAAGGTAAATGGGATGCCCAAATATTATAAGCCTGTCAGTCTGATATCGACCTGGGCAAGATAATGGAATGACTAATACAGGACTCAATTAATAAAGAATTAAAGGAGGGTAATATAATTAATACCAATCAACAAGGGTTTATGGAAAATAGATCCTGTCAAACTAACTTGATATATTTTTTTTTTTTGGATGAGATTACGAGTTTGATAAAGGTAATAGTGATGATGTAGTATACTTAGACTTATGTAAGGCATTTCACTTGATACCTGATGATATTTTGTTTAAAAAACTAGAATGATACAAAATTAATATGGCACACCTTAAATGGGTTACAAACTGACTAACTGGTGGATCTCAAAATGTAATTGTAAATGGGAAATCATTATTGATTAGATGTGTTTCCCGTGGGGTCCTGCAGAGATCAGTTTTTGACCCCGACACCAGTGGTTCTCAAACTTTTGTACTGGTGACCCCTTTCACATAGCAAGCCTCTGAGTGCGACTCCTCCCCTTATAAATTAAAAACAGTTTTTTATATATTTAACACCATTATAACTGCTGGTTGACAGCTCGTGACTCCCCATGTAATAACCTCGTGACCCCCTGAGGGCTCCCGACCCCCAGTTTGAGAACCCCTGCCCTACGCTATTAAACATTTTTATTAATGACCCGGAAAAAGACAAAATCATCCCTGATAAAGTTTGCAGATCACATAAAAATTGGGGAAGTGGTAAATAATGAAGAGGAAAGTTCACTTATACAGAGTGATCTGGATCACTTGGGAAGCTGGGCGCAAGCAAACAACATATGTTTCAATACAGCTAAAGGTATAAATCTAAGAACAAAGAATGTAGGCCATACTTATGGGATTGGGACTCTCTTCTGGGAACCAGTAAATTTCATAAAAGATTTCAGGGTCGTGGTGGATAATCATCTGAACAAGGGCCGCCAGTGTGATGCTGTGGCCAAAAGAGCTAATGCGATCTTTGGCTGTCTGAAGAGGGGAATCTTGAGTAAGAGTAGAGAGACTATTTTACCTCTCTGTACTTGGCACTGGTGTGACCACTGGTGTAATATGTTGAATTCTGGTGTCCACAATTGAAGAAGGATGTTCATAAATTGTGGAAGGTTCAGAAAAGAGGCAAGAGAATGAATGATTAAAAGGATTAGAAAACATGCCTTACAGTAACAGACTAAAGGAACTCAGTTTATTTAGCTTAAGAAAGAGAAAGCTAGGGAGACTTGGTCACAGTCTATAAGTATTTATATGTGGAACAAATATTTAATAATAGGCTCTTCAATCTAGCAGAGAAAGGAATAGTACAGTTCTCAATGGCTGGAAGTTGAAGCTAGACAACTTCAGTCTGGAAATAAGGCATATATTTTTAACAGTGAGAGTAATTAACCATTGGAACAATTTACCAAGGGTTGTGGTGGATTCTCCATCACCAACAATTTTTAAATCAAAATTGGATCTTTTTCTAAAAGAGATGCTCTAGAAATTATTTTGAGGACATTTCATGGCCTGTGTTATATGGGAGGCCAGACTAAATTTTCACAATCACCCCTTCTGGCTTTGGAATCTGTGAATCTATATAGACTCTGGGATCCTGATAAAACTTATGTCCATGCTTAATTTTATTCATGTTTCAGGTCTCTATGACTCCAATGGGACATAAATTTAAGCATTTAAATAAGTGTTTGGAGAATCAGGGTCTTAGACTGGATACTGGAGTTCATAACATTGATCCACTGTCTCTTATGCTTACTCAATTGCTTCTCCTCTTGCTCCCCGCTTTTTTTCTTGATAACTACTTGTTGGAAATATAAATAAGTCAGAACTTGCCTTTTTATCTTTCTAAGTGAATTGAAGCATATGTGTGTTTCATTATTACTGCAGAGAAGCATGGCATTGTGCAACATGTAATCTTGTATAAGCATTAAGAATAGATAAATGGGTTTTGCAGATTTATTAAAAAAAGGTTGTTTCTGAAATTCCAAAATGTGATTACAAATAGGGAAGAAACTTTACAAGTGCTAGGACCTTTTTTAAATTAGACTGACCTAACTTGGAATCTGAATCCGAATAGTGCAGAGACATGCTGTTTAGCTGTGTTATTTCATGCATTCATTTTACTTCCATCTCAATTATGATTTACATATATTCACTGGAAACCAATCATTAGATTAACTTGTTATTAGCAATTGACAACAGTTAAACTGTTTAACACAGTTGGCCAGACTGATCACTAATGTATTGTCTGATTTTAGGTATCCTGTATTTGTCATATCCAGCAATTTATTATAATTATGTTAATAGCAGTGTAGCTACATTCTGATAGAAAGTAGGCACTTAACTTTCTAGTAATCAGACTACAAATGACTGCATAAGTTTACAGTTTTCAGATGCATTCTTTTAATCATTCCAATAATAAAGCATTATAGTACATACAATTATATAACTTTTATGCTTTAATGACATTACAATAGTGTTCTTCATTGTTTTTAATTTCCAGGGAAAGACTACTATTATACTGAGGTGTCTTGACAGGTATGTGTTAAGTTTTGAAAAGTATTTTGCATGTCTGGGAGTAATATCAACAATATTTTTGTAGTAGTCTTACAGAGAATATTACGTGCCAGTAAAAGAAAGTTATTGTGTAAAAATATGGATGGCGAGTAGATTAAATTTTCTCGCTAGTGACCTGATGCATGATTTGTGAAGGGTTAATGCTATCTAAATATCTATAATGTGTTAGTAAAACATTTTGGCATTTGGAGCCGGATTTCTAGAGTGCTATCACTGGTAGTTTGAGTGCTCAGTCACAGTATGCGTGTGCACAGTTTTGAAAATTTGGTCCTCTGTGTCCCTTTGATATTGATTAAGGAACTGGCACACCTGCTGTGTGTCTTGAGTTATTCTCTTTATATTCCTGTATTCCCAATATAATTCTCTACTGTTTGGTTAATAAATTGAGTTGAGGTAATAGTAAAAGTTACTGTATGTTAAGTACATTCAGAAGATCTTGAAAGAATATATGCAGGTGACATATACTGTATCTTCATTGGATAGGGATGAAATTCCAAAACCAACATTAGCCTTGGAATATACTTTTGGAAGAAGAGCAAAAGGTCATAACAGAGTGAGTACATGGCAAAAGTACTATAATATATTTGTTGTATAACTCATTCATTAGTAAAACCTAACTAGTGACTTTCTCTTTTGATCTAAAAATCATCTGCGAGACAGAAAGTATTTCAGTTTGATTTTACTTCAGTTTTCGGAATGCTTGGCTAGCTTTCATTTTACATTTTGATCTACAGCATGTTTCTCCTTTACATTGAGAATGGGTGATATTTTGGTCTGTTATAACATATCTTCTCAAATGAAGAGATTGATATCTTTCAAGAGCAAGGCTGTGTATATGATGTAATCATGCATGTGTGTACGTGCTTATAATTGCCCATTTTTTCACTTGCCACATAGATTCTAGAGCAAAATTAGGTTCTCATTTACAAAAAATAAAACAAACACCCACAACAACAATTTTGTCCTCGTGCTTCCAAAGGTAATTTTCAAAATGTGAACTGAATTTAAAGCAATGTTGTGGTATCTGATTACAGTCAGCCTGCAGCCATAATCATAGGAGAAGTATGAACTGCTCTATCAGTCTTGGTGTGTGTTAAAACTGAAATCTAATGATTTACATTGTTATGTATTTCATGCTGATTGTTTTAGTAGAAACACTGAGCTAATGTGCTTGTCCTTTATTGCACGACAGATTGACAGATAGTGGGACAATGGGGTAGTTAGTTACTGTTGGGTTGTGGGCAATGTTCCCTCTAATTTTTTCCATCCATGTGCAGAATAAATTATGTGCACCAAGGCAATGTGCAGATGTGTGCCACCAATAGAAACAAAAAAACTAGATATAATATATAGTTTTAAAAAGTTACCATATGGATAATTACTCCAGCCAGGACAGGTTAGGCATTTTAGAACTCACTGCTCAAAAAATTAAATTTAAGTGTAAGAGAAATAATAATTATGAAATGCATAGGACCAGTCAAAAAACTAAAATAACACACTTTGAAAGAATAAAATTACAGAGAATATATGTGCATTGCAGGAAGTACCAAGAAATAATAACAACATTAATACAAGTATGTGTTGGGAGGTGAGTGTGAAAGACTGTGTGTGTGTGTGTGAGAGACACACAGCGACTGTGTGTGTGCTGGCTGCTGTGGAAGTCTTAAGAGACCCTGCACTGTCTCTTTAAGGCACTCACTCAACCCCAGAAGGCTCATTCAGACCACAGCAGCTCTCCTGCTCCTGAGCCCTATCTCCCATCCCCTGCTCTGCGTAGATGGGGTACATGTTGGCAGGAGGGACGGGGACACCCTCACATCAGCACACACACACCCCGGCTTTGCACAGCCAGCATGAGGGTCCCAGGAGTAGCTGGCCAGGGCTCCAAGGCAGAGGGCAGGAGCAATGTGGCTCAAAGCAGCAGGGGGAGGGGCTGCTAGATGTACGTGGCTCTGCTAACCAAGTGTGCAGCACTTGAATCACTCTGGGCAGCCGCCCGACCACGCAGCTTAGAGGGAACACAGGTTCTGGGGTTGGGGACTGAGGAATTCAGGACCCTTTTTGAAATGTTAAATCACCTTATGGAACTGATTCTCCATTGAAGTGTATTTTTAGTTATTTTCACTGCTACAGAGTGGGTTTAAATCACTCCTATAGTGTTTTAAAGCCATTTTATACTTGATACTGGTGTAAATGAATGTGCATGGTACAAGGGCAACAGAGAATCAAGTCTTATGTGCTTAAAAGTCCTGTGTGCTTCTAACCATTCAATTTCCTCCTCACACAGGTGTACACATCCCCTCCTATTCACCACCTAAGATGTTCAGCTTTCTTTGATCCTTCCGTGCCTCTCTAGTCTTTATGTGCTTAAAGTGGTAGGAAGAGGAGGGAGAAGAAAACTCGGTATGACAGGGAAGAAAGAAGGTTTTGGTTGGAGGACAGGATAAATAAATATCCTGCTGCATAAATAGGGACTTGTCTATATGGGAAGTTAGTGCAGAATAAGCTAGGGTGTGAATTTAAAGTGCAGTAGCTACGCCACACTAACTCCCTGGATAGACAAGCCCTAAGAGATTGTGGCCACGTAATTAATTTCTAATTTGACACATAATTCATGGGACAGGCCTCGTGCTATGCTGTGCTCCTGTACTGTGCACATTGCACATAAGGGACCTGTCTATTGCCATTGTTACAACAACTGGAAACTTCTGATGGTATTACATGGAAATACAAATTTCTAATGCAAAAAAACTCTTTTGCAGCCAAAAGACATTGCACATTTTTGGGAACTAGGTGGTGGAACCTCATTATTGGACTTGATTCGTATACCAATAACTAATGACAACATAAGGTAAGTGATAAAGAACCCTACAATGTCAGAGTTAATTTTGCTTAAATGAAAACTGAGATTAAATCTCAGCCATTTTGTTGTGGAGAAATTTTCCAAAATGTAAACTGTTTACTAGGTTTGAAAGTTTTTATCAGAGTGGTTTTTCCTAAAAATCAGTTATGCTTAGTGATGGAGGGACACCCCAACTGCCACTGATTAACAGCTGTGAGCTTCTTCCTTCCTTCCTGTAAATAGTCCTGCTTCTCAGCTGTCTCCAGCCATATGGGGAGGTAGCATGTGGAAGGGTAAATTCACCAGCCAATGCATCCCTTCGTTGTTGGGTACAGCATAGCAGGGTCTCCTCCTCTAGCACCTCCTGCCAAAGGTTGCTCCAGTCCTGCAGTGGTCGGCCTCTTCTTGTGACTTGGGCCTCCAGCCAAGTTACATATAGTCTCGCCCCTTCCAGGTAACACAAACAAACGAACAAAATTCCAAAAATGTCCCAACACAAAAGAGCTTCTGTCCCCTCTAGGACTATTCCTCAGCCTATCCTTGAGGCTCTGTCTTCAGTCTCACCCTGGGCTGAACAGTCCTTACATCTGGCTTGTATGCTCCTTCCTTGGGGCTGGTAGAGGATTCCTGTATTAAGCAACTAGGTGTGCTCCTTCAGACAAGCTGCCATTTCCCTGGGCTACTTCTTATCTCCAAAATCTTCATGCTGCTTTCCTGCAGTCTGTGATTAGCACAGCCTCTCCTCTGGTTCTCCTGACTGCCTCTCTGTGCCTGGCCCCCTTTCCAGGGCTTATCCCAGGGATTAATTCTATCCCTGTGGCCTTTTTGTATCTGCCTTCCCAGAGAGAGGGCAATCTTCTCTCTCGGGTTTCTCTGTCCTTAGTCTCTCATATAGCTTTCATTTCCTCTTATGAAGAAGACCCTGCTCCTTCCCAGCTGGATCTCATAACAGATCAAACCTGACACACATCCAGGTGTAGCAAGGGGGGCCAAATGAGCTCTCAGACTTCTGTTAACTGTTTGTTCACTTATGTGGGGTAGACACCCCATTACATAATTTCATGGCGAGGATGGCTAATGTGTAAGTAGGGACATAGGAGGTACGGAAGAAGAAGGGACCCAGCCTACTCTCAACTGGACTGTCGAGAAAGCAACTTAAGAGGTGTAGAAAACAGAATATGGCTGTCCAGTCCTGTCAACTTCCAGGAGCAGCCTGTTGAAGGATCTGTCTAACCTACAACACCACAGCTGCGCCGCTGTAGCGCTTCTGTATAGACACTACCTTTGCTGACAGGAGGGGATCTCCCATTGGCGTAGGTAATCCACCCACCCAAGAATCAGTAGCTAGGTTGACCTAGCGCTGTCTACACCAGGGGTTAGGTCAGCTTAACTACACTGGTCAGAGGTTGACCTAACTTTTTAGTGTAGACTAGGCCTAAGGGTACGTCTACACTACGGGATTATTCCGATTTTACAGAAACCGGTTTAGTAAAACAGATTGTATAAAATCGAGTGCACGCGGCCACACTAAGCATATTAATTCGGTGGTGTGCATCCACAGTCCGAGGCTAGCATCTATTTCTGGAGCGTTGCACTGTGGGTAGCTATTCCGTAGCTATCCTAGTTCCCGCAGTCTCCCCCGCCCCTTGGAATTCTGGGTTGAGATCCCAGTGCCTGATGGGGCAAAAATCATTGTCGCGGGTGGTTCTGGGTAAATGTCGTCAGTCACTCCTTCCTCTGGGAAAGCAACGGCAGACAATCATTTTGCACCCTTTTTCCCTGGATTGCCCTGGCAGACGCCATAGCATGGCAACCATGGAGCCTGTTTTGCCTTTTGTCACTGTCACCGTATGTGTACTAGATGCCGCTGACAGAGGCGATTCAGCAGCGCTACACAGCAGCATTCATTTGCTTCTGCATGATAGCAGAGATGGTTATCAGCCGTTCTGTACCATCTGCTTCCATTGTAAATTGACAATGAGATGATGGTTACCAGTCCTTCTGTACTGTACTCTCTGCTGCTGTCATGGGTGCCCCTGGCTGAGGTTGGCCGGGGGCGCAAAAGACAAAAATGGGAATGACTCCCCGAGTCAATCCCTCCTTTTTGGTATTTAAAAATAGAATCAGTCCTGCCTAGAGTATGGGGCAAGTGTACTAGGGTTCCAGTGTATCAGAGAACCAGAGAGCACAGCCACTCCGTGTCAGATCCCGCAGAAATGATGAGCTGCATGCCATTCACAGGGGGTGCCCCTGCAACAACCCCACCTGTTGCTTCCCTCCTCCCCCAGCCTTCCTGGGCTACTGTTGCAGTGTCCCCCCATTTGTGTGATGAAGTGATAAAGAATGCAGGAATAAGAAACAGTGACTTGTTAGTGAGATAAAATGAGGGGAAGGCAGCCTCCAGCTGCTATGATAGTCCAGACAGGACATTAAGCAGTGTGGGGGAGAGGAGCCCAGCATCCCGCTGCTATGATAGTTCAGGCAGAACAGAATCTTTTCTTTACACATGAAGGGCGGGGGCTGATGGAGCTCAGCCCCCTGTTGCTATGATGAAGACGGTTACCAGCCGTTCTGTACCATCTACTGGGAAGCAGTAGCACTCATGGGCTGATGATGAGGACAGATACCAGTCCTTCTGTACTGTACCATCTGCCACAAGGCTGATGATGACGATGGATATCAGTCATATTGTACCATCAGCCACCAAGGAGGGGGGCGAGGATGCTACAGTTCACTGCCGCAGCATCGCATCTACCAGCAGCATTCATTACACATAGGGTGACATTTAAAAGAGTCAAGAGACAATTTTTTTCCCTTTTCCTTCTGAGGGTGGTGTGAGGGGTGGTAAATTGGCGAGCTATGCCCTGAACCACCCCAGACAATGTGTTTGACCCTACAGGCATTGGGAGCTCAGCCAAGAATGCAAATGCTTTTCGGAGACTGCAGAAACTGTGGGATAGCTTGAGTCCTCAGTCCCCCCTCCCTCCCTCCATGAGTGTCCATTTGATTCTTTGGCTTTCTGTTACGCTTGTCACGCAGCAGTGTGCTGAGTCCCTGCTGTGGCCTCTGTCTGGAGATTTTTAAAAAATGTTTTGGAATTTTGTCTTCTGTAACGGAGCTCTGATAGAACAGATTTGTCTGCCCATACAGCGATCACATCCGTACGGTCCATGCTGGAGCTCTTTTTGGATTTGGGACTGCATCACCACCCGTGCTGATCGGAGCTCCACGCTGGGCAAACAGGAAATTATATTCAAAAGGTCGCGGGTCTTTTCCTGTCTACCTGGCCACTGCATCCAAGTTCAGATTGCTGTCCAAAGTGGTCACAGTGGTGCACTGTGGGATACCGCCCGGAGGCCAATACCGTCGATTTGCGGTCACACTAACCCTAATCCGATATGGTAATACCGATATTAGCGCTACTCCTCTCGTTGGGGAGGAGTACAGAAACTGGGTTAAAGAGCCCTTTATATCGATATAAAGGGCCTCTTAGTGTGGATGGGTGCGGCGTTAAATCGGTTTAACGCTCCTAAAATCGGTTTAAACGCGTAGTGTAGACCAGGCCTAAGAGAGCAGCATGTTGGAGTGGGAGAGAAAGGTGGACCACACTGAGGGAGGAGAGAGAAATCAATCATGGGGACAGAAAAACCTGACCTTAATGAAGGAGAAGATGGAGTGGTGTGGACCTCATGGAGCTAAGGGAGAGGAAGAGGAAAAAAGATATGAGGTCCCTCTGCAGCTTGAAAGAGGATGAGAGATGAAGTTTCTGAGAGAAGCAGGGGACAGATACCGCAATACAGGGGAGAACAAAGGGAAGAGAATGTGGTGGAAATGGATCAGAAAGAATGGAGTAAGGGCAGCAAGAAGAGGCAATGTAGTGTGGAAGAGAATAAATGACTAAATGAGGAGAAAACAGATACAGATTTTCATATAAAGAACACGAGGAGAGTAAGGAGAAAGGATAATAAAAGAGAAAATAATAGGAGAAAAAAGAAAGGGGAATAGAATGATTTGGAGATGGAAAGAGAAAAATGATTTTTCGGGTTAGTAAGTTTTATTTAGTGTTTTTTATGTTCTGATATTTTATTGCTTTATTCCATTGGCAGATGTCCCATATCTTCAGGTTTTGTAGAAAGCAATGGGATGGCTTGGTATTTGAGCACTTACTGTCTGTATATTATTGTACTGGCTACTCTGGATTCTGTCATTGCATAATGAGAAAAAATATTTAAAACATATTGCTGTGGCCTCTGGGAGCCTAGTTGCTCCTGGTGACCTTTGGCTACTTTGGAGAATTATCATTTGAATTTTTTTTTCAAACATTGCCCCCAATGCATGGACTCCAGCATGTCCACTGCTGAACTCCACTTCTTCTGGAATGGAGGAGGCTGGTAGCCCCCTGAAGATCCTCTCCGCTGTCTTTATGGTAAATTAATCTTTTAATTTGGATGACCCAGGGCCTAAAGAATCTTCTCTCTGCCCCTCCTAAGACTGGCCCTGTCAATAAGACAACATTACAGTGCAGTTGTCATGTTTGCAAAGACAATATTTTCATTTTGTTTCACCAGCACAAATACCTTTTCAGTGGTTTTCGTGTCCACCTGCTATAAAGAAGCTTGTTTGTTTTAAACTACTTTGAACTGTATCTAGTTTAGCCAAGACACCTTCCATTAGATTTTTTCATGGCATGACTTGGTGAAATTAGAGATTTATCTTGCTCTGTAGCTCTTCTGATTTCCCTCCAATCTAGAATCCACATAGTAAAACACGGTGTTCCTATAGAGCCTGGTTGAAACCAGCAGTCAGTCCTCTGGTATTAGTGGCATTCTGTTTCAGACATGTGTTTCAAGTGTTCTGTATTTGATTGGATTTTATTATTCTCTTCCTCTCAGGGCTGACCTTAAACCAATGCAACCTTTTAGTATGTATAAGGTCCCATTCTTCCAAGGATCATTAACCTCACATCTCCTGACCTGCCACCCAGAGCATCATCCTCAGTTTGTCATCTGAGGTCCCTTCTAACTGGCAAAACAAGCCATGGCACAGAATACATTTCCTTACTACCTTCTTCTACTTCCTGATTGCAAGGTTGCACTTTAGTTACTCTTCTGATTTTCTGGGTCATGTAAGTGATCACTAAAAGTCAGGAACTTTCATAAGCAGAAGTTTGCCATAACTTAAATAGGGATTTCAGGTAGGCAAGAGATTACTGGAGTGCATGAAGGGTTATGTTGAAATGCCTTGTCATACAACAGGAGGGAGCAAAATGAGTCCCTGACATTTGCAGGTACTACTTGTATTCGAACAAAATTTCCAGAAATAAAGTTCAACAATAAAACACCCACAAATCAGTTGTGAGGAATGGAAGAGTCAAAGGTTCAGAAATTCAGCTACAAAGACAATTTAAAAGGTTTCAGCAGAGTTCAGAGTATGCTTAAGGGCCATTGCTTGTTCTGCAAGCTTTAATACAAGCTTCCTCTCTGGTTGTTTTTTTCACATTTGTTTTCAGCAGTTGGACTGAGGAAAAATATTGTTTATGAAAAATGTAATTGTCTTATGTACCAATGATTAGATGGAATAAGAACTCTTCTGTTCCCTCCCCCCCGCCCCTTTTTTTAAATAGGACTTTTGCTATAATTCTTGTTTTGGACCTTTCCAAACCTAATGAACTGTGGCCAACCATGGACAGTCTCCTACAGGTCACCAGGAACCATGTGGATAAAATTATAACTAAACTGGGAAAAACAAATCCTAAAGTAGCTACTGAAATTAAACAGAGGACGTGGAACAATATGCCGAAGGATCACCCAGTAAGATTCTTATAGTATTTTCTCCAGATATCATAGGCCTTTATATAGTTAAGGATAATACTTGTGAAAATCATAAATAACTCTTTTAGATTTTTATGCATGACTGAAAATTCATTTTATGTAGATGAACCTGTTCACTGGAAAATTATAGCAATTTAATAAAAATTCAGTAAGAGCAAAAACAAGGAAAGACAGTTTCTTATATCTTCTTCATAGACATCTAATGTGATTGTTATGGCATGTTACACCAGTCACAAGAAACAGAGTTTTAGAGTAGCAGTTTGATATTGATTTTATAATCTTTTTTAAAATGAAGATGAAAACTAGAATGTACAGACGAAGTCATCTGGCAGGAGACTCGATGAAGGTACAAATTTAAGCAGAGTATAGTTATAACAGCCTTCAACACGACTATATACTTTTCATTTATTCAAGTGTCTATCACAAACTCAGTGCCTTTTGATAATCTGACAACTAATTAAATTATAAAGTTTCAGAAATGTTAACACCAGACCCTTAAATGCAATTGCTAATGTAATCTCTTGAAAAAGCTAAAATAGATTGTGGGAAATACAGCTGAAAACGTATATGGCACTGTGCATTCAAGTTGTACAAATGTTATGTGTATGCAATTCCTAAACAAATACTCTACAGTTCACAGACTCTGAATATAAATTCTGCTACAGTAACTTATGTAACACAATATGATAAAGAAAATGCTAATAAGGCTCCAAAAAGTGAAAAGCAAAGATGTATTAAGTAAGAAAGCAAATGCATACGATGCTTAGCAGATTGGTTTACAGTGTCTGGTCCCAATACTGTAGCCCTTACTCATGTGAGCAATCGCATTCACCTCAGTGGATGTAAAGGTTGCAGGATTAGATTCAATAATGTGACTTGTCTGTGAAGACCGAGGCAAAAAAAGCATTAAGTACTTCAGCTTTTTCCACATCATCCATCACTAGGTTGCCTCCCCCATTCAGAAAGGGTCCCACACTTTCCCTGACCACCTTCTTGTTGCTAACATACCTGTAGAAACCCTTCTTGTTACCCTTCGCATCTCTTGCTAGCTGCAACTCCAATTGTGCTTTGGTCTTCCTGATTACACCCCTGCATTCTCGAGCAATATATTTATACTCTTCCCTAGTCATCTGTCCAAGTTTCCGCTTCTTGTAAGCTTCCTTTTTGTGTTTAAGCTCACTGAAGAGTTGTGTTTTAAGCCCAGGTTGCCACCCACTTCTACTTCCCCTACCAGTTCCTCCCTGTTTGTGAGCAGCAGGTCAAGAGGAGCATGGCCTCTAGCTGGTTCCTCCAGCACTTGCACCAGGAAGTTGTCCTCCCTATTCAGCACTCTGCTTGGTATTGAGGGGGCCACATTAGGCAGCCGGTTATGGCTCCTTGATCCCATGCTGGCCCAGCCCTGGTGCTTCTCTAACTTGTACCCTCTAACGCACTCCTTTCCTTCCTTTCATTCATTTACATGCCCCTTGTGTTGGGGTGGGAATGCCTGTTGCAGGAGCCATTTCCACCAAGTTTATGCCAGAAAGGAATTCCCTTCCTCAAGAGGTTTTTTTTTTTTTTTTTGCTCCTGGACATTTGTGGAGAGATTGTTTTAGAAAATATAGCCCTGTGTAATTATACTGCATAAAGTTTTGTGTCTAAGATTTTGATATCTTTTAAAAATCATTCTCATCCTGTTTTCTGATGTTTAGCTGTTTTATTGTGGTCTTGTGATTTGTTTATGAGCTTTTAAATATATTATGTTGTTTAACAGGATCATGAATTAATTGACCCTTTTCCAATCCCTCTGGTGATAATTGGAAGCAAATATGATATTTTTCATGTAAGTGATATTTTATATATATTTTCCATTTGGTTTTATTTATTTAGATTTAAAAATAATTAACAAGACATCTAGCCAAATCTCTATGAACCCTAATACATGATTAATAATGCAATAAAATCCCAGTAAAGTGATCACTGGAACAGGAGCTCAGCCACTTACAGTAACTCCTTTTCATCCCTTCATCATTATGGGAAGCATACCCTCATCCTTCTCCAAAAACCTTTGCAAACACATATCTTTTCCAGCATGTCTGGAAGATCACCAGATTTGGTATGTTTCAGACAAAGGAGGGGAGCAAGTTCCAGAGTACTCTCAAAGAATTCCCTGCCCGACACAACCTCGTTTTTTATAATAAGGGGAATCCAGCTTTGGTGTCCATGCTGACTGCAGTTGTGGCAGTATGGCAGAGGGAGAGAGGTGATCCTCCAATAGGTTGGGCCGGTTTGGGGAGCTGGGGCAGCCTAGGCAACAAAATGAGTTATGCTCACTTCTTAATTCTGGAATTTTAGTTTTAAACACTTGCTTACACAGTCATTTATCATCTGATTTAGAAAGGACAAGTAAGTGAGTGGTCACATCTTCTAATGTCTCTCAGTAAATTAACTGATAAGCAATGTCAAAGAGCAGTGCAGTTGGTTCTCTGTGTTATAAAAAAAAAATTCAAGAAATGCACTGTTCATTTATATGAAGCAGTTGATCCTCATGGGCCTGGACAGACATATTGTGACAGCTTCCATACTGAGTCTTTTAGCTGGCACTATAATATATTGCTCTTTGGCCAACTATTTGAGTTACTGTATTTAATTCTTACTAGCAGTGTACTATGCATTATTTCATACCCAGGTTTTTGTTTTTATTTTTATTTTATTTTTTTTAAATAGAGTCATGATTTTCTTGACTCAGTAAATGATTCAGAACATAATAGACACAGGATGAAATCACGGTCCCTTTGAAGTCCAGGTGTTACCCACAGTTTTTCCAAGAAAGGTCATTCATATGATCTTGTACATATACTGAACAGGCACAGTTACTGATTAAAAGGTTAACAAATTTATTTAAGCAAAAGCTCATGCTTAAATAAATTTGTTAGTCTTTAAGGTGCCACAAGTACTCCTGGTTTTTTTTGCGGATACAGACTAACACGGCTGCTACTCTGAAACCTGATTAAAAGGTGTGTGTGTGTGTGTGTGTATTTGTATGCGCACACCTTAATTGGTATGACTGGTGGAGTTTAGAGGGTATACAGCCATAGGTCCAAAGACTGTCAAATATTGTGACATAAAAAGAAAATATTACTTTATATTATGGCAACGTTGTTACTTTTTAAATTTTAAAGCAGCAGAGAAAAGTGACTCATTGGAAATTGAATACACATCCCCAGTTAAGAGACTCCTTCAGGCAATAATTAAGCTTGAGCCTGGAGTAACACATTGCCTGTAATAGGAGCCCTCTGTAGAAAAGAAAAATTGTAACTAGTCTTTTAAGTCACAATAGATTGTTATTTAATTTTGTATTGAGATGTAATTATATCATACAACTTTTCACTTAAAAATAAAATGATAGCTAAACTCCTTTGTTGTAGCATAACGATGTAATGCAGTTTATATTTAAAAAAATTATATTCTCAGTGTAAACATGTTTTTTATATGTACTTCTTCAGGAGTTTGACTCTGAGATGAGGAAAATAATGTGCAAGACACTTAGATTTGTTTCGCATTATTATGGAGCATCACTAGTGGTTTGTATATTCTTTTTTGTTGGGGGAGGAGAGGGATGGGCAGTATTTGTGAGATGAAACAATAATTAAAATAGACATATAAAACATCTAGATAAACATGGTATGATTGGGACAAATCAGTAAGGCTCATGATGGCTTTCTCCATGAGTGAACCTGTTGAGTAGGGGTGTTGGGGTCTGCAGAGGAAGTGTGGGGTATATCCAGTGAGTAAACCAACTCTTGAGGGTCCACCAGTCAGAATCCCTGCAGGGGACACACAGGGGCTATGCCCTCCATCACAAAACATGGTGTAAGCCACCCACAACAACATTGGTGTCCTGCGTCTCGCTGCAGTATTCCAAAAGAGGATGTCTTTCCCCATAGATTTTCTGTGCAAGGTCCATTTACTGGATCTCCTTGTGAATTCGTATATGCTACCAGTTGGCTAATATAGCCCCACCAGCTAGAGTATTGGCTCATTCTAGTAGAGCACAGGCAACTTCAGCTGCTTTTTTGGTGCAAGTGCTGATCATAGACATTGTTAAGCAGCGACTTGGTCATTAGCCCACATTTTTGCTTCTCATTATGCCATTTCCCATCAGTCCAGGGATGAAGCCAGTTTCAGATGGGTTGTCCTACAGTTACTGTTCAGAGACACTCCAAGCCACTTCCATATTTGCTTATGAATCACCTACAGTGGAATGCACATGTTCAAACACTCGAAGAAAAAATGGTTATATAGCTTTCTGTAACTGTTGTTCCTCGATATGTGTTGTACATGTGCATTCCATGACCCCCTTCCTTTCCCTTTTTATCGGAATCTATCTGGTATGAAGGAACTTCAAGGGGTGGAAGTGGCTCCACCCTCATATACCAGCATGCAGTGGCATATGGTGACAGAAGGGCTCTCAAGTTGTCCAAATGGGTATTGCTGAGGGAAAAAGTTCTCCCAAATCTGTACATGAGGAACGTGTACACCTACAGTTGAATGCAAACATCTTGAAAAACAACAGTTACAGGGAAGTAGGTAACAGTTTCTTTTCTTCATTAGAATAGGATTTGGCCCTGGAAGATATAGGTTTGCTGTTGAAAAACAAGTCAGAAGCTGAGAGAGGATGCTGCTTGAAAAAGCTTTTTAGGAGCCCTCTTCCGATTCATTTGTACTATCAACCCTTATCCTGCCACTGACTGTAAAAATGCTTTTTATCATGTGATTTAAGTCCCAAGAACACATGTTTATAGTTGTTTGTTACATTACAGCTCTGAGTGTTCATGGTATTCTGGACAATTTTCACTGTAGTTGAAAGGCTTAATAATTCATTAATATTTTGCAAAAGGTCTGTCTCTCTTAGTTTAAACAGTATAAATAAAAAATGTGAACCCATACAATATTGCAGAATTCTATCTTCTGTTCTTTCTTGAATGTAGGTTTTCATTTTGTCTTTATATTTGTAGTCACTGACAAATACATTAATCCTTTAAACAGAGTGGGGCAGATTTGGATGCCAAATACCAGTGTAAATTGGGAGTAACCGTAATGAAGCCAATTAATTTGCACTACTGTAACTGAGGTCTGGTCCACACTAGGAATTTATATTGGTATACTTACGTCTCTAAGGTGTGTGAAAAATCCTCACCCAAGAGACATAGCTATATTGACGTAACCCCTGGCGTAGACAGTGCTAGGTTGATGGAAGTATTTTTCCATCGACCTAGCTACTGCCTCTCGGGGAGGTGGATTACCTAAATTGATAGGAGAATCCCTCTCATTGGTGTAGGTAGCATCTACACTGAAGTACTACAGTGGTGAAGCTGTGCTGCTGTAGCATTTTAAGTTTAGAAAAGCCTTGATGTTAGACTGTGGCCCAGTTTCTCTAGCTGTAATCCTCACTTGCACAAAACCTAATTTACATTACAAATTTCTGTGATGAAAGAGCATAACGTGCTTTATTCTTTGATTTCTTTTAGTTTACCAGCAAATCTGAGGCCCTCCTGCTAAAAGCCCGTGTTCTTATTAATCATTTGGCATTTGGCTTTGACAGAAGGTAACAACTACTGTCCCCTACTATTGTCAGTTTTGCACAGAGTTTATTGTTGGCTATTTGTAAGTGTCTTTTCAAAGCAAAGTTTTCAGCCCAAAAGTCATCAAAATATATTTTCTCCAAAGATGCCATCTGTAGAAGATTCTCACTCTTGAATTCTTACTCTTGGGTCTTGGCAGTTTAGCACAAGGCAGATGGAACTCCCTATGTTCTTAAGGATTTTTGGTCCCTAAAGAGAGTAGTAGTAGAGAGGACCACAAGCCACAACCAGCCACCATTGATCATGTTTTAGCTGTATTTGACAGGTATTTGATTACTAATATGAACTTGGTTTCTTTCTTTAATCTGTTTAGCAAATCCGTATCAGTGGATCAGAATAAACCATTGTTTATCCCAGCAGGATTGGATTCTCTAAATCAAATAGGTTGGTGAACTTCTTGTCCAACATTTTTATTGCTTGAATAGCTTATTAAAATGAGAGGAAACAAGTTTAAAACAGATAAAAAGAAATACTAATTTATACAAAATTGATTTAACCTGTGGAACTCAGTGTTACATTATATTATTGAGGCAAATAGTTTAGTAAATTTAAAAGAAGGATTAGAATTTTATATTCCTAAAAATAGCTTCTGTGGTTACACTAGTTAAGATAAAAATTGTAAGGGTTTTTGGGCTTCATAATTCTAGTTGTAAATTGATAACTGGTTTGCGTCAAGAAGAAAATACCCTATTGTAAAGTCTTACACAGTTAGTTTCATAATGGGGGACTTATACCTTCTTCAAGCTCATCTGCCACTCGTCACTGTTGAAGACAGAATACTATACTAGAAGGATCATTGGCTTGACATGATATGGTAATTTCAGTATTGTTGGGACAACTTGCTGATGTCCTTCTATATCATGCTGTGATCTTTAGGACCACCACCTGCCACTGACAGTGATATTGGAAAACTGCATGCACATACACCTGTGGATTTGTGGAAAAAAATATATGAAAAAACATTTCCACCTAAGGTATGTATTTTTATTTTTGCTGGACAGCTCCTTTCTTCATTCAGAACAGATGAGTAATGCCTCCCATCTGTGGAATTCAGAGGCAGTTCAGTACTGTTGCTGGAAACTGCAGGACTAAAGGTCTGCCCTTTAGCTTAGGCATCAGAATTTCTGCTGCTAGTGGCAGAGCCAGTTTGCATTTCGATTTCTCCTGACCACTTTATTTTATAACTTAATTTTTATTTGCTTTTGTTTAGTAGTGACTTAATTTCAACATCTAAGTCCTCATTTCCTCTTCTCAGCTGAAGAATCAGTGGAACACTGAGGCTTTAATCCTTTGGTTTATCTGAAATAGCACCCCTCAAGTGGGCTTCCATCTCCCCCATTCCCCAGAAGTAGAGAAGCCCTGCAAGCACTGACTCAAATTCAAGACATGCTATAGGTAGCTTTTCTGAAGTCTCTCTGGTTGAACTATGCCCTGCTGCCACAAGCCCTCTCTCTGCCACTGTGTGGGGCTTTGAGTTGGACCGGCATGCTAGGGCTTTACTCCTAGCCCAAAGCAGCTACTCCACTGTGGCAAGCATTGACCAGGAGCATGAGGATTCCCAAGGAGATGTGAACCCCTTGCAGCCTGCTATGGGGTAAGTTTGGCAAACTCCAGAGACTTCAGGTCCTAAAAAGAGAAAACAAGCATTCATTTCATAAGTGTTCCCTTTGTAAATCAAGTTTGGATTGTTTTCTAAAAGATCTGCTCTAGGAATTATTTGGGGGAAATTCTGTGGTTTGTGTTATACAGGGGGTCAGACTAGATCATCACAGTGGTACCTTCTGGCCTCAGAATCTATGAATAAGGAAGTAATTAGTATTGTTAATGAGAAAGTGTGTAAAAAATCAAGGTATAAACTTTTTTTCATTTGCCTTCCCACCCTGAGGGAATGTTTGCTGGGTCTTTTCTCCTATGTTAGGCTCTCTAATAGTGTTGTATATCAGGATCACTGTCCCTCTCTCACCCTGCAGCATGTCTGGGCATATAGAAACATCTCTTATTACTCCTGGGGAAATTCTGCACCACTGCGCATAGGCAGAATTCATGTCCCTCACATATTTCTTTGCTTCCCTGCAGAAAAATGACTTTCTGACAGGGATGCAAAGGGAAGCTGCAAAAACAGTTACACACCGCTCCCTAGCTGTGCAGGTACTTCGTTTCAGGCACCCACAGCAGCCAGTGGAGAGGTGAATCACTGCAGGGCTGGGGACATCCCAGCCAGTGGCTCCTACACTGAGCTGGATCAGCAGCTAGTCCTGATTGGTCTGGAGGAAGGACAGGACGTGACTTCCTCTTCACCTGCAAGAAGTGTCTGATCTACCCCCAGAAGCCTGCCCCAGCTGCAGGAAGCTCAGCATCCTCCCCAGCTTCCTGCCCCCATCACTCCGCAGAGGTCATTGTATGGGGAACTGCTCCCCCATCCGCCCAACCCCCGTGCATCTGGACCTCCCATACCCAGACACCCCTGCCAAGCCTTACCCCATATACCCAGAATCCCCCTAGCCCTCCATACCCAAACCCCACCCCACTGAACTTCAATCCCTGCATCTGGATCCCCCCTGCTTCCAGACCACTACCTCTGCACCCAGACAACTCCCCACTGAGCTTCCTGCACTCAGACCCCCATCCTAATGAGCCCTATCCCCCGCACCACCCTGAACCCCCACATCCAGACACCCACACTACTGACTCCCAGCTAGCTGCACCCAGACCCCCAGCCCACAAAGCCCCACTCCTCCAGCCCCCATACTCCACCCCTGCTGAGCCCCCCCTCCAACCAGACCCTCTGCTGAGCCCTAACCACCTTCACGTGGAAGCCCCTGCAGAGTCCCATTGCCCCTGCACCTGGGAACCCCCTGCCCATGAGCCTCTGTGCATCCAGGTCCCCCACTTTGCTGCCTGCACCCAGATTGTCCCACACAGAACCTTATCATCACACACCTGGATCCCCCCACACTGCCCCTCCACACTTGGATCCTGCCTGGTTGATCTGTCTGCTCCACACCTGGTGTGCCTGGCACAGAGGGGCAGGGCGCCAGGGTATTTCTGGGGCAGGCCCAGCCTTGTGCTGTGTCAGGATTGGGTGCAGCCTCACCATTGAATCCATGTCCTGGGTGTGGGGGTTGTGGAGGCTGCAGGGTGATCTCCCACCTTTGTACATCCAGTGGCCTGTGCTCCCCACTGCCCTGCTGGAGCCTCTGCGTTTATTAATTGACAAATAAAACTTGCAGAATTTTAAAATACTGTGTGCAGGATATTTAATTTTTTAGCGCAGAATACCCTCAGAAGTATCTTATGTCTGTGAGGTCCTGTCCCAGGAAGCAGCATAATGAGAATTGTGCCTGTCTGGTTTTCAGTCATGGACCCTTACTCTGCTAGGGAAAGAGGCTTAAGGATGGGAATGGGTTTCTCTTCACCTTTCCATAGCTGGCTCCTCATTAAAGCATATGATGCACTCTAGGAAGCCTGTGCCCAAAATAGAGGTATAATAGGACTCAATTCCCCATGCAGCTTCACCATCATGGAATTACTAGGGGGAGGCAGGGGGTAAGTGAGTAATCTCCCATGTTCACAATAACTCCTAATTTACTGATTTAAAGTCCAGAATGGTACTCGGTCTCTCATGAAGTACTCAAATGGCTGCTGGTCATCCTGAGGAAGCAGGCAGGCTTCCATTCAGGGACCCAGTGCAATCCAGTGGGCTGTTTCTACAGTCAGGTATTTGTCCCAGTATCTCTCCTCAGTTAAATCGTCTGAGATCAGGTTGAGTAGTGTGCTACATCCTTCCTATAAATAAGTAGGCAAAAACCTCTCCCAAGACAGGATGAGAATGACTCAAAAGGAACTCATTAATAACAGTAATAGTAATAAATATCTTCCTTTTCAAGCAGAATGAGTTACACATTTTTCTGTATTCACCTCCTACTGAGGACACTTCATAAAATCCAGATGGGTTAAAACAAAGTGTTTAACTTCTGGTTAAAACAAAGTGTTGAACTAAGACATAGTCCCCTTCGGAAGGGGACTTCCTTCCAAAAGATCCCATAGACCATAAGGAAAGTACAATGAAATTTCAAAGCCTTAACTAGCCATTAAGACCACAAGTATTCCCCTTATTTACGAAGGAAAACCTATCTCATGGCAAGCAAGTGGCTTGTCATCTAGGCACTTGCTTGAGTGAGAGAGGTCTTGAGTTCATATTCTGGTCAAGTCCTTGCAGTAGTATGCAAAATGTCTTTTATCTGGCAATTTTTCTTGGGTCCTGGTGTTATTTGTGTCAAGAACAGTGGCTCCTAGGGTGACCAGATGTCCTGATTTTTATAGGGACAGTCCCAATATTACCCCTCCACCCCCATCCCGATTTTTCACACTTGCTATCTGGTCACCCTAGTGGCTCCTAACTCAGTGGCTACAAAGCAAGCATGTTCATACCCATGAATAGCAATCAGTCATCCCAGCAGATATCCTTTGCATCCAAACTTACAGGTGTGAGGCTTTTGGGGGAAATATAAAAAAAAAATAGTAATTGAGAAAGCAGGGAGGCCCTAACTCTCACTATCAAAGCCAGCATAGCAATCTGTTAGTCACTACCCACACCAAAGGTATTCGAGTAGAGATTAGTCTCCTACTAAAAAATTAGATATATAGATATATATGGAGCAGAAACTTCCAATGAAGATCTAGGCACACTTTCTTCCCAAATCAACAAAATTCTCAGTAAGGGGAAGATAAAATGAGCATTTGTATATAAGAACTTACAATTCCCATACAGGGAAGCTTCCTTTTGATTTACCCTCTGTACCCAGAGTTCTAAGAAATGGCTTTTAGTAGTCACAACAAAGCTCAGATTGCAAGTATATTCATTCATGGACGACATCCCAGTCAGTGTTCTGTCCAGAGAAACAGACTCACATAATTTACCAGATGGTGGAAAAGATTCAGACCTACCAAGTGTTCAAAATCAAGAACTTTTTGAGACCAATGCAGAGAATCGTATTAGCCATTTCCTGGCAGCTGTCAACTGTAGCCAGTTGTCTTCAGCAATTAGGATGGTTGGTGCCACAGAATCATGTGGCCATGAAGACATAAAACCTCACCAGATGTAGTGCAAAATTAGGTGTCATTCCCAAATCATGTCCAGATGTCCCATTATGAACAAGTAAGTTCAATTAACTTGCAGAAAGCTAACCCAATCTTCACTCTATACCCTTGCATAGTCACTACGGCAGCAAACTTCACAAGGTGGGGAGCAAACCTGGAAGACAAGATGACACAGGGGTCATGGTCCCTCACTCAGGAAAAGGAAAGCATCCAGTTCTGTTAAGTGCACACTTTGTGCTGTACAGTTTTCCTAAATCTCACAGTACACATATTTTTAGTTCACTTTAACAGGTCTGTCAGTGTTGTGTCTGAACACCAATATAGGAATGGCCATACGAGATCAATACCAGTGGTCTGTCAAGTCCAGATTTCTGTCTCTGATTGTGGCCACTACGAGCTCTTTCCGAGGAAGGTGCAAGAAACCTTGTAGTGAACATTTATGGAATAATTTGTCCACGGTGGACATTTCCTCATTCTTCCTGATAATTAGAGGTTGGCTTGTACTCTGAAGCATGAATGCTTATATCCATTCCAAAACCAGGAAGTAAGCAGTGAGCAGAGTTAATCTGAGATCAGGGCCGTCCTTAGGCATAGGCAGAATAGGCAGCTGCCTAGGGCACCACTAGGTCTGGGGGCACCACTCTGCCGGGAGCCCGGACAGATGGGAAGCAGGGAAGCAGTGGAGCAGAACTGGCTGCTGGAGAGAGGAGAGAGCCAGCCGCAGCTGAGGGAGGGATTGGGGGCTGGCTGGGGGGGGGGGGGGGGGGGGGGGGGGGGGGGGGGGGGAAGATCTGTGAACTTCCTCCCCCCCCCTCTCCCCACCCCGGGTGAGGTGGTGAGGCAGGCTCTGCGGCTCTGGAACCAGTATCCTTGTCCCCCCCCTCCTCCCCTCCTGCCCCCCCCCTCCCCCCTCCCTCCCTCCTCCTCCCCTCCTCCCTCTCTCTCCCTCTCCTCCCTCTCTCCTCCAGGGCTGGGGGGGGGGGGGGTGGGTGGGAGGGGTGGCTGGGGGCTGCCTGCCTGATGAGGAATGAAAGTGAGGGACTTCAAGGACTGGTAACTGGACACACACACAGGCTGCTGGGGGGGGCTGGAGGTGTTGAAAAGACAGGGAGGGGGGTGGGGGGGGCCAGACCAGGGGTCCTATTTTATTTTCAGTTCTTTTTTTTTTTTTTCTTATTTATTTATTTTTTTTTTTTACCCCTTTTTTCCACTGTGTTTTTTGTTCACTCTGTGGGGTCCTTGGTGGGGTGAAGAATAAAATATAAGACAAATATCCAAAGCCCTATAAATCAGGACCCAATAATCAAGCTGGCCCCTATCTGGGCTGGGGAGCGGGAGCAGGGCTCTCTGAGGCACCTCATCTCAGGGGCGGGGGGAGCACAGGGCTGCTGGAGCTGCTGTGGTGAGATGGGGTGGGAGTCCCTGAGATCTGATGCTGTGCTAACTGGGCTGTGGGCTGTGGTCTGTGGTGGTGGTGTGTGGTGTGGGTGGCTGTTGGTGTGTGATTGTTTGCTGCTGCTTGCTTGCCTGTGTGCACCTGCAGAGGTGGGGGGTTGCTGCTGAACTGCTGCTGGACTGGGGGAGGGGGGGGAGGAGCCAACTTGCAGCAGTATTGTGTTTTTATTTAGATTGTCATGTAACAACTTTGTTTGCTTAAAATTTTTGCTTATAATCCTTTTTTAATTAATTTTTTTTTTTTAAAATCAGTATCTTATTTTAAAAAAAAAATTGTAGTTGTATTAATTATTAGTTTTGTTTTGAAATGAGTTGTGGAGGTTTTTTTTCAGAGAAGAAAAAAAAAGTGGACTGTGACTTTCCTGTAGCCTGTTGCTGTTGAACAGCTCCAACATCCTTGTATCCTGTAGCCTCCATATCCTAATAGCAGGGGTATAGCACAAGGCACTATGCTGGCAAAGGTGGGCAGTGGTGACTTTTTGATGCTGATTTGCAGGCTGCGCAGCCAGCAGCTCTCATCACTGGGCGCTGGTTGCGGCTGCAGTTGTCAGCTGGGATATTGGCGGCCCCTGCCCTCCAGCACCTGCCTGCTGCTGGCCTGAGGAAGGAACCCTGGCCTGGCAGCGGGTGAGAGCAGGCCGGCTGCCGCCAACCTGCTGTCGGCGGGGGGGGCATTTCAGCTGGCTGGCTGCTGAGGGGGCTGCTGTGGCCTGGTGGAGGGCTGAGGGGGGCCGGTGGAGGCGTGGTGAGCTGCGGGGGCCGGGGTCAGGGGCCGGCTCTGCCTGTTTGGGCTGCCTCCAGCAGTTCAGCCAGCCCCCCCTTGCCAGGAGCCCAGCCGCCAGCCCCCCAGCCCTGCTCCCCCCCCCCAGCGGCTGGGGCTGCCAGCCAGGGTAGCCAGGCAGAGGGCTGGGCAGGAGGGGTCCTGGGTGGCAGCAGGGGATCCTGCAGAGGCTGAGCAGGGCAGGTGCCCGGGGCAGCAGATCCTGGTCAGGGGGCCAGCCAGAGCCCCCTGCAGCCAGCCCCAGCCTGCCAGTTCAGCAGCCGCCAGCTGCTGTGGCATTTGGCCAGGACTCAGAGGCCAAGAAATATATAATACTTTATTTATATATTACTATACCTTAATACCTAATATTAATATATTATAAAAACATAGAAATGAATAATTAACAATAAATAACATGTTACATGGCACTTGAGAACTAATGAGACTTCTGACTGGCTGGTATAGACTGACCATGTGTTTCTCCTTTATTTGATTCTTTTTTTGGTTTTTTTATTTTGTATAGCTTTTTTTTTTTCAATTTTTTCAGTTTTGTTTTTTTATTTTCAGTTTTTTAATCCACATATTAAAAATACATAGTAGTTTTTACAGGTTTAAAGTTTTCCAGTACTCTCATAATAAAGTAAAAGATCAGAGCAGATTCTGAAAAAAATGTGATCAGTTTTGATGGAACTTTAGAGGCATTGATGAATCTTGTGATTTGACTGTGAATAAGGTAATTGCTAATGTCTTTCCAACAAAAAACATATGGATTTAATGGATCTGATGTACATTTCTGTCTAATGGTACAATGATGTCCATTTCTGTTTTCTTTTTATTTTTTTTTGTGCTTTTTTACTAGACTTGCTTAACCTATTTTGCTTCTTTTATTTTGCAGCCAACTTTTTTATTAAAAAAAATTGAAAGCAGCCAAAAGCCAGAAAAAAATTTTTGTTTAAAAAAAATCTATGTTTCAATATTATTAAATTTTTAAAAATTATTAAAAAAAATTATAAATTTTGTTGTCATATTTAAATTCTTTTTAGTGCTATATTCTTTATATTCTTTGCTAGTGCTAGTGTTACATTACATTTTGCTTTATGAATTAATTTTTAGTGTATTTAATTAAGTTAACAGTGTTTATAGTGTGTGTATATTAGTGTTGCTAAGTTTAATAATAGCACAGGTGGCAGTGTTAGAAATCCACCAGGGCACACCAGAGCAAGCACAGCCCTGGCACAAGATGATAGAAATAATGTCACGGGCAGAGAAGAATTTGCTATTTTTCAAGTCTGTTCATGTACAGGATCCAGAAAAGTGAGCTGCGGTTGTCTTCTCTGGTCCCTGATAAGTATGTTGTTTTGTTTTTTTTACTTGATACACTGGAGGTTCCTTAGTGGTCTATCTGCAGAAAAGACCAAACTGCTGGGGATGAATCTTGTGGCCTAAATACTAAGTTTGCTGCTTCACAAATGAATATATTGCATTGAATTGTCAGAATGATGGATGATAAATGCTTATTTTCTTGCATGCATTTGCAAGACTGTATTATGTTCCTCAGACTCTTTACTAAGTATTCTGTTAAAACACTGAAAGTTAAACTTTATGATTTGGTGTTTTTTATCCTTTTTTTTTTCTTCTTCAAATTTCAGAGTACTAGGGACTTAAAAGATGTCAATGATCCTGCCCAGGATCCACAGTATGCTGAGTATGAAGTTGATGCAATGCGAACTCAGAAGAATCAGGTACATTATTGTGTTGCTGCTCATGTTACTGTAATCAGCTGCCCCTAATACTCATTAGCATTTCTAAGGCAGTTAGTATGTATACCCATAGAATCTACATTTGGCTTTTGAGAACCAAATTGAAACCATCTCACCCTAGTTGGTTGATCTTTCTCCTCTCTCCTCACTCCTGGAATGTGATCATGACCACAACTTAGGCGTTGTCTAAAAGTTCTGTGTCTTGTTGTTGGGTCAGACATGAACAGTTAATTGGCTACCTTCCGTGAACCCTCTTCAAGAATGCTTCTAACAGTATTGTTATTAAAAAAAAAGTCTTTCAGCATAAGAGGCAGTAGAGTCTGTTCCCCAATATCTGGGCTTCAATTCTGCCATGTTTTGGAGAAATGGGGAGATTGGTTGTAAACATTTGGGTTCACTGATCCTCTTTTGCTGGGAATAAGGCAGGAAAATAAATTATGCAAAAATTTCATGCTGGTTGTAAATCAAGACTGAGATGTTCAGTCTCATTTATGTTGGTTTGCCTTGCAGTGATTCTCAGGAGGGGATAGTGTAGGGCAGGATTCCCATCTGCTTTCACTTCATGCTTTTTAGTACAAGATCAGGGGCTAATAAAGTTATCTCCATCCACAGTATGATTCAAGACGAGCCTTGCTCATCCTTCTGATTGTGCATGTTTAACCAAGCTGACAGTACTCTGAGTTTAAAAGGAGGGGTCTAGCGACACTGAAAAACTCAGCATTTTCTGTGAGGGACCCTTGATTGTGGAAATGGTTCCTCCTTTGGTCCACCCAAGCCCAATGAGGCATTAGTTATAGAACTCGGGCAAAATAACCCAGGAAATGGTGTTGGGATGTGGGAGTTTTACATTTTTTTCATCTACATTTTTTATTTTAAGTTGGTGTTAGTGAAGGGTACTGGATTGATGGTCTTGATGACTGAAGTTCTTCATTAACAGCAAAGGGAATCTATCCTGACATGTTGCATATAACCCTTCTGCCAGGTGGAGCCAGCAGCAACAAGGGCCAGGTTCAGTATCTAGGGGTTCCTTTTCAACAGTACAACACAAAACTGGCTTGAGCCCCCACTCAGTGGGGACAATTACACACCACCTCCTGGGTGCCTCTAAGAGCCAATACTTTCCCTCTTGCAAGAACAGAGTCTGAGTGTAGCAAAAACTTTTAATAAAAGGAGGAAATTCACAGCATAAATTTGGGAAAACACCACATCTAGGGTTCATAAACACAAACCATGAGCAAAACACCCACTCCCAAGTAAGTTGGTCAATGTCCTTTTCTGCTCAAGGTCTTAAGTCCAGCAACCCAAAAGTCCCTTCAGCATGCCTGTCCCTTCTCTGTACCCCACTCACAGTTGCTATCCGTGGCCAGTGCAGCCCCAGAGTTCAGAAGTTCATCCACAGAGTTCACCTCCCACTCTGTGTGGAAGGCAGGGGTGGTGGTAGAGGAGGCATCTTACATGCTGCACTGCTCGGGCACTCGCTCGTCGCCCCTACAGCCGATTGCCAGGCTTCTGCAGGGCTCTGCTGTGGCTCTCTCCACCAGCTTCTCTTTTGGCCGCTTGCCATGACTCTCTACCAGCTGCCCTGCTGGCCACTTGCCACGCCTCTCCGCCAGCCGCCTTGCTGGCCGCTTGCCACGGCTCTCTGCCAGCTGCCCACTCACCAAGATGTCTTCAAGGCCCCCCCCACACACACACTTAAGACAGCTCTCAGTGATTTCAGCTGTTAGTGGGGGAGCCTCACTGCTGGTGCACACTGGGCAGTCTCTTGCAACAGAGACACTGTCCCAAAATAGGTCTAATACTTAGACCTAGGTATCAGTGATTTCAGCCCTGCAGCATATAACAAGACTCTCAGTTGAGTCTAAATTAGCTCTTTTATTATATCAGGGAGAGAGGAAGGGTCAAATGGGCCCCACTGGGTACAAGTACCTATCCCCACCCTCTCTCAGCTGATTGGGCTTTGGAACCCATATCCCCTGCCTAGCGAGTGCTGTTCAGTTGAGGGTGAGTTCCTCCATTGGGGTATGCCAGGTACAGTTCTGCTGCCCTTGGTTCACACAACAAAGATAAAAACACTTTATTACTCCTGCCCCAATAACAAGGAGACTGGGGATCCAACACCAGCCACAAGTGATCATTTGAGCAAGCAATCGTATCATGCTGAGCACCTGGGCAGGATGGGTGTGTCCATGCAAACAAGATCAGCTTCTGAAGTCTTTTTCCACAGCTCACCACTAGATGTCAGAGGAGAGCTCATCCAGACTCTGCTTACATGCATAAGCCTTGAATTACAGGAACCACCTGTAAGTGTGAAAGGATAGGTCAGTCTGTTTCCCATTTATTCCTTAGCATCTCTGCTCTGTATACCAACAAGTTTGCCATTTGGATTTGATGATGTAGAAACCTGTCCACTGGAAACTGGCCTGAGACTACGAAGCTCTCTTCCTGTAGGTAGAGCCCCATGGAATGCTCTTTATTTTTTATAACTTTTCTTTTTATTTTTTGGGAATTTTGTTTTATTACTCCTGGGGTGATAAAACATAATTCCTGAAAAAATCCTGTTTGGAAGGGGACCTGGAGAGTGAGCCCACCCTGCACTCATCCCACAGCAGAGACACCTGTCCCACAGGACTGGCCCCAGCTCCCCTCTGTGGACGCTGTGATCTGGCACCTGCCTACCTTAGTGGTGCTCTGACCCCATTTGCCAGGTCACAGTTCTTAGGGAGCCAGGTCCAGTCCTGCAAGACAGGAGCCGTAGGAGCTGCCGGGTGAGTTTTTTCATTTGATGTCATTGGTTACATTCTTTTTCATTGTATATTGTGTTCTTTGACATTTGCGAAACATGTGGGACTCTGCCTATAGGACACCAAACAGCCCAACAGTGGTAACAAATTTTGGTTACTATTAACATGGGCTGGCTTTGTATCCTATTACCAATGTCCTGAGCCATCCAATCCTGCTCATTAGCTCAGGCCTTGCCTTCTGCTTGGGAATGGGAGCACATGACTTGTCATTGTCATTTTTTTATTTAGTACAATTTCACATTTTGATTGTGAAAATGTGTTTCATGCAGTTCTGTTTACTACTTTACAAGGACACTTTATTGTTTAGAGGGGTGAAGACTGTTTCATGCAGCTTTGATACCTTCTTTTCACAAAACTAGACTAGGTTACTTGGATTAAAGTAGGTTACTTTGGTTTAAACAAAGTTTTATAACAGTCATCAAAGATGGTAGACGTGGAAGACCTTTGAAAGTCTATGATTATAAAAGTGTAGATATCATAGTTTTTCCAGCACCCCTCCTAAGATGAAAGGCACGTTTACAGAAATGCACTGCAACTAATCTAAAGTAATCCCACATTTATTGTAGCTAATTTAATCTTTTAGCATACCAGTAAAGATTAGCCTAATTATTATATTAATACTGCTATCATAGTTATATAGTGATTACTTATTGCCAAGGAATAACCCGTAAGTGAATATGCACACTGCAGACTACCTCAGGTTATGCTAGGTTACTTAAAGCAATTAACCTGCAGTTACCTGTCCAAGGATGTGTAGATATAAAGCATACTGTATGATATCAAAAATAAATGTCAAGAATTCCTTATGGATTATGAACTTACATATCTGTATTTAATTGTTAACCCAATACAGTGATTGTATATATCTGTTATGTTAACAGTTGTCTTAGAGATCATTGCATATTAAAGCAATTTTTAATCTATATGCTAATATGGAATTTATAGGGTAATTTCTTACTAAATATCTTTAGCTTACAATTGTATTAAACTTGTTATTATAGATTGTGTTTTTTATCTAGTAAAAGAAGATACTGGTAGGTGTTGATTAAATCATATTGAAAATTAATTTTCTGGTTTTAAGCGAAAAAAGACTGTTTTTTAAAAGACTTCCATCTGTTTTATAAGGGCATTGGAAGTCAACGCAGCTTCTTTTAGTGGTACTGCTACAAAAAAAATCCAGACATTAAATGAGAAGTTTCATTCAAAAGAAAATTACTTTAGTTATCTGCAGCTGTTTCCTAAAATTTTCTGTCTTTATGTTCAATTATTATAAGATTATTGCTACATTTACACTGTTTTTATGAAAATAACCTTTTATGATCTTTGAATTTCATTTGATGTTAAATGCAGTAAGATAGCAGTATACATCTAAAAGAAAATAGTGCTCTGGCTATATTCAATTTTTAAATGTCTGAAAATTTCCCATAACTATGTGAAAATGGGTACTGAAACCATTCCTATCTTAACAGCAAAATATTACATGCTGTAAAAGTCTAATTTTCTTTCTTTTTAGATTCTTATATTCAATAAATTGTTACGGTATATATTTTTAAATACAGAGAGGAACATTTATAGAAAAATTTATACCATAAAACAGTGCTTTGTGTTTCTCAGAGAGTCATTCAGGTACTGTAGAATACATTTGTTTTTCAATTTAAATATACACTTTCATTTAAACACATTTATTTCAAATTATTTCATGTGCAGTTTTGGACTCAGGGTGACAGTCTGTTTACTTCATTTTCCTTTAAATCTTTGTACTAAGCCATTACAACAAAATTTAGCCAGGACCATGTCTACCCTTGTGTTGGTACAGCACCTAGCATAATGAAACCCCATTCCTGGTCAGGGCTTCTTGGTACTATTGTAATATAAATTATAGGTGACATGTAGCAAAGCCTGTAGTTACAATTGTCCAACACTTCCAATTATAAGATGCTGTTTTCAGCTATTTACAACTTTGCCAAATTTTAGCCATTCTGGCTGAAATTTGCTGTGCTCCGTGCCTGCCTCAGTCTGAGGGTTTTTTTAGAAAGTTTCAGCAAAAATGGTTCCACCATTTCCTGCAATAATATTAGGGGAAAATACATTGTTCTTCAGGGAGTGTTTCTCTGGGCTTTAAGTGAATCAGTGCCCCTGTGCATGTAATCACAGATTTTTAGTAGCAGTGCCTGCTTGTGTTGCACATGCGCTGTCCCTGTCTCGTGCCGCCTCTGGCTGTTACATAGCACTGTGCGACCAACCCCACTCAGTTCCTTCTCTACCGCCCTCGGCTTGAGACAGAGCACTTAGCAGTGCCTCCGTACTTTATCTTTTCTCTGCTTTTTACTTTAGAATACTAGTTTAGTTAGTCAATAGTTAGTCAGTAGTCTACTTCCTCTCTCATTTATTTTTCTTTAAAAAAAACCTTTTTTCTTATCTTAGGAATTAAAGTTTCAGTTATTAGGATACTCCTTGGTGTAGTATAGTTACCCTCCCTCACAGGAGAATCCATACTCTGAGGGGCATGCCCAGGTCCCCAGGTTTTAAACATTGCCTCACTTGCCGCTCCTCAATCCTGGTGTCTGACAGGCACTCACAGTGTGTCCGCTGCCTAGGTGAGACACACACATCTCAAAAGTGCTCCCACCGCCATAATTTGAAAGCCCATGCCAGGAAACAAGAGACACCAAATTATCTACCTTACTGTCCATCTCTCCATGAGCATGGCTACTCAGAGAGAAGTTACAGAGACAATCCTCATGGGGGAGGGCAGGGACATTTACAAAACTATGTCCTGTCTGGTACCCTTCTTGGCCCTTTCAGAACCCCATGCAAACTTGGCCTTTCTAGGCTCCTTTACAGATGCACTTTGGTCACAAGATGCCATCCACTCAATTGTCCAGACAGTGATCTCTCCCCCTAGACCCCAGGAGAGGCCATCTGATTCATCGGGCACATAAAGTGGCTGACCCTGGGAGTGACCAAAGGATTTACAGGAGCCAGATGCCTTGCCAGGCCTAAAGGCCATATCAGCTTCTCCCAACAAGGCTGTGACCTCCCACCATGACTCCAATGCAGTGAGGTTACTGATGTGTCATTAAGGAACTTCTAAGAAGGATGGCTGACACCTTGAGATCACAATGGAAAAAGTACAGGAGAAGCCTTACAAACTTCTTGACATCCTGCACTCCTCAGTCCCCAGTAGATTTGTAATGCCAATAAATTGAGTCTTGTTGGAAGGGACCTTTGACAAACTCTTGCCTTTGAAGACCCTACCTCCAAGGAAGTGGACCACTGCTATCAGATACCTTCCAAGGGCTTGGAGTATTTTTATAACCACATGACACTTGGCTCGTTGCTCATGGTTGCCATTCAGGAGAGGTCAAAGTAGCAGGGATCACCTAAGTAATTCCCAGGGATAAGGACCCTAAAAACCTGGCCTCTTCAGGAGGGAATCATACTTGTTTGCCAGTTTCCAGATGAGCACTGCAAACTATCAAGTGCTTCTAGCCAAGTACAATAATCTAACTGGGACCAAGTCTCAATTTGTAGAGGTACTCTTGCATGAACACAGGGAGGAGTTTAAATCCCTAGTCTAGGAGGGACAGCTGGTTACTCAGACCTCATTGCAAGCTGTCCTTAGTGCAACTTAAAGTATCATATCTGCTGTAACAATGCACAGGGCCTCGTTTGCTGTTATTTGGAATACCAATGGAGAGCCAAACAACCATATAAAACCTTCCTTTTGACAGGTGCACTTTCTTTAGTAGAAACATCAATGAGGCCCTGCACATGTTAAAAGACTGAGTGCAAGAGTGGCTGAGATCAGTGAATCTGCCTGGCAAACATCACATAATCGTGACCAACATGTCTTCCCAGGAAATCTTCTACTCATTAGACTGGTGGAAGGACCCTCAACATGTCTCATCTCTTTCCTACATGACAATGTTAACAAACGTATCCCATAGACATAAGATGAGGAGCCCATCTGGACCACCTTTGGTCTCCCCAAGAGGTGACACTCCACATAAACATTGTAGGTTTGAAAGGTGTTCAGTTGGCATGCATAGCTTTTCTGTGGGTACTTCAAGGTACCACAGTACACACTATGTCAATGTACTATATAATCAAACAAGGAAGGGCTTGCTCATCGCCACTGTGCCAGGTGGCAATTCACCCTTGGGACTGGTGCATTGATCTCCAAGTCACACCAGTAGCCCTTCTTTCCAGTCTAAAGAACACGCTAGCATACCATCAGCCAATAATACCTGGAGCACCACACATGGTAGCTCAAGGACTCCATTCTTCAAAATATCATCTGCAAGTAGGTGTAAGGAATGAAGGCCTGTAGCTGTGCCTGGAAACAGCTAGCTAACTGCAGCAGAAAACCCTGCGTGGCCAGATTGCCTGATTGACTGAGGCGCATTGCCAGGACTGCTCTTAAGCCCAGCAGTAGCACTTGGCCAGTGGCTGCTCAGTGCTTATGCCCACAGCTGTGATCTCTCCTCTGCCTGCCTTGTTCCCAGCCTTACTCCAAGCCTGTTCCTATCCTTGTACTAGGCCTTTCTCCTGCCCTGCTCTAGTTCTCAGCTCTGCTCCCCTGCTCAGTTTCTAATTCTGGGGACTGGTGCTTCAAATAATTTCATGGATCTGGAGTCTGCCCAGGCACATAATATCCTGCAAGCTCTTCCCAACTTCACAGAGGCTATTGATAGATTGCTCCTCTTTGAGCCCAGTCACCCACCAAACGACCTCTTTAGAAGTCATCAACTGTCACGATCACCATGAAGTCCTCCAGTTCAGTTTGATCCGTGGACCTCACACTCTCCAGTTGTTCTTGGCATTCCATGGCTTATCACCCTTGACTTAGGTATCCACTGGTGGACTGGAATGGTTCATTTTAATTCACCACACTGCTGGCAATCTTGTCTTCCAGAACCTGACCAGAGGTCCTTTACAGCTCTACCTGTCCCCCAAGAGACCCCAATACCAAAGGAGTTAGTCTGGACAGAAACCTGGCAGCGTTGACTACTCTCCCAACTGCCTTGGGAACACCCAATAAGTATCAGGGTTTCACAGACGTGTTCAATAAAAAATGGCTGACGTATTGTGACCACATCGCAGCTACATCTGCTCGATTGACCTCCAGCCTGGAGAAGGGGTCCGTTTTGGGCAAATGTTATTCCCTCTTGGAGCCAGAGCTACAAGCTCTCCAGAGCTATCTCAATGAGAACTTTCAAAAGGGGTTCATCTGCCCCTCCGCATCTCTGGCTGGGGCTCCTATCTTCTTTGTGAATAAGGATGGCTCTATGCTTCCTTGTGTGCACTACCAGGCATTAAAATAAGGTTACAGTCTGGAACTTGTACCTCAAATCCCATATTAGTGAGCTCTTTAAAAGAGTGCACTCACCCAGGATCATCTTCAAGCTGGACCTTATGGAGCCCATAATCTAGTTAAGATCCAAGAAGGAGACGAGTGGTAAATCACCTTCCATACCAGGTACAGGCATTTTGGATACCTAGTTATGACTTTTGGCCTGCGCAACCCTCAGCGACCTTTCAGCACTTCATTAATGATACCTGCAGACACATATTGAACCAGTTTGTGGTCATTTATTGTGATGATATCCTTTATTTTTTTCCAAGGCTCAGGATCTTCATGACCAATATGTGCTCCATGTCTTAGAAAGGTTCCAGCAAAACCACCTGTACGTGAGGCTTGAGAAATGCGAGTTCAACGGGGATGCGGTTGAATTCCTAGGGTATATTGCCTCCCCAAAGGGACTAACTATAGACCCTTGCAAAGTGGCAGGCAGATCTGACTGGCAGGCTCCAAAGGACGTATGCTGGGTACAGCAGTTCTTGGGTTTCGCCAGTTTCTCCGAGTGTTTCATAAAAGGATTTTTTAGCTTGGTTGTCCCTATGATGGCGCTCCTGTGAAAAGGAGTACAGTTCATCTGCTCCTTGATTTGCTTTTGATCAGCTGAAGAGGGTGTTCATCCATTCTTATTCACCCAGACCCCACCACACCATCTACTGTGGAAGCCAACATCCCAAACTTTGCCATAAGCGTGGTGTTGCATCAGCTAGTGGGCTCTCATAGTCAGCTTCACCCCGTGCCTTTTACTTCCATAGAAAAGACCGCAGTGGAAAAAAATTAACATCTGGGACAAGGAGTTATTGGCAGTCCAGGTGGCACTGGAAAAATGGCATCACATACTGGAAGGAGCTTGATTTCCAGCCCAAATTCTCAAGACCACATGAACCTAGAGTATCTCCAGTCAGGCAGCTGCCCCAATCAATGCCAGATACACTGGTATCTCTTTTTTTTTTGCCCAATTTGTCTTTTTGTTGTAATCTGTCACTCAGGGGCTAGAAATGAGTAAGTAGATCCCCCTGTCCTTCAAAGAGGAGTACCTTGAGCCTGGCGAGGAACTTCCCTCTACAATCTTTAAAGGGTCCAACTTTGTCAACAGCTCAGTTGACAGAAATCTAATGTCATCCATACATTCTCAGCTGCTCCATGACCCCTTCATGAGTATGATCTGCCAGATGCCCAGTCTGGATAACACAGATGCCCAGTCTGGCTCTGAACTCAGACTGCGGGATCGCCTCTACCACAAGGATTGTATTTATATTCCGGAGGGTCAGCCTAGACTCCAGTTCCTGCAACCATGTCATGACATGCCGCTCACTTGTTACTTTGGCAAATCCAAGATGTGGGACCTGATATTGCAGAATTTCTGGTGGCTTGGTCTACAGGTATGTAGCAAGGAGTGTGTAAGGTCTTGTGATCTTTAGTCGTGAACCAAGAGCCCATGCTCAAAACTGCTTGGCCATCTCCAGCCTTTGCCCATTCCCCCTCTAGCCTAGCCTACTGAATCTATAGATTTTATTTTGAAGCTGTCTCTCTATCACGAGTGCACGGTGATTCTAGTTGTGGTCAATCTCCCAAGCCAAACAGCACATTTTGTTCCATGCTGCTGCATCCCTACTGCCCCAGAAACAGCACACCTTTTTCTGAAGAATATCTTCTGCAACTGTGGGCTACCAATTGGCATCGTGTCAGACTGATGCTCTCAGTTTGTCTCCCATTTTTGGTCGAAGAGAGTCCCTCACCTCGTCTGCCTACCACCTGCAGACTAATGGGCAGAATGAATCAACGAAATTCTAGAACAGTACCTATGTTGTTTCTTGAATTTCCAAAGGGATGCCTGTTTTCTCTGCTCCTCTATGTGGAATTCACCTATAACAATGCAACCCATGCCTCAACCCAACAAAGTCCATTCTTGGCAAGCTACAGTTTCTTTCCTGGGTTTGATCCTGATGTACCCACAAATGCCTCAGTACATGCAGCTGCAGACTGGGCTGTCCACCTGGGCCAAATACACCAAGAGCTCAAGGTGTAATTGAAATACACAAAGGAAACTTAGAAACATCATGCTGACAAGGGTCGCTGGACTGCCCCCAGCCTAGCCGTGAGGGACAATGTCTGGCAGTCTACCTGGAACCTAAGTATGGTGATCTAAGTGGACCTGGAACCTCACCTAGATCATCTAGATCATATTATGTATAGAGGCACCTCAAGGACAAAGTGGCTCAGACTTCACTTACTTAAAGTGGTTTCTGATTTTCATCTTGATGACATAATTAACCTACATGTCTTCTTTCCCAAGTGTCAGACTATTGGGAGAGAAACCAAATTTCATACCTTGGACATTGTTAGATGTCTCTCATATTACCTGGACAGAAAGAAGCAGTTTGGGAATTATTCTAGACTGTTCCTGTTCTTTGCTGGCAGAATGAAGGAGCAACCTATCTCTATTCAAGGATTGTCAAAATGGGTTTTGGAACATGTTGAGGCACTACTAGGTGGGCCTTTTAGACCTGCCTGGGCAGGTTAGGACTAATTCACCAGAAGCTAGGCAGCCTCTGGTGCATCACTACAAGGGATCCCAATTTCACAGATTTGTAAAGTTACTATCAGGAGTTCAGTTCACACCTTCACACAGCATTACTCCTTGATAAGGGGCTCCAGGTCAAATGCTTGCTTTGGTCGAATTGTCCTGAAGTAATTATTCTGGTAGACTACCTCCAGGACATGAATAACCAGATGTGGAATACATATGAACAATTATTGTAAGAACTAATGGTTACTTACCCTACAATAACTGTGGTTCTTTGAGATGTTTTGTCCACATGTATTCCCCAACCCATCCTCCTTCCCGCTACTGTTGAGTCACTGTCAATTTGTATCCTTTAAGAGTAAGACAGGGGTGGGCAAACTTTTTGGCCTGAAAGCCACATCAGGGTACAGAAATTGTGTGGGCCGTGAATGCTCATGAAATTGGGAGTTGGGCTGCAGGAGGGGGTGTGGGCTCTGGGGTGCTCCGGGCTGGGACCCAAAGGATTTGGAGGGCGGGAGGGGGGTCAAGGTCAGGGCAGGGGTTTGGGGTGCGGGGGAGGGCAGGGGGTGCAGGCTATGGGAGGCGCTTACCTCAATCAGTTCCCAGAAGCAGCAGCATATCCCCTCTCCAGCTCCTACGCAGAGGCGCGGCAGCACAGCCAGGTGGCTCAGCACACTGCCCCATCCACAGGCACCGCCCCCGCAGCTCCTGGAAGCAGCAGCATGTCCCCCCTCCAGCTTATACGTGAAGGCTCGATGCTGGCCAGGCAGCTCGGCGCGCTGCCCCATCTGCAGGTGCTGCCCCTGCAGCTCCCATTGGCCACGTTTCCCAACTAATGGGAGCTGCAGAGCTGGCGCTTGGGGTGGGGACAGCATGCGAAGCCCCCTGTCTGCCCCTACATGTAGGAGGCGGGACATGCGGCTGCTTCCGGGAGCCACACAGAGCCACAGCACACGCAGAGCGGGGCAAGCCCCCAACCCCACTCCCTGACGGGAGCTCGAGGGCCTGATTAAAAGGTCTGATGGGCCAGACGCAGCCCGCGGGCCGTAGTTTGCCCTCCTTTGGTGTAGGAACTAGAGAACATTTGTGGCTGACCTGCCCCTTTAAGCCTGTGGCTATAGAGTGCTGGAGGGTGCAGCCCCAACAGACACCACTTTTTAGAAAGTTTCCAGTCTCATGTGCATGGGGCACATATGCACTAAAAGTGGAATACATGTGGACAACACATCTTAAAGTTCCAGTTACTATAGTGTAAGTAACAGTTCTATTTACAAAGATTAAATTTAAACTACTAGAACCCTTTTGACAAAAATGATCTCTGTTTCCATGGTAGCATCAGGCAGCAGGATGGAATGGTGGGAAGGCACACAAAAGTACAGAGGCAGACTTTGTTTGAGCTGCCTCTGTGCTAACTGTATTGACAGGCTCCAGGATCCCAGCATTTAGCATGCAAACTGTAAAGTGGTGAGCAAACAATAATTTAGATATCTTTCGTAATTTTTTTCTGGTTCTCCATTGGTGTAAAGATATGATGGAGAGTAACTTGCCAAGTATGCTCCAATCTAGGTTACTATACCAGATAGCCATATGTTTGAAACTCTCATCAGATAATCAGATTCTTCCTTTTCTAATGTTGATTTTGTAAAATATATTGGAACATCACTAATCTGCACAAAAAATCATAGAAGTTTAGGGTTAGAAGAGACCTCAGGAAGTCATCTAGTCCAACCCCCTGCTCAAAGCAGGACCAATCCCCAACTAAATCAGGGCTTTGTCAAGCCGGGTCTTAAACCTCTAAGGATGGAGATTCCACCACCTCCTAAGTAACCCATTCCAGTGCTTCATCCTCCTCCTAGTGAAATAGTGTTTCCTAATATCCAACCTAGACCTCCCCCACTGCAACTTGAGACCATTGCTCCTTGTTCTGTCATCTGCCACCACTGAGAACAGCCTAGCTCCATCCTCTTTGGAACAGCCCTTCAGGTAGTTGAAGGCTGCAATCAAATCCCCCCTACTCTTCTCTTCTGCAGACTAAATAAGCCCTGTTCCCTCAGCCACTCCTCATAAGTCATGTGCCCCAACCCCCTAATAATTTTTGTTGCCGTCTGCTGGACTCTCTCCAATACTCCAGATGTGGCCTCACCAGTGCCGCATAGAGGGGAATAATCACTTCCCTCGATCTGCTGGCAATGCTCCTACTAATGCAGCCCAATATGCCATTAACCTTCTTGGCAACAAGGGCACACTGTTGATTTTCATCCAGCTTCTCGTCCACTATAACCCCCAGGTCCTTTTCTGCAGAACTGCCTCTTAGCCAGTCGGTCCCCAGCCTGTAGCAGTGCATGGGATTCTTCCATCCTAAGTGCAGGACTCTGTACTTGTCCTTGTTGAATCTCATCAGATTTCTTTTGGCCCAGTCCTCCAATTTGTCTAGGTCATTCTGGACCCTAGACCTACCCTCCAGCATATCTACCTCTCGCCCCAGCTTAGTGTCATCTGTGAACTTGCTGAGGGTGCAATCCATCCCATCATCCAGATCATGTTGTTGAACAAAACCGGCCCCAGAACTGACTCCTGGGACACTCCGCTTGATACCGGCTGCCAACTAGACATCAAGCCATTGATCACTACCCATTGAGCTTGACGATCTAGCCAGCTTTCTGTCCACCTTATAGTCCATTCATCCAATCCATACTTCTTTAACTTGCTGGTAAGAATACTGTGGGAGACCGTATCAAAAGCTTTGCTAAAGTCAAGGTATATCATGTCCTCCGCTTTCCCCATATCCACAGAGCCATTCACTTACTTTCTAGTTTTCAAAACTGACTTACATTTCCAATGGGTCTCTTAGTCACTAGTTCAAATTAGCAAGGTTCTGTTGCATTAGTTTGATTGTTATAATATTCCATAGGTTTTTAATTCTTCCCAATAGAAGAGGCATGCATTACCTAACAACATTTGCAGCTCTAAGACTTTTTGTTCACGGCAAAAATGTTGTGTTTTTTTTTACATCAAGATAGGGAACTTGAGATAGCCATCTCTGTAAAATCCTAGTGCAGAAAAGCACTATAATTTTTACCTCAGTATAGTTATTCGAGGTCATGCCACGTGTGGGGTATAGGATTGATCTCTTTGAAGGTCATGGGATACCCTCAATTTTCTGTTGCTGTAATCTTGAATACGAAGTGAATGTTTGTTTAAATACTAGTGTTGTGCTATCATAATGGAGACTTTTGTACGTGTGTTAGCTGTACTTAGGGTATGTCTACACTACAAGAGTAGTTCGATTTAACTTAGGTCGAATTTGTGGATTCGACCTTAGGAAGTCGAATTTGTGTATCCACACTAAGGACACTAATTCGACTTTGTGAGTCCACACTAACGGGGCAAGCGTCGACATTGGAAGCGGTGCATTCTGGGCAGCTATCCCACAGTTCCCGCAGTCCCCGCTTCCCATTGGAATGCTGGGTAGAGCCCCCAATGCCTGCTGGGGGAAAAATGTGTCGAGGGTGGTTTTGGGTAACTGTCGTCATTCAACCGTCACTCCCGCCATCCCTCCCTGAAAGCGCCGGCGGGAAATCTGTTTGCGCACTTTTCTGGTCAGTGACAGCGCGGACGCCACAGCACTGTGAGCATGGAGCCCGCTGCGATCATCGCTGCACTTATGGCCGTTGTCAACTCCTCGCACTTATCGTCCACCTCTTCCACAGTCAGCTGCTGAGAAATCGGGCGAGGAGGCTCCGGCAGCGGACATGAACTGTCAGAGTGGCACAGACCTCTCACAAAGCACGGGATCCCGCGCCGCGGAGATCATGGTGGCAATGGGTCACGTTCATGCTATGGAACGGCGATTCTGGGCCCAGGAAACAAGCACGGACTGGTGGGACCGCATCGTGCTGCAGGTCTGGGATGAATCACAGTGGCTGCAAAACTTCAGGATGCGTAAGGGCACTTTCCTTGAACTGTGTGACTTGCTGGCCCCTGCCCTGAAGCGCCAGGACACCCGGATGCGAGCAGCCCTGAGTGTGCAGAAGCGAGTGGCCATAGCCCTCTGGAAACTTGCCACGCCAGACAGCTACCGGTCAGTAGTGAACCACTTTGGCGTGGGCAAATCTACCGTGGGGGTTGCTGTGATGCAAGTAGCCCACGCAATCGTTGACCTACTGCTCTCAAAGGTAGTGACCCTGGGAAACGTCCAGGTCGTCATAGATGGCTTCGCCGCGATTCCCAAACTGCGGTGGGGCTATAGATGGCACTCACATCCCTATCCTGGGACCGGCCCACCAGGCCAGCCAGTATATTAACCGAAAGGGCTACTTTTCAATGGTGCTGCAAGCACTGGTGGACCATAGGGGACGTTTTACCAACATCTACGTCGGGTGGCCGGGCAAGGTTCATGATGCGCGTGTTTTCAGGAACTCTTGTCTGTTTAGACGCCTGCAGGAAGGTAGTTTCTTCCCGGACCACAAAATAAGTGTTGGGGATGTGGAGATGCCTACAGTGATCCTCGGGGACCCAGCCTACCCGCTAATGCCCTGGCTCATGAAGCCCTATACAGGCGTCCTGGACAGTGACAAGGAGCTCTTCAACTACCGGCTGAGCAAGTGCAGAATGGTGGTGGAGTGTGCTTTCGGACGTCTCAAGGGGAGATGGAGGAGCTTACTGACTCGCTCAGATCTCAGCGAAACCAATATCCCCATTGTTATTGCAGCTTGCTATGTGCTCCACAATCTCTGTGAGAGCAAGGGGGAGACCTTTATGGCAGGATGGGAGGTTGAGGCAAATCACCTGGCTGCTGATTACGCTCAGCCAGACACCTGTGCGATTAGAAGAGCCCAGCGGGAAGCGCTGTGCATCCGGGAGGCTTTGAAAGCTAGGTTCCTCAGAGAGCAGGGTAACCTATGACTGTCCAGTCTCTTTACAGAGAAGCTGAACCTGCCCCTGTTTCAGTTACTATTGACTTTTTTCAGCGGTTACATACCCCGTTCACCAGGTTTCCCCCCTTCCAACAGACGTTTAAAAATAAAGTTATTGGAACATTTTTAATTAACAAAGTTTTCTTTACTAACGAATTCGCGTTAAAGGGTTCAAACAGGGACGCAGACTGTGGTGGGTACGGTGTGCAGTGATGTACAGACCGCTTCTACACTCGAGGACTGACAGGCTCCTGCTCCTACAGCGGTCTCTGGCGGGAGGACGGTTACAGGAGGGTGTGCAGGAAGGGGTGGGTTTGCAAGAAGGGGTGAGGGGTGTGTGGGAAGGGTGAGTAGGTGTAGGGGGATGATGGCTCTGGCTGGGGCTCAGGGCATCGGAGAGGTTCATGGCTAGGGTGGAAGGGCATGGTAAGGGCAGCCTGCCTTGCCATTTGTGGATGCCAGGCGCTTGGACCCTGGGGCAGCATACACCTCCCAGACTGACCTGGGGCAGCAGACACCTCCCAGAGTGACCCGGGTGCCTAGTGACTGCACTCTGTGTGTGACCTGCTGTTGATCCTGCCCCCATGTCTGTACCCTGGTAATGGTGGCTGTCCTATGCAATTAACAAACCCCTATCTCCCCTTCACACAAAGTCTTCTGCAAAGAAACATGACGGAAACAGTAATGAACAGCAAACTATTTTTAATACTCAACTACACAGTTGGGGGATGAAACTGGGATTTTGGATTGGGTGAGCCAGGAAGGGAAGCAATTCTCATACTTTAGGGAATGAGAGCTGTTTGGTACATGAGCGCTCTGCTGGGGTGGAGTGACAGTTTTCACGGCCCCTAGCGCCCCTCCTTCTTGTGATTTTGGGTGGGGGGGGACAGGACTTTGTGGCGGGGGAGGGCGGTTGCAGATACAGTTCAGGGGGGCTCTCTGCTCCTGCCTGCGGTCCTGCAGAACATCCACAAGGCGCCGGAGCGTGTCCGTTTGCTCCCTCATTAGTCCAAGCAGCGTTTGAGTCGCCTGCTGGTCTTCCTGCCGCCACCTGTCCTCCCGTTCGCTGTGTGAGCGCTGCTGCTGAGAGAGGGTCTCCCTCCACTGGCTCTGCTGGGCCACCTCGGCTCTGGAGCAGGCCATCAGTTCAGCGAACATCTCGTCCTGAGTCTTTTTCTTTTGCCGCCTAATCTGCGCCAGCCTCTGTGAGGGGAATGCCGGGGCAGTTCGGGAAAGAGCCGCAGCTGTGTGATGGGAAAAAGGAAGTGATTTCCTTGCAAAGATACATGTTTGCGAACACTGAACACAGTCTACTCAGTTTCTGTGAACAAGACCATACAGGGCACCTATCTCATGTGCTCTCAGGACAAGTTCGAATTTTCGGCATTTGCTTTCATTGCCTGGGGTCTTGCACTGGAGATCGGACAAGCGGGGCAGGACAGCAGAATCCGTGTAGCAGCCAGGCCTGGTAAGCCGTAAACTTTAGGCTGCTTAACAGTTAATGGATAGCAGTGCCCTCCTGCTGCAGGCAATCTGGAAAGCATAAAGTCTGACCCTGTTCCAGCCCCTCGCGGCTGTCCCGGAAAGATCCTGTATGCTTTCCCTCTGCAGCCTCCACCACGTGGCTGTTAAACGACGGTCATTGTTATGCAAAGGAAAAGTCAAGCATTCACAATAGTAACATTACAGTAATTCCCCTAATTAGATGCAGCAGTCGCCGAGCGAGATCACCCTGAGGCGGGTCACTATGAGAGACAGAGAGCGCATGCTGCGTGAATCCCTGCACAGACCAGGGCCCTATGCTGCCATGCTGGTCGAGGCAATGCTCCCACTGTACCTGAGGATGGCCTGGCACGGAAGAGTGTGCTTCCACGGAGCACCCAATAAGGCACCTCTCCCCAGGAACCTCCTGCGGAGGCTTTTTGAGTACCTCTACGAGAGCTTCGTGGAACTGTCCCAAGAGGATTTCTGTTCTATCCCTATATGTATTGACCTTCTTTTCATATAGTTTTTATTCCTGTTTTTTTTTAAATAAATGTTTACATGTTTATAGCACTTACCGACTGATCCTTCCCCTGATTCGGAGTCCGGGTTAACGGCCGGGGAGGGTTGGTAGGGGATCTCTGTGAGGCTGATGAAGAGATCCTGGCTGTCGGGGAAAGCAGTATTGTAAGCGCTGTCGCCTGCCTCATCCTCCACAAACCCTTCCTCATCTTCCCCATCCGCGAACATCGCCGAGAAACTGCCCGTCGACACTATCCCATCCTCAGAGTCCACGGTCACTGGTGGGGCAGTGGTGGCAGACCCACCGAGAATGGCATGCAGTGCCTCGTAGAAGCGGCATGTCTGGGGCTGGGCTCCGGAGCGTCCGTTTGCCGCTTTGATTTTTTGGTAGCCTTGTCTCAGGTCCTTGATTTTCACGCGGCACTGCATTGCATCCCGGCTGTATCCTCTGAGTGCCATGGCTTTGGAGACCTTCTCGTAGGTCTTTGCATTCCGTTTTTTGGAGCGCAGCTCCGAAAGCACAGACTCATCGCCCCACACAGCGATCAGATCCAAGACTTCCCGGTCAGTCCATGCTGGGGCCCTCTTTCTACTCTGAGATTGCATGGACTCCTCTGCTGGAGAGCTCTGCATCGCTGCCGGTGCTGCTGAGCTCGCCCCGATGTCCAACCAGGAACTGAGATTCAAAATGGCCAGACAGGAAAAGGAATTCAAATTTTCCCGGGGCTTTTCCTGTATGGCTGATCAGAACATCTGAGCTCGGACTGCTGTCCAGAGCGTCAACAGAGTGGTGCACTGTGGGATAGCTCCCAGAGCTACTAAGGTTGATTTCCGTCCACACATAGGCTAACTCAACATAGCCATGTCGAATTTAGCGCTACTCCCCTCGTCGGGGTGGAGTACCGAATTCGAACTAAAGAGCCCTCTAGGTCGAACTAATTAGCTTCCTGGTGTGGACGGTTGCACGGTTAAATCGAATTAACGCTGCTAAATTCGACATAAACTCCTAGTGTAGACCAGGCCTTAGACATTAGCGATTTGAACATAAAATGCCGGTAGCTTTTAGGTTTATATTGTAATGTTTGCTTGTATTCAAGGGACTTCCAAATGTGCATCTTGATGACTCACATTAATTTATTTGGAAAGGTGCTTAGCTTATCATGAAATAGCTTATTACAAGGGCCTTAATACTTAACACTTGACTCTGAGATTCTTTCATCATGTGTTTTTACTTTTTTAGCAAGCTGTATTTTGATATATCTGTATAAATAATATTTTACAGTTAACATCACTTTACTATTCACCTTGGCCTGATGACTAAACCAATAGACTGGAACCCAGGGAGACCCAGTTCCTTAAAGATACTTAGGTGTAGCTCCTCTTAACACTGACCTTTAGTCCATAAGCAGCCTGCTGCCCAGTAGAATTTTCAGCCCAGGTACAGGGTTAAGGCAGCAGCTGAGCAATAGATTTGAAAATGTCAGTGGCACGTAAATTATAGACTTGGGTGCCTAAAGAGGGATGGTGGCACCTAAATACCTTTTAAGGATCAGGGTCAAAGTGCCTAAATGATAAATAGATCTGAACCATTGATTCTTAGAAGAATATGATTTAAAAAATACTGCAGTGATTAACTGAAGCAAATGGAGATCAAGTGGTTTAACCAATATCAGACACACAGAACACCTCCCTGAAAATCAGACACTATCTTCAAAAACTTTTTGGGGTAAGCAAATGGCAGCACCCTTTCTTACAAAACACTATAAAATACTACTACAAACCTATTTTCCTGAAGATATTGGAAAATGCCTGAAACCTTCAGGAAAACGAAGGGTTTGAAGAATCTGCGTCAGCCAGTATGCTGGCTCCCCTGATAATGAAAGATGCTGGCTTTGGTATGTATGGAGAGAGAATTTTTGGTTGTGTGACTTTATCAGGTGTACAGATTAGTGAGGTTGTACTGAAATAACATTTGATTTAACCACTAAAAAATAGCTTTCAAAATCTATATTAAAAGAAAATTCAAGACTCTGAGGTTGTACATTTTCCTCAAAAGGGGCATGTATTTACTTCATATTTTATTTCCATATTCCTTTTTTAGGAGAAATCATCTCCATTCCTATATTGTTTTAGCTTATGTCTCTCATTATTCTCCATAAGTCTCATGACCATCATTTCTATTAAACACAAACAAGTGTGGCTTTCATGTCAATTTGCCTGAATAACTCCTGTGAAACATCTATTGTTTTATCTAGTCCATTCTATTAAAATCAGAATAGCAATCATATGACACTTGCTCAGTACTCATACTAATCACTGGTTTGGGTTCACCTTTTTTTCTCTGATTTCCTACCATCCTCACAAGCTACTGAAACTCCCCTGCCCCCAGTCACATTTACAAGTTACTGAACTATGGTTCCTGCAGACTGGCTCTGGAATTTGCAAAGGTTCTAGCACTGTTGTTCTATTCTATCCCCTTTATCTGGTTTTAGAAAGGATGCCTGAAATCCAGTGCATTCTTTGTCTCTCTCTGTCTTATTTTGTTTTTCTTCTTAAAACATGTTAAACTAGTGAGTCCTGGTTATTAACAGGCCTGCTTGACTTAAAATAAGTTCCCTTATTCACTTAAATAGAAGGGCTGTCTCTTTAGCTCTTGCAAATCAGCAGCTATTTCTTGAAGTTTATGGAGCTATGCCAGTTTAAATCATCTGAGGATCTTACTTGATGGCTGCCTTTAATAGACTGTCATACCAACTGCCTCTGCATGAATTCTTAAGCTATAAGGAGAGCTTGCACAAAAATCTGTTTTGACTTGCAGCCCTTTCAACCCCATTGATTGCAGTAGGATTGCATGGGAGGTAAGGCCCAGTAGATTTTTGGTTCCTTGTGGCTTGGGCATTTAGTTTCAGAAGAGATCCTAGTCAAAAAAGGGAAGCCATTACACTGACTTTCCTGCTTGAGACTCCAAGCAGCTAGCCTCACATTAGAGTTGTAACATAAAACACAGATGCAGTGTGTATTTCCTTGAAAACATAGCAAGAAGATCTTTTTGCTATCTAAAAACTAACACTACAGTGGTTTGGTGAGTTATAACTGTGCTATATCAACATTTCATGTAAACTAATTGAACGCAAATGGGAATTTCCAGCATAATGAATTTTTTCTGTATGGTGTAGCTAAACATGCCACTCTAATGCAGTAGCAGGTGGATAACTGATCTTTGAAATTGCAAACAGTAGATAACCATAGACCTAAAATTATATGGCTGTAATTACAATAATACAGTCCTTTAGCTAACTTGGAGTCGTGTATGTAAAGAAGACATAGTGACTTTTAAATAACTCGGCTCATAAATCTTTAAGAACTATGATGCCATACGGTACGCATCACTGCATGAAACTAAAAGATAAAACTGCTGTTTGCTAATGTTTCTAAAGCTTTTTATATGCATCAAAATTCATAGTAACATTTTTGGATGGAATAAGGTCATGTAGGTCCACCTGTCTACCCAGCTATTGTTCTTTATGCTGTAGTGGTGATTGCGTCTAAGTGCCTGCCTTTTTAATATCTTCACAGTAACAACTTTTACTGCTGCTCTTAATAATCTGTTCCTCAAAGCTTTTTTCCTAAAAATTTCCCAGTACTGACTGGGATTTACTTCTTCCTGAAATGCTTCCTCTTTAGTTTTTGCTTATTTTTACATTCAGGTGTATACAGCTCATTCAACTAAAATGTAGCCCATAAAGGGATTATTCAGAATAGCTGATTAAAAAAACACATTAATGTAGAGAGAAGAATCTTCCTGTACACATGTCAAATAAATCCTTTGTGATCTTTTAAGAAATGTTTCAGGCTACTACTTTCTGGCCAAAATAGAGCATACTAATGAAGAGGGAAATCTAGCTACATCTCCCTGGCCATTGAGTTATCGCTAGCACAGGGGTAGGCAACCTATGGCATGTGTGCCGAAGGCGGAACGCAAGCTGATTTTCAGTGGCACTCACACTGCTAGGGTCCGGGGGGCCACTGGTCCAGGGGGCTCTGCATTTTAATTTAATTTTAAATGAAGCTTCTTAAACTTTTTAAAAACCTTATTTACTTTACATACAACAATAGTTTAGTTATATATTATAGTCTTATAGAAAGAGACCTTCTAAAAACGTTAAAATGTATTACTGGCACGCGAACCCTTAAATTAGAGTGAATAAATGAAGACTCGGCACAGCACTTCTGAAAGTTTGCCAACCCCTGCGCTAGCAGAACAACTCATACAAGAGGGCCAAGGGCTTGATTTGGAGGGAATGCACACACCTCTGTAAAGCTTCAGCTTTGTAAAGGATCCTGATGAATTAGCATGGGTAACAGACAGGGGCGGCTCTACCTATTTGGCTGCCCCAAGCAGTCATGCGCGGGAGGTGCCCCAGAGCCCCGGGAGCAGCGGACCTCCCGCGGGCATGACAAATAAAACAATAAAGTTAAAGTATAGTCAATAGATAGCTGCAAATTTCCATGTCTCCACAGTGCTTCCAACTTGGGGCTTGGCCTTCCCTGGCCTGGCAAGTGAATAGCTAGGAGAGGAAATCACATCTTGCTCTCTCTCCTGGCAGCAACTTAGTCAGCCTCTAAAGCTAAACATTTTTAATTTCAGTAAGATGTGATCAAAATTTCTTCTTGTACTATTTCAAAATGTGATAATGTATGATTTAGAAACATAGCTAGAAACCTTAAACTGCATGTAGATTGGAAAGTTACAGATGTATGCATTTTATTATTATTTTACTGGGGATGTTATGCTAAGTGTTTTGAAATGTGTTTGTGTTTTAGGAGCTAGAACAATATAAGAGAAATGCCTCTAAATCCTGGAAAGAAATGGAGTTTGAATCTTGATTGAGATAAGTGCTTAGCGCTCAGACTGATTTTAATTTTATGTTTTGTACATGTTAAGATCAATCATCATTTTTGAGTATTATACAAAGTAATTGAAACTGGTGTTTTATACAATTGGAAAAATATGTAATACCAAATAACAAACATACAATAAATAAACAGTTAATATAGCATGATTGCATCTATTATTAAATTATAAAAAAAACTTGTTATAAATTAATAGTTAAATTCATGTACTATCATGTGAACTGAAAATATTTTCTGGTAAGAAAATAAACCTGGATCATCAACCTCAAGTAGATTTTGGAGAATTTAAAAAAGATTATTCCCATGGCTGGGTTTAAATATGAAGAATGGGCCATATGTTTTGTTGTTTTTTTTTAAGTTCCTAAATAAAATATGCATTTAAGGGCACGAACAGATTATTGCAAGCCCAGAGCTATACCTGTGTACACAAAATATAATGTGTATGAAGTCAGATGTTTCCCAGTTTGCAGATACATATTTTAGGTACTAAGTAACCCATTAATTCATAAGTGCTATAAGAGAGAGACTTCCATACAAGCTGCCTGATATAATGTAGTTAAAACCAGGTTCTGTTAATCTTGTATAGGAGAACATTCCCAAAGACTATACCCATTCTGCATAGAACTGTGTTATGGCTCGCGCTCACCAATAAGATTGAGTACTGTTATGATTTCTGGACAATGAGAACCATTCTGCTACCCATCCTGGAAGTGATAATTTGTTATGGTTTGTCAAATTTAATGCATTAATTTAATAAAGGTGTTAACTATCAGTAAATATAAGTCCCCACCTCTCCATACACAGATTGTGGGATATTTGTGTGCATTAATAAAAGGACATTTATATTAATGGTAGGAAATTATTCCTAATGTTCAATATCATAGTCTTCTAGTGCAATTTGAAAAGATGGAAACATCATTGATGGAGACAGCCCAACTTAACATAAACCAGTAAAGCTCATCCTTTTGTCCAGCAGCAGGATGAAATATTTTGAGAACCAAGCAATAGAGGATTGAGGTACTGAGACAAGCGGTGGCCCATGAGAGGTATGTCATCTTACCACAAAACAAAAACGGACAGTTGAACAACCACTGGGCTAGAGCACATAAGAAAATTCCTTGGTGAACTATTCTGAACTGGGAAGGGGCTGGGCAGAATGATCTAACATTAATTTTTCCTTCTCTGAATGTTATGTTACATATTTGGTCACAGGTGCTGAGCAATTTCACAATTTCTGAGCTCAAATTTATATACAGATTCACAGACTTTCACTTTAATTCACACTCGACAGTGCAAATTTTGTAATATCTTAGTTCCACCTTTTGCATTAATAACTTGAAGACCGAAGTGAAGTCCTGTCACACAACTCAGTTACCATGTCTATTACATTATGCTTTGATATTTTAACATTATTTATTGGGGTGGGGGAGGTGAGGTGCAGCTGTTAGAGGAAATATTGCTGTGCCCCTTGGTCATCAAGCTTGCAAGAATAATCCCTAACAAAGCAAATGGCATTTGTTCCAGTGTCTGCACCTCTTTATTAAGTGCACTTACAAATATGTTAAAACATTTTTGTGAATTAAAAAAATACCCAAATGTGTACTTCATAAACTGAAATTTTTAGTTTTAAGTGTTTACTGTTTTGTTCATAGTATTTAACATGTTGCTTCCAACTGAGTTAAAACTGTTAACTGAAAGGAAAAAGATATGAATAGTGTGAATGTCATTCACTCCTCACGTACTATAATTTAGAAAGACAACAAAATACTGGACACGACTTTGCCCAAATAATGTTTTCAAATACCGCAAGGTTTGGTATATAGTACTGTACAGCCAGTTTAGAATTCCTAATGTTTTTATTGCCTGACAATAATTATATCCCTTATTTTAAAACTCACAATTGCTAGAATGACAAGTGCGGGTAGGAAAGCATATAGCATTAAGAAGTCTGTTGTGAACCTGGACATTGCATCAGGAAAGGTTGTCTCAATGAATTGAATGCCCTGAGGGAAAACACATGATGCACTAACTCCAGGAGAAACATTGGAGCCACCTGCAAAAAAAAAAAAAAAAAAAAAAGGTTTTGTATGATATTATAGAACATGCCAGGCTAGTTACTGCAAACGGTGCACTGATTTAAACACCTGGATCCCATGTTCTACTCACCTCAATTTTATTTAATATACTTGGCCTTACAGTTTATTTTAATATAACATATGTGTTCACAACTCCTTCCTCTTCCCCTGTGGGAATGGAGGGTACTGTCGATAGTGGAGCCAGTGTTGTTCCAGGAGAGTCTGGGCAGAGGCTGTACAATCATGGTATGCTCAGAACTCAGCTCTGCAATGACTTACTGCTTCACAGCAAAAGCTTGAGAGCATATTGGCAGATCTCTTGCTATGCAAATACCACAGCTCATACAGCTGCTGAATGGTTACTGTGGTCGTGAAACTGGAGTAATACCCACAGAGTGGCTGAGCAGGTAGATTTCCTTCCCTGACAGGCTTCCCAGGAGCTCCTCAGTGCCCATCCCAGCCCATCTGCTGTGTACGGGAAATTGGGGCATTCTGCATGTTTCTGTGTCTAACCTGCTTTGCATTTTCTAAAGAGAGGAATGAAGTGTCACTAGTTTCACTCACACCAAATGGAAGATTTAAGGCCCATCAAATATGCTGTCTGCAAGGACCATAAGCACTGGGAAGTTGTTTGACTTAGGCTTATTAATATTTATGAAATACTTTGAGATCCTTACAGAAAAGTGCAACATATTTTACCATTGCTGTGATGAATGCCTTTGTCGTCTTCAAGGTTACTTACTGCAATATGCTTTATATGGGACTACATTTTAAAACCATCCAAAACTGAATAACATATAATGTGTCAGTCCACTTAGAACATGTAGTATCTTGTTATGTTCTGCACTGACATCAAGGAGATGTTAAAGGTGTTGATTTTCACTTATAAACAGGGCCCCATGTGTTCCATAGTTGGAGAATTTCACCCCTTGTAATGCGCCTCACTTGGGGTCTGGTGGGGAAGCATGGCCTAGTGGTCATGGCCACAACCCCTGACTGCCCAGGGGGATGAGGGGAGCCCAGGCCTTCCCACTCAATAGGGCTCCAACCCAGGGCCCTTTTGGCTACCCCTTTTGGCTGCTTAAGGCTGTCCTCCCTGGGTCTCTTCCTCTTGTCCTCCCTTCTCCTTCACCCCCCATCCCTGTAAGATTAGTCAAGATTTTCCCCTGGTGGGGAAATCCAAACCAAAATATGTAAGAGGTCCATAGGAAAGTTCCTTCTCTGGTTGTCTCTGGGGTGCGTCCCTTTGGACAGCTGTGTCAGAGTGCTTAGGCTTCCCTCTGCCCTGCAGGAGCTGTGGGCTGCAAGTCTGCCCTCTTCCAGCTCCGCTACCGCGGTGATCTTATTCCCTATCTTTTAATTCCTCCAGCAGATGGAGTATTTGCTGCAAGTGTGGCAGGGTAGGGCTGGCTGAGCCCAAAATAATTCCTTAACCCCTTGTTGCCCAGTGTGGGGTTTGTACATCCTATCACACCCCCCGTCACAACACTGCTCCAGAATGTAAGATTTTGTTTTAAAAAAGTGTTTCTAGGCAGTCTAGGTGGAGATAACAGTGGAAATGTGAACTGTGCAAACTGCTGCACTGTTCTCTTCCTCAATTTGCTGCAAGTCTTAAACAATAGCTCAGAGGTATGAGTTGCCCCACTAATCTTGCTCAGGGCCTTGTGAACTCCACAATAGCAGAAGCTGACATTTTTTGCACAGAATTCACTATTTTGCGAGAGCCAGGTGCCCAGCCTTTTATTTTGTCTTCATTTCCTGCCAGAACCTGCCTGCACTTGCCTCTTGCACGCTATCTTACCCCACAAGGGTGAATTAATTGAAGGGTGATACTTGCTGCACTGTTCTATGAAGCCCTGCAGCAGTGCTTTGGGGAACCAGAACTTGCAGTCAGGAAGCAAGGAAAACCAGAAGTGTAGGCTGATGCTCTTGGGTGCCTAGATAATAGTGCAATAGCCAAAGTCTAAGGAGATAAGTTGCTGAAGCTAGGTGTGCCTTCCTTTCTTGGGAAGAAGTGGTAATGAGAGAGGCCACCCTGGACAACACTGCAGAATCTGAGGCCTGGGCAGTGGAGCCAGGCTGCCTGGAGAACATACTGAAAAAATCCATAATTGAAAACAATCACTATCAAACATTAATGATTAACTTGACATCAGTTATTTTCAACTCTGAGCCATAGTCCTTCCTATAAAACCCTAAATAGATTATTCCCTAACTTAAATACCTCTCTCCTGGTGCCTTACCACTGCATTTGAAATCAGCAGAGGTGCTCAAGCTGATGCCCCATGGATATAAACAAGAAATCGCGGCTGACAGGGCATTCTCTCCAGAGGCCCCCAACTTTGGATTCAGTTCCTCTACATGATCCAAAATAGGACAAATCTTATGACCTTCAAGGCCTGCTGCAAAGCTCATCTTTTAAAATGCATGGGGAAGAAAACAGCCTGTGGGTGTGAGGAAGTGGTGGAAGTTGAAGAGTGGGAAACTGTTGGAAGGAGAGGGAGATTCAAGCTTTTGAGTGGCATGGTTTGCTAGTAGTGGGTTATAAAAGTTTTACTGCCTTATAATGAATTGTTATGCTTAGTTATTAATTATGTTGTATTTGTAAGTTGTATGGGGTGCTTAGAAAGGTATGGCGAGTACTCTTTGTTAGCATGTGTATAAATTTAAACATATATTTCATTAAATTGATTTACAAAGGGCTTAAGGGGGCTCAGTGAATACTTACCACATGTGAAGTTTAATCCATAAAATTCATTGACTGCAAGAACCTCACTGCTGTATTTTTGGAACGTAAGGTAACTTAGAACTTTAAAAGGTGTAGGCATATCAGCTGTGCGCCTTGAACAAACAAAAACTAGTTAAATTGGGCTTCTGTTATTTCAAGAACCAATACTACCCAAACTTATAATAACTGCTCAGCTCCTTTCAGCACCTTACAACCACATTTTAGGGAGCCTCCTTAATTTGCCTGCACAATTTTCAAGTACAAACTGTATTTGTGACAAATGTTGAAGGATCTATTAAGGAGACCATTGACCATTAACAGTGTCAGGATATGTAGTAATGCATTGTTTAGGAAGAGTAGCAATTAATTTTACAACTTATTTATATTCATGTTGCTGTGTCATCAAAAAAGCTAATAAAATGACAATGGAAGAACTATTAGGAGTGATGAGTGTTATCTGTATAACAAAAGCCTACCATGTGTATTCACTTCATTTCCTCTAAAGTAGACACAGAGTGAATATTAAGCCCTGGAGGGCTACTAAAGATACTTGCAAAACAAAGAATTAATAATGTGAATCAAAACAGGGTCTGTGATCAGCTCAGTGTAACTGTACTCAGCAAGTGCACTTCCTGTCTCTAATACAAAGATTCCAAACAACTCCTTATGATCCAACACAGCAAATGCTGCAGAAATGTCCAGCAATCCAAGACCCACTGGCAGTATTGATTCTCTTCACAGACAATGAAGAGATTAAGTATCAGGGGGTAGCCATGTTAGTCTGTATCCACAAAAAACAACAAGGAGTCCAGAAAGCTTACGCCCAAATAAATCTGTTAGTCTTCAAGGTGCCACTGGACTCCTTGTTGTTTTAATGAAGAGATTCACAGTCTTAATTAGCACTGTGTGTACTAAAAAACATGGTTAAAAAAACCCACACACATTCTCACTCAAAGAGATCAGTAAGGCACTGAACTAAGGTGGTGGGAAATACTTTCACAACAAAACTACAACCTTTCACTAAATTTAGCAGTGGCTAATAGGGCACTGAAGAGGGTGTTAACATAATTTTGCTTTGCAGAACCAGCTTTAGCTGAAATCTGTTTACGGGAGAAAAAGCATTGTCAAATATGACACAGACTGATACTTTTTTTTGAGAATCACTTTATGAGGTGTAGCCATTTCAGTGAGGAAGCGGCTTTGGCATTAACTATCGTTAGGCTTATTTCAGTTCTGTAGGAAAAGTCGGGATTGCTTGTATTTAGTACAAGGTTTAAAAGATCAATGATTAGATAGGTGCCTTGCCAAAGATTACAGGTGCACTTTATCTAGTTACCACCTTCTTGTGTAACACACTCATAGACTCATCTTTAGCAACAGAGATTCTTGAGACTATTGTATAGTTACATTATTTTATCATTAAAACCACAATTATTTAATAATACTTTTCCTTACCTTACAAGCCCACTTCCAACTAGCACTCCTGCTACGTTAAGTAGCATCACTGCACTGTTGACTACATTTGGGTTTTGAACCACACCAAGCAAAACAAGTGTTAGTAGCTCACCAATTATATGAGGTACTAACACAACAGCAAAGAAACATCCAAATCTGGAAACATCAGGGTTCATTCCTACAGTCCTGTGCAAATACAGTCAAGAGAGCATTTTAAAATATAAACATTATGGCATCAGACTTTTAAAAAACATCCTCCCTTTTTGTACCCACAGGTGCAGTAATGTTTTGTCATTTAGTCATGGAGGTGCAGTCATGTGTAAAATAACATCAGTTCTGTCTGCAGATAATTACAGATGGAATTTTGTACCCACAATATTTTATACTGGCACATTCTGGGTGCAAAAAAGGATGTTGGATTGGGACCCTGCTTAAAATCAGGCTGTTACATTCCTAAAGAAGAGTGTACACATCCTTAGTGTCCTCTATTAAGGGACATCTAAATCAATTTCCTCACTCCACAGAAGGAGTCTTAACCCCCTTCCTGCTCTTGCTCCTACTTCCCCTCCACCAAACAAAACATATCCTTATTTCTCTCACCCTTGCTCACACCACCTGCTAACAAATCTGATCTCCTCATACTACCAGCTCCATCCTGGTCCTTCCTTAACTTGACCTCTCAATAAGGCCTCCATGACCTTCCTGTGCGGCTGGCATGAGGGAGTGGTCAGGATAAGCAGCAAGAGATGGAGCATATCTCTAGGTATAGAAAAGAGGCTTACAACAAAAAGTGAGTTAGACTGGTTCCTTCCAAGATCATAATAGGAAGACTTCTTCCCTACTTCCTAAAACAGCACTCCAATGGCTCAACAATTTATGAAAGAGCTCAGAAATATATGATGCCTCAAGGAGCAAAATACCTGTAAATGAAAACATTGCCTTGTGGCTGTTTCTACTGGGAGTACATAATCAGAAATTACATGGTCCATTAATTCAAGACATAATCAATTTCACATTGATCAGATAGTATACTATGTAATGCTACTGGCCATTAGATATTTACAAAATAAATCAGCATTCAGGAAATAATATTTGCACTGGCTATATTATTTTTCCCAAGCTGAAATATTCACTGTTTTACATTATTTAGGGCTCCAGTAGCAAAATATTTTCCTTTCTCTCAGACTGCCCCAAACAAACCATTTTAAAGGAGAAACTGAACAAAAACTATCAGCCTTAGAAGCACTGCCTCAGTGTGGCAGGAGTAAGAACTCTTCAATATACACAAGGAGATTTTAATAATCTTGTGATACCAGAGAGAGAAGAGAGAAAGGAAAAAAACTAGAGACATTTTTTAAATTATCAAATTAATAAGATATATAGTAGTAAAAATTATAAATTCAAAACCACTAAAACTTGGAGGAAATTAAAAATATTCCCTGAACCTAAAATACTGCATGTCCTGCCTTTTATGAAAGCCAACTTTGCCTGATCCAGTATAAAATCAGCAATATATATGGGAAGTCTCTTGCTATACTGGCACTTATCCCAAAGCAAAATACAACTGATGAATAATTAATAAAAACATTCTTAATCAGGTCAAAGGGACACCAATCGAGGACATGTTAAAACATTTAAAGTAATTTCTTGCATACAGAAATGGCTGGATATAGCTACTTTGGACATCAGATCTTCACAAATGCATTCTGTCAAGGTTTAACAAACAACAGATGACACCTTGTGGGGGAGGAAAGCTGTCCAAAACCCAAGTAGTAGGCTAGCACGTTCTTCCCTACTTTATCTCAGGAGAGACGCTGTCTCAGAAATGCTCTAAAAATCTACATTGTGCCAATGAGCAACAAACACTGAGATCTGGGATGGGAAGGAAAAGGTCCAAGAAGCAACGTCTCATTAAGAGAGAGAGACTACAACAGCCCTGAAGTGGAGCCTCCTTGCCTTATCCCTTTGTGTCAAAAAGGGGAATTCCACCACCACTTACTTTAATTAGACCATATGTGCAGATGAGAATAGCTCAGGGTCTCAAAAGGCTAATTATGATTCATTCAGTCAAATACCTTTTCCTGGTCAAGAGGAATAATCACTATATCAAAATTAATTTACCAACTGAGTTTATATGACAAAAACATAACTAAAATTATCCAAAACAGACCTGTTGGGAATGCAAAGATCTGATCAGGATGCACAATAACATTTTCCATTCTTTTGGCTAGGGTCTTAGACAGATTCTTACAATCAGAACAGAGACAAAAGCCTTCAGCTCACTGAAGTCTCCCTTTTTAAGGCAATACTGTGATGATGGCTTAATGGCAGTTGAGCGAGAGCTTGTTCTGATGCTTTTATACAAAATTATCAGCAAATTGTACCCCAAAACAGATCAACATTCTTTGTAGTAGTGTGCTGGAAGGCCATCAACAGTGAATCTTCCCAGTGGTTAGTGTGTGGGAGCTGTTTGTTCCTTGTGTGTATGTGTATGTGTCAGTTTATGGGGTATAGTACAAACTGCTTTATGTCACATCACCTGTTTTCAAGCAATCATGAAACAGAAAAGGTATGTAGGAGACTAATCTATATGAGTATTACCTGTTCTGTGAGATACAGTAAAATATTAGAATAGACTCTGATGTAATAGCATTTTGAGTTAGCTGTAACCTAGTTTAACGAGCCCTCTTTAGCCTGAATTAATATTCTTTATTATTTATTTAACACTGACAATGTGCTTGAAGCTGTACACAGAAGAGAAAGACAGTCTCGGCCTGAAAGAGTTTACAGTCTACAAAACAGACACGCTGTAGAGAAGACAGAGTGAGTCTGTGCGGTTGCTGGCTCTCAAGCTCTGTAAGTTGCCTGCCATTGTTCCTGAAAAAGACGTCTACCTCAGCCGTGGTCACAGAATGTTTTCTACATCCCCTTTCTCAGGCAATCGATTCACTGGGTGGGTGTAATGGGAATTGCAATAGGGGACACAAAGCTCAGTCCTTGTCTACACTACGAGGTTAGGTGTAATTTAGCCACGTTAGGTCGATTTTATAAGCAATGCGTCTACACAACCAACCCCGTTCCGTCGACCTAAAGGGCTCTTAAAATCGACTTCTGTACTCCTCCCTGGCGAGGGGAGTAGTGCTAAAATCAATCTTGCTGGGTCAAATTTGGGATAGTGCAGATGCAATTTGACGTTACTGGCCTCTGGGAGCTATCCCAGAGTGCTCCAATGTGACCGCTCTGGACAGCACTTTCAACTCCGATGCACTAGCCAGGTACACAGGAAAAGCCCCGGGAAATTTTGAATTTCATTTCCTGTTTGGTCAGCGTGGTGAGCTCAGCAGCACAGGTGACCATGCAGTCCCCCCAGAATTGCTAATGAGCTCCAGCATGGATCGAATGGGAGACACTGGATCTGATTGCTGTATGGGGAGAAGAATCTGTGCAGGCCAAACTTCGAGCAAAAAGAAGAAATACTAATATATATGCCAAAATTGCACAGGGCATGGTGGACAGAGGCTACAACAGGGACACACAGCAGTGCTGCGTGAAAGTCAAGGAGCTTAGGCAAGCCTACCAAAAGACAAAGGAGATCACTCTGGGTCACAGCCCCATACATGCCGCTTCTATGATCAGCTGCATGGCATTCTAGGGGGGACCCTACCACTACCCCACCACTGTCTATGGACACCTGCAAGGGGGGAGTTTCATGCAACAGGGAGGAGGATTTTGTGGAGGAGGAGGAGGAGAATGCACAGCAAGCAATCCATGCTCCCTGACAGCCAGGACTTTTTCATCACCCAGGAGCCAATACCCTCCCAAGGTGGGATCCTGGACCGAAAAGCCAGAGAAGGCACCTCTGGTGAGTGCACATTTGTAACTACAGTACAACAATTGTGTTTAATGTTTGATTTGCCCTGAGGACTTGGGACGCATTCGCAGCCAGTACAGCTACTGGAAAAGTCTGTTAACGTGTCTGGGGATGGAGTGGGAATCCTCCAGGGACATAGACTCATAGACTTTAAGGTCAGAAGGGACCATTATGATCATCTAGTCTGACCTCCTGCATAATGCAGGCCACAGAATCTCACCCACCGACTCCTGTAACAAACCCGTAACCTATGTCTGAGTTATTGAAGTCCTCAAATTGTGGTTTGAAGACCTCAAGGTGCAGAGAATCCTCCAGCAAGTGACCCATGCCCCATGCTGTAGAGGAAGGCGAAAAAACCTTCAGGGCCTCTGCCAATCTGCCCTGGAGGAAAATTCCTTCCCAACCCCAAATATGGCGATCAACTAAACCCTAAGCATGTGGGCAAGACTCACCAGCCAGCACCCTGGAAAGAATTCTCTGTAGTAACTCAGATTCCACCCCATCTAACATCCCATCACAGACCATTGGGCATATTTACCTGCTGATAATCAAAGCTCAATTGCCAAATTAATTGCCGAAATTAGGCTATCCCATCATACCATCCCCTCCATAAACTTATCAAGCTTAGTCTTAAAGCCAGATATGTCTTTTGCCCCCCACTACTCCCCTTGGAAGGCTGTTCTAGAACTTCACTCCTCTAATGGTTAGAAACCTTCATCTAATTTCAACTCTAAACTTCCTAGTGTCCAGTTTATACCCATTTGTTCTTGTGTCCACATTGGTACTAAGCTTAAATAATTCCTCTCCCTCCCTAATATTTATCCCTCTGATATATTTATAAAGAGCAATCAGATCTCCCCTCAACCTTCTTTTGGTTAGGCTAAACAAGCCAAGCTCTTTGAGTCTCCTTTCATAAGACAGGTTTTCCATTCCTCGGATCATCCTAGTAGCCCTTCTCTGTACCTGTTCCAGTTTGAATTCATCCTTCTTAAACATGGGAGACCAGAACTGCACACAGTATTCCAGATGAGGTCTCACCAGTGCCTTGTATAACGGTACTAACACCTCCTTATCTTTGCTGGACATACCTCGCCTGATGCATCCTAAAACCGCATTAGTTTTTTTAACGACCATATCACATTGGCGGCTCATAGTCATCCTGTAATCCACCAATACTCCGAAGTCCTTCTCCTCCTCTGTTACTTCCAACTGATGTGTCCCCAATTTATAACTAAAATTCTTGTTATTAATCCCTAAATGCATGACCTTGCACTTTTCACTATTAAATTTCATCCTATTACTATTACTCTAGTTTACAAGGTCATCCAGGTCTTCCTGGATGATATCCCAGTCCTTCTCTGTGTTAGCAATACCTCCCAGCTTTGTGTCATCCACAAACTTTATTAGAACATTCCCACTTTTTGTGCCAAGGTCAGTAATAAAAAGATTAAATAAGATTGGTCCCAAAACTGATCCCTGAGGAACTCCACTAGTAACCTCCTTCCAGTCTGACAGTTCACCTTTCAGTATGACCCGTTGTAGTCTCCCCTTTAACCAGTTCCTTATCCACCTTTCAATTTTCATATTCATCCCCATCTTTCCCAATTTAACTAATAATTCCCCATGTGGAACCGTATCAAATGCCTTACTGAAATTGAGGTAAATTAGATCCGCTGTGTTTTCTTTATCTAAAAAATCTGCTACCTTCTCAAAGAAGGAGATCAGGTTGGTTTGGCATGATCTACCCTTTTGTAAAACCATGATGCTCTCCTGAAGGTACTCTGAAAGCCTTTGCAGAAAGTTTCTGGGGAGGGCTGCCTTATTTTGTCCTCCACAGTAAGACACTTTACTAAGCCAAGCCAGTAGCAAGTAGTCTGGAATCATTGAAACACAAAGCATGGCAGCAAATTGACCTGGGTTTTGGTTGCATTCAAGCAGCATTCTATCTATATCTTTCTGTGTTAGCGTCAGGCGAGTGATATCATTCATGGTCAGCTGGTGGAATAGAGGGGAGGGATAGCTCAGTGGTTTGAGCATTGGCCTGCTAAACCCAGGATTGTGAGCTTAATGCTTGAGGGGGACACTTAGGAATCTGGGGCAAAAATTGGTCCTGCTAGTGAAGGCAACAGGCTAGACTCAATGACCTTTTGAGGTCCCTTCCAGTTCTAGGAGATTGGTATATCTCCAATTATTACCTTTACCTTTGTAAGGGATCAGTAAAAGGACCCCATTCATGCTGGGCTGTTTGTGCTTGGCTAAAAGGGATCATCCTGGAAAATAGCCATGCGGCATGGGGAGGGGAGAAGGAATCATCCCAGAGAATAGCCATGCAGTGGGGTGGGGGTAGGTGTGTGCTGCACATCCACCCAAAAACCGCAGCACCTCCTTTTAAATGGCAAACCCAACCGGCATTGCTTGCTATGGGAAAGGAGGGCGCTGAAGTTTGAAACCATTCCCACATGTTATGAAGGTGGAAGACGCCAACCCTATGTACCCTTTGGCTTACCATGGCTGCATGGAAACCAAATTATGTTTCCCAGCCATGTGTGATGTGTCACCATATCGGTAGGTGCTCAATATAAAAGGCAAAATGCGACCTTGTACCTAAAGCACATGTGCTGTCTGCTGTGAATTGCTTTATTCACTGTGAAAGTCTCCTGTTTGTTCTCAGAAATTATCATCTCTAATTTTACTCTTCCTTTTTATCCCCCCACAGGTGCAAATGTTTCTATGCTCCCTCTATCATCTCCGTCCCTGAGGTTATCGCAGATTAGAAGGTGAAAAAAATGCACTCGCGGTGACAGGTTTTCCGAGCTCATGCAGTCCTCCCGCACTGAGAGGGCACAGCTAAATGAATGGAGGCATTCAGTGGCAGTGGCCAGGAAAGCATTAAGTGAGCACAATGAGAAGAGGCAGGAGTCAACGCTGAGGCTAATGGGGGAACCAATGGACATGATGAGGCGTCTGGTGGAGCTGCAGGAAAGCCAACAAGAGCACAGACCACTGCTGCATCCACTGTATAACCATTTGCCCTTCTCCCCAAGTTACTTTCTTAGGAGCTATCACTAGCTTTATAAAGATCATCTACAGACATTTAAGAGCCTTTTGTGTTGCTTAAAACTGGAAATTGCTTGCCTGTTTTTTGAACTTCAGATCTTTTTGTGAGATTGATTATAGTTAAAAAAATACATCCTGGGATTTAAGAATTTAATAAACTTTTGGGAAAATGGAAAGCAATTAATAGAGACAATTATGATCACATAATAAACAGATTCAATTATTAGCTGTAGTCTGCATTAACTTCTGCAAGAAACTCTGAGAATTGAAGGGAGACTATAGCCACTCTTCCCAAAAACTCTCAGAATGCCAGCTTCCAACTGTTTGCACAGACAGGCTTCCACAGGATTGGAGGCTGTGGGCCCCTCTACCCTTGTGCATGCCATGAAAATGACCCTGACCCTTCAGAACCTGCCAAATCCCTTAAATAATGAAGAGTCAAATTCTGACAACCTTACTTAGGCTGAGCAGTATCTTAATCCTTGATTAACTTGTGGAGTAAGAAACTATTCAATATGACTTAGCCTGGCAGAATTAGGCCTTAAATAAGTATATGAAGTTACCCTAACCTCAATATTTGGACTGTTCAAGGTATTTCCTATTAGAACTACAAAGCAATACTGCAAATACTGAGATAATCTATTTGTCTTAGATTCACAGGTTTTTAAGAGCCAAAACAAGCATTTTGTCTCATTTTTGTGTTGTTTATTAGAACATTTTCACCAAAATTCTAACTCACCGAGGCTATCTCTACACTACGTAGCCCATGTCAGCATAGCTCTGCTGTCATAGATCCCTCGTGTGGATGCAGCATACACAGACAAGAGAAGTGACAGGTTCTCTGTCAATAGAAGTGCTCTTATGGCTGCACTGGGAGTTTTGTCAGTATAGCTATGTCAGTCAAGGGTGTAGGTTTTTCTCACTCCTGACCAGCGTAGCTATGCTGGCATAAGTTTTAAGTGTAGACAAGAGCTAGAGGTAGGGCAAGTACTATATCATCCGTATGCCTTTTCTTTGCTTTTCTGATCTCTCTGAAAGGCAATATCATAAAGCTTATTCCTGGAGGCCTATTCCTGACAGAGGAATTTAAGAGCATCATAATGAGAATATAGTTTTAAGAAGGTAGAACTGTCTCAATGCTTACCAGTATATAAAGGTGCTATAAATCGCCACACTGATGATACTGAAGGGAAGGAAATGAAGTATGTATGCTAACAATATTTGCCACTTCTGATATAAGCCATCTTTGCTTTCATGGTCACTGACAGCACGTAATGGAGGAACTGGAGTGGAAAGTACAATAGAAATTAAACCACCATTAACCAAAATTACAATGCAGAAGTTGATGCTCGCAAAGCTTAGACAAGGTAACATGACAACTCTGAGAATATTTCAGAAACACTTTGTTCAAACCCATCTGGGTGGCCTAGTGCCAGTGCATGTGAAAACCATGTTCACTAGTAGATCAGTCTATACACTTAACCAGAGGTGGCCAGATGCGTCATGGGAGATACAAGCTTCATCTCTAGCAGGTAAGAATCTGATATTACTCATAAGAACTGTCCTTGATGGTTACAGAGATGTCCATCTTCTATGATGAGGAGGGCCACATATGTGCCCTTGACAGAAAAAACAGTTTTCACCCTTCAAACAGAGGTATTATGGGAGGCCAACATATGGCACTTACTTGCAAAAGAAAAAGCATGTGAAAATAACAATACTCATAAGATACCACAACATAATACTTTCAAGGATAAAAAAAGTCTAATCAAGACTTCTGTCCTTAGTCACTGTTGAAGCCAGTCATGTCATATGCCCTTTCAACCTTTCCATGCTCATACCTGTGATCTCAATTAACAGAGTGCAAATTTGCAGCTAGACTTTGTCCTGCCTTTATACAGCCAGACAGGGGCATAGGAGGAAGTAAGAACTATTCCCCACTTGCATAATTCATGTAAGAGCTAGCCAAAAATGCAGCCCCAGCACAGAGGCAGAAAGTGGACAAGGAAGGACAGGGATTAGGTGGAGCCACAGTTCCATACTCCCTGCCACCTCAGCTAGAGGCCCATGCCAGGGGAGCATGCTATACTCTTTAAATAAGTGTAATAACTTACTTCACTGAAGACAATCAGGTTGCTTTGAGTTATATAGTCTTTGTCTGTGGCACTATACCTTCCATTGCTTTCCTGTGGGACATTGTGCTTATGTATCACCTCTTATTATGGGCTATCTGCTAAAACCATGATGTAGCTCTTAAAATTAGCATTCTTAAAGGCCTTTTTCATAGTATATACAGTACTTGCTGCGCATCATAGGGAGGAACGAATAACTTACACAGGGCAACAGCATTGAGCATTCCTATGTAAGGTAGAGCACTCACACACTGGTAAATGAGCCCTACGCGATCTTGCAGTGCTCCTTTTAGAAGATCATTCTTCAGTCTGAGAAGAAAAAGTGCTAAAAACAGGCCAAATAACAGATTCTGAAAAAGACGCATGATGATGCCAGTCTTATTTCTGGAGAAGTTTCTTGTTGTCCTCCTGAAATTGAAACAAAATCATTGTGCTATTTTTGCTTGTTATGACTGATAACGTGTCCATCTTTGAAAAAGAAGCAAAGGTACTCTGCCCCAAAGAGGTTACAATGTGAAAGACAGCATAAGGAAAATGGGATGCACTGGAAAGCCCAGAGGAAGAAATGATGTATGTGCGTATATGCAAGGTGAATAAGATTATCCAAATGATGATATTAGAGAGCTTCAAAATTAATTTTTTTTTAGAGTGAGTTCTTACCGTAAGAGAATCCATAGTTTGGAGACTGCACTGGGTGAGTCTTTGCTTTTGAATGGTATTGCTGGCAGGTCTTTCATGCGTTTTGTTCTGTCAATGGCCTCCAAAGTCTTGCGAAAGATCTCTGAATTTTTATAGGCAGATGTAATTATGTGAACTCTTCTGTAGGTTTCCAGTTCACGTTCTTTGCTTTGAGTGTCCACAGATGTCAGATCCACTGCAAATTTACCCAAGTGTTAAACTACAGACATTATCAAAGGCCTGATCATTTCCCCTTCTTACTCTCCCTTCACCAAAGTCTTTGTAGAAAAATCTGCAGGAGGAGGAAAAGTCTGCTGGAAACTGGAAACTTTTCACCTTGTGGAGGTTTCTCTCCATTCTCTCAATGTGGGGAATTCAGTCTCTGGGAATGTCATTTCTGTGGAACCCTGACTCTGTGAAGCCCTAGATCCTGAAATGAATGGACTTGTCTTTCACTAGTAGGGCCTCTAACTTTGTTCCCCACTGGAAAAGAACCATATTGCCGTTGCCTATGTCCTAACTCCTGTTCAGGGAAAAGAAGGTGCAAAGGAGGTGCTAATGCTGCTTAGGATGAATGGATGGATGATCAGATTTCCACTCAGAAATCTACCAGGCTTTGAGGAATGCCCACCATACAGAACAACTTGCTTCCTGACTCCTACCCCTTCTCTACTATGAGACACTCTAACCTAACCCATGGAGCTCCATTTTGTGAAATATCGGTCTCAGGGGATAACATGCTACCAGAGTTACTTCTCTTCGCTCTCCAATGCAGCTTTGCCCTGTTGCACTGGTTTTTGCTCCCTTCTCCAGTGCAGGGGAACTTCCAATCTCAACAACCCCTCTACCACCCATTTTAAAAATGTCAACTAGAAGATGCTGGGCTGCTCAAATCACCCATTACTGGACCAAACCCCATGTAAAGCAAAAATTATTTACTGCAGTGGAGCTTACAGAAGATAATAATTCTGCATAGCTTGATGCTCCATATTAATAAATTCACCTATAAATTGGTCTTGCCACCAGCAGATGTTTCTTATTATTAGCAGATGAGAACCTTGTGTGTTCTAGTTGTCTTGTATGATCAAATGCTCATGCTGTGGAGTTTTGGAAAATCACATTTCTTTTGAAGCAAATAATTATTTAACTTGACCAATAGCATCAGAACCTAGATTAAAGTTCTCAGGAGCATATGTTCTAACAGATAACTTACTTTTCTAAACCTGCTAATCTGGCTACATAAAGTGTTCATATTATACCTTCGCTTCATAAGTTTTGTTTTTTCAGTGCTGTGTATGCTTAAACTCTAAGGGTATGTTATACTGCAATTAGACACCTGTAGCTGACCCATGCGAGCTGACTCGGGCTCGTGGGGCTCAGCCTATGGGGCTGTTTAATTGCAGCATAGACTTTCAGGCTCAGGCTGGAGCCCAGACTCTCTAGGACCCTGAAAGGTTAGAGGGACTCAGAGCTCAGATTGCAGCCCAAGCCTGGAAGTCTACACTGCAATTAAACAGCCCTGTAGCCCAAACCCCAGGAGCCTGCAGTGCGGCCCAGAGGATTCGGGGGGGCTGGGGCAAAGCGGGGGAGCTGCGGCGCTTGTACTCACCCAGCGGTGGTCTGGGTCTTCAGCGGCATTTCGGCATTCCAAAATGCCACCGAAGACCCGGAGCGACTGAAGGGCCCCCTGCCGCCGAAATGCTGCCAAAGACCCAGACCGCTGGCCGGGCCAGGGCTCGCGGGGTCCCTGCGGAGCCCAGGGCCAGTGGCAAATTGCCCCACTTTCTCCCCTCCCACCCCCCGGGCAGCCCTGGGAGCCTGAGTCAGCTGGCATGGGCCAGCTGTGGGTTTTTAATTGCAGTATAGGTATACCCTAAAATGTTGTCAGATGGGAGTTAAACCATAACAATAGCACCTTTAGCACCTTTGTCCAAGGAGTTTAAATACTTTACAAAAGATTAATTAAGCTTCAGAGCACCTCTGTGAGGTAACTGAAATAAGCAATATTGTCCTCAGCTATAGTGGTCAGTACTTCCAAAAATCAGGTCTTATGTCTTTAAAGATGGGGATCCAACAGTCACCCAAACCCAGAAGTAACTCTGGAAAATTTGGCTCTAAGTGACTTGCTCAAGGTCACACAGCAAGTCAATGGTAGAGCCAAGAATGCAGTGTGAGAGTTTTAAAAGTTAATCCCTGCACTAACCACTAGGCCCTGTAGTTCAGTGGTTCTCAAACTAGGACCACTGCTTGTTCCAGGAAAGCCCCTGGTGGGCCGGGCTGGTTTGTTTACCTGCTGCGTCTGCAGGTTTGGCCAATCACTGCTCCCACTGGCTGCGGTTCACCGTTCCAGGCCAATGGGGGCTGCAGGAAGCGGCACGGGCTGAGGGATGTGCTGGCCACCCTTCCTGCAGCCCCCATTGGCCTGGAGCAGCAAACCACGGCCAGTGGGAGCCGCGATCAACCGAACCTGCGGATGCGGCAGGTAAACAAACCACCCCGGCCCGCCAGGGGCTTTCCCTGAACAACCGGCGGCCCTATTTTGAGAACCACTGCTGTAGTTAACATTCTGTTCTTCATTTACTGTCATGTTTGACAAATACCAAACATTGTACTTTGAGTCCATAATTAATACAATCCATTCTAAGAAACATGGTGCTTTATTTTCCTCTGACACTGGTGTAAATTAAGAGTAACAATAGTGAAAAGTGACCTCAGGGATAACAGATTCAGACCCCCTGTTTATATAGTCACAATGCACAGAAGCTACCAATTTTCAGAACACTTATAATTCTTTGATCTAAACTTTTTTCTTTATCTTCACATTCAAAGGTTGACACTTGAAGAATGTAGCACTTCGTGTTTACAGAATGTTTTAAAATGTGAGTCTAAATCTCAAACTTGTGACTTTGAGACTATTCAAATTCATGATGACAAAATTATCCTTACTGTCATATTAGTATTTTCAGCTTTTTTCAATTCCAGCTTCATGTCTACAATCCTTCTCTCCCCTAATTGAAGGCAGAATGCCACCAAAACAATAGAAAAATACTGCTTCCCTCTGAATGTGCCACGCTTCTTCATACAACATTTTGGACATTTCTGGATTCACTAGTTAGCGTTCAAACGGCTGTCAGCAATCAGCCACCCAAATATACTAGATTTAAAATATGGCTTCTTTGAGTATTTGTGCATGTACATCCTATTCTAGGTGCCATATACCCCATACACACTAGAATTGGAATCTGTGAATTCCTTACTGATTTACAGCCTGCACGTCCTCGTGCTCTGCCCCTAAACCCAAGGGCAGAATGGCTGATACCATTCCTCGGTTCCTTCTTATCACCAGTGGAAGCAAAATGAAACCAGGCTGTGTTTGCTTCTTACCCCGTACCACATTCTCCAAGCCTATCCTTACCTGGCTACTTAAGGGTTATTTCCATAGAAATCCATCCTTTTTTTTCTCTTTAAAAATTTACTTGAACTTATTTTTTTTTAATAAACACTTATTTTCTCTCAGCACTTTGTGCCACAACCACTTAAAATAGCAAATTCAAAGCCTTTGGGCTTCATTCTGCCTGTCTTGTTACAGACTCATTCTCCTTGCTATAGCTCTTTATTCCATCTCAACAAGAGCCATGTGCCTGACCATTGCTTTGATGGTCATTCTCCTCAGGAATGAGAAAATCTAGAGACACGCATCTAAAATTATATCATCTGGAGGAGTTTATCAGAGGCACTTCGGACCCAGAAGAACAGCTTCAAGATGGAACCGTCCACCTCCAAGTCCTACACTGTCATCACCCCCATCAACTGGAATAGGACTCCCAAAGCTGGAACTGGTAAGGAATCTGTCCCAGCACTGACAAGCCAGATAGAATCCAAAGATCAGCTTGGCACCAATGGCTGCTCCATTGCTGAGGCAAGGTAGATGAGAGCCCCAGACTAAGCACAGTTCCTGGCACTGGTGTTTCTCCCCTAAGAAGAGGAAAGTTGAAAGGCCTAAGAAGAGCTGTTCACCTCCACTGTCCTCCCAGGGACTGAGCACAACGTGCTCTTATGCTTCAGGGCAAACAACAATGGTTTCAGCTTTAGCTCAACGACCCTGGTCCCTGCCGATACCAATTCCTCAACACCAATCATCACAGTACTGATATTTGAGGCAGCACTGGCAACTGAGCCACTAGTTTCTCCCAAAAACTCAGTGTCATCATCGCCTCCCTCTGACAAGGAGCCTGTTTTGGCTCTGGATTATTTCAGGACTTTTCAAGAGCTGCTGTGTCAAATTGCTGTCACACTGAAAACTGAGACCTCAGTGACTGATGAAAGGCCTATACGTTATTTGATATCTTCCAGTCCTCTGCTGTGGGCAGGTTACCAATGCCTATAAATGAAGGCATCTTGGAGCCAGCTGCAGACCTCTGGAAGACCACTACTACCCTTGCATCACTGCAAAACCAACAGAAAAAAGATAAAAGTTCCACAGAGAGGCTTAGAACAATTCTATACACATCCAATCCTTGAATCTCGGGTATGTCTCTGTGGTTCATGAGAAAGTGAGCCTGCATGGTCTACCAGCAGTTACTCCTGAAGATAAAGACCCCAAAAATCTGTATCTCTTTGGGAGGAAAGCTTACTCCTGCATTCTACACATATTGAATTACCAAGCATTATTCATCAAGTATGATTTTTTGATGTGGGACAAAGTATTTCCCTTTGTGAACAAGCTCCCTCCAAAAATCAGAGAAGCATCAAAGGCCAATGAGAGGCAATGTAGCCGAGTGGCACTAGACTGACACTCAGGGACCTACATTCTATTCCCAGCTCTGCCACTGACCTGCTGGGTGACCTTGAGTAAGGAACTTTAACCTCTCTGTGCCTCAATTTCCCCATCTACAAAATGGGAATAATGATACTGACCTTCTTTGTAAAGCACTTTGAGACCTATGCATGAAAAGTGTTATATAAGAGCTAGGGTGGAGGGATGCTCAGAACGTTGGGAAAGGCATAACCTTCTCCACCCCTCCACCTACAAAGACACTGACCATAGACACATCAGGAATTGGTTGGGGTCTTCACCTGGACTAACTTCTGATACATGGGATATGGTCCCAGAAGGAGATGAGCCTCTCCATAAACATCCTAGAACTCTGGACAATCAGATTATCTGCAAACCATTCCTTATAGTTTTAAAGAATTCCACTGTACAGATCTTCACAGACAACACATCTGCATTTTATTATATAAAGAAGCAGGCTAGTATCTGTTCATCGCGTCTGTGCCAAGAGAAAATCAGATTATGGACATGGTCAACTCCATGGATAACCCCAGTTGCTCTTCACCTTCCAGGAGTCAACAACAACATAGCAGACAATCTGTCACCAATGGTCTCTGAAGAGCTCCATACTCAGCCTGATATTTCAACATTAGGAAATCCCATTATAGACTCATTTGCCATCGAAGAGAACACAAAGTGCCCAGGTTTTGCTCCAGGTGGAGCCTGAGCCCAGGATCCATGCAAGCAGGGCTTTCCCTAGCTCAGGGGCGGCTCTACGAATTCCTCCGCCCCAAGCAGGGCGGCGCGCTGCACCGCTCGCACTGCCGGTCGCCGGTCCCGCGCCTCCGCGGGACCTCCCGCAGACGTGCCACTGGTCCCGCACCTACGGTGGAGCTTTCGCAGACATGCCTGCGGGAGGTCCACACGAGCTGCGGGACCAGCGCACCCGCCGCAGTCATGCCTGTGGGAGGTCTGGTCGTCCCGCGGCTCCGTTGGACCTCCCGCAGGCATAACTGCGGAAGGTCCGCCGGCCCAGCCTGCCGCCCTCCCGTTAAAATGCCGCCCCATGTGTGCGCTTGGCGCGCTGGGGTCTGGAGCCGGCCCTGCCCTAGTTATTCTGGGGCCCTACACAGCCCTCCAATGGGGGGGGAGAGGCAGACCTCCGCGGGGGGGAGGGGAGGACTGGTCCCAGGCCTCCACTGGGGGACGGCTTGAGGACAGGGGGAAACCGCCCCCCAGCACTCACCAGTGGCGCTGCTGGGGCTGGGCCACTGCACTTCCCGCCGCTGGTGAGTGCAGGCCTTGCCCTGCAGCAGTCCTCAGGAGTGGGAAGAGGCGGGGCTGGGGTGGAGAGGGGCAGAAAGGGATGGGGCAGGGGTACGCCAGGGCTGGGGCTTTGTGGAAGGGATGGAGTGGGGGTGGGGCAGGGGCGGAGTGGGGGCAGGGCTGCGGCAGAGCAGGGGCAGGGGCCCTGGGGAAGAGGCAGGGCAGGGGCTGGAGCAGTACGCAGCTGTGCAGGGCACCAGGAAATGTGGTGCCCCAAATTTCCTGGTGCCCTATGCTGCTGCATACTTTGCGTATGGGTAAGTACGGCCCTGCATGCAAGACACTTTTCTCATACCATAGAATCAAGTTCTGATGATATGTAAAGTCCAGAAGGATTGCAGCTATATCTAGCACTGCTTGATGTCCTGGTAATGATCCCTCATGGACATCTGCTTTGCAATGTCCACAAAAAACATCTTTTTTCCAGTGTCCAGCCACAACAACTTCCTGAACCAGTGCTTCTTCCCAGATGGTGATCTGATCCATGGTTTCAGCATGGCTCCAAGCAGCTGTGCAAGGCATGTTGTGGGCTTTGGGAGTGTATCACAATTGTATCCTGAGATCCAGGAGCAAATGAGCAACATCTGACTCCACACCAGCTTCTTATCGGGGTGCGGGGTTGTCCTTGAAACGTGATTAGAGCAGGGAGGGCACACAGGTAACCGGACAGGTTAGTAATTGCCAACCTGCAAAGCACTGTGGGGTAGCTATTGAAAGCATGCAAAAAGTATTGTGCAGCAGTTGGTCTACTGTTCATGTGGATGCAAACTAATTCAATTTGGAGGAAAACTCGTTCACTTTGCAAGATGACTCCAGAGTTGATGACATATGTCGAGTTAGTGTTCAGTGATGGATTGTGTCGTGTGTATGTAAGCATTTTCAAACCAGATTAACTTGATTTGATCCAGTTTAAAACTCCCATGTAGACCTGCCCTCCAGCTCTCTGAACTCTATTCAGTTCAACTAAAGTCTTCCTTGCAGCAATTTCACTATGCCAACTTCCTAGCCAGTCATGTTTAATTTTTCCCACCCTACTGTATCCAGTGCTGCTTCACACTTATCTATCGATTTTAAGATTGTCTTTTCAGGACTCATGGACCCTCCCCCTTTGAATGCCTTTCTGCTTTAAACCATTTCACTCTCAAAAGGGCCTTTTTGGTGGTCATTACATCAGTCAGTAGGATCAACTAACTCCAAGCTCTCATGGCTGACCTTCCTTACACAGCATTCCGCAGAGATAAGGTGGTGCTGAGATCTCACACTAAATTTATTTGCAAAGTTGTTTCAGACTTTCATTTAAATCAATCCATTAATCCCCTCATTTTCTTTACAAAACCCACTCCTACCCATCAGAGAAGAAATTTCATACTAAGACATTTCAAGGGCTTTGCTATATTACTTGAATAGGACAAGCCCTTTTAGACAACCCATCTTTTTGTTTCCATAACTAGCACTTCTAAAACACAAGCTGTTTTTCCCCAGAGAATATCTAAATGGATTATACCGTGTATTCAGTCTGTTATTACATGGTTGATATACCTCTTCTGCCAAATATTCAACTAGAGCGCAGGCTGCCTTGTCTGCATATTTCAGAAATATAACCATGTCTGAGATGTGCCAGGAAGCCACCTGGAGTAATCCTGGGGTGACCAGATGTCCCAATTTTATAGGCACAGTCCCGATTTTTGGGTCTTTTTCTTATATAGGCTCCTATTACCCCCTACCCCCATCCCGATTTTTCACACTTGCTGTCTGGTCACCCTAAATAATCCCCTCACTTTTGTTAAACATTTTGTCCTTGATTTGGGCGCAAGATTGGACGCCAAATTTGAGAGGTCAGTGTTACAATCAGTGTTTAGTTAGTGGCAACTAGGACTCCTCGGTTTTACCATCCAGATGGGGCATTGCTTGCCAATCACCTAGAGCGGGGAGTGGGATGCACATGGACAATTTCTCAAAGGAAAAAAACCAGCAGCTTACTTTGCAATAACTGTGGTTCTTCAAGATGCTGTCCGTCAGTGTGGATCTCATGACCTGCCCTCCATCCCCACGTTTTTTCTGGTGAGTCTTCCTTAACTTGATTTTCTGAATTAGCACTAGAACTGAGGGATGTTTGTGTCTTCTCTGCCCTTTATATGCTGTTGGCTTGGGTGGGGCACAAGGACATGCAGGGTGCAGGTGCAGCCACACAAACGCTGCAAATCAAAGCTTCTAGTCTCATGTGCATGGGGCACATGTGGGATCCACATGGACAAAATGTTTTGAAGAACCATAACTACTGCAAGGTAAGTAAATGTTCTGTTTTAAATCAACAATAAGTGCCAAATACTGCATAATGCTGTGGAGTCTCTGAGCATCTTCAACTTCCACTGAAGTCAATAGGAATTGAAGGCACTACATACTTTGGAAAATCAAGTCTAAATTCCTAGGAGCAAAGGGGCGTCATGAATCCAGAGGATCCCTGAACCTGGAACACTAGTTGTGGTGTTAGTTTGCCCTATTGTTTCATATTGCTCTATTGCAGTGCTATTGTGTATTTTTACTGTTTACTGATCCAAAGTAAAGTTCACATCAGTTTGCTCTTTCTTTTCTGTATAGTTTGCCTATCACTAGGGCATCTGAATGTTCTATAGCCCACAGGTTTAAAATAAGTATATACCAGATAAAAGCAGCATGTTTTCAAAACTGATCTAAACTATGTTGTTGCTGATCCCACAGTTGCTTTTATTCTCAGTTCTAAGAGCAGTTGTTCTGTTGAATACGTTACATAATTTTATAGCATTGATCCCCACTTAGAAGCAATGGAACAAACTAGCTTAGCACAATTACAAAGAACAGGAAGAATTAGAATAAGTTATGTTGGCAAAAATTCCAACCTGCTTGCCTAGAATAAAATGCCAACATCTTTGCTAATATGAGTTGGATAAACTTACCATAAAAGTCAAAAGGATTTGATTGTTCAGGGCAGGCGTAGTTGCAATCACTAAAAAATGTGATCATTTCTGGAGGAGCCCCACAGAAAACCAATTCTCCAAAACTCATGATGGCGATTTTGTCAAATAACTGGTTGGACAACACAATATATAGTAATGAGATCAACTTACTACTAACAAGGAAAACATTAATACTGGAATAGTACATTACAATTTGGTAAATAAAGGCTCTTTAACAGGAAGCATAGATTTGACCCGTCATTAAATTTCCTTATTGTATTTCTGAACTG